>NC_138859.1:32089237-32617455 GCF_965183815.1 Platalea leucorodia
GTATTGGGTTTATGTGGCAAGGTTTTGGTAGTGGGGGGGCTGCAGGAGTGGCTTCTGTGAGAAGATGCCAGAAGCTCCCCCCATGTCAGACAGAGCCAGTTCCAGCCGGCTCCAAGACAGGCCCACCGCTGGCCAAAGCTGAGCCAATAAGTGATGTTGGTAGTGCCTCTGTGATAACATATTTAAGAAAGGGTAAAAGACACTGTGCAGTAGATGTGAGAGAAAAGAGTGAGATAAATGTGAAACAACTATGTAGACACCAAGGTCAGTGAAGAAGGAGGGGGAGAAGGCGCTCCAGGCACTGGAGCAGAGATTCCCCTGCAGCCTGTGGTGAAAACTATGGTGATGCAGGTTGTTCCCCCTGCAGCCCATGGAGGTCCACGGTCGAGCAGATATCCACCCTGCAGCCCATGGAGGACTCCACGATGGAGCAGGTGAATGTGCCCTGAAGGAAGCTGCAGCCTGTGGAGAGTCCACGCAGGAGCAGGTTTTCTGTCAGGAACTGTGACCCCGTGGGGGACCCACCCTGGAACAGTGTGTTCCTGAAGGACTGTTGTAAGCCTGTAGAATGGACCCATGCTGCAGTAGTTCTTGAAGAACTGCAGCCCATGGGAGGGGACCCCATGCTGGAGCAGGGGAAAAGTGTGAGGAAGGAGCAGCAGAGATGAAGTGTTATGAACTGACCGCAACCCTCATTCCCCATCCCCCTGTGCTGCTTGGGGGGCGGGGGGGGGGGGGGGGAGGAGACACAACAGTCGGGAATGAAGGAGTGAAGTTGAGCCTGGGAAGAAGAGGGGGGAAGGTGGTTTTAGTTTTGTTTTTGTTTTTCACTGTCCTCCTCTATTTTTAATTGGCACTAAATTAAATTATTCTTCCTCAATTCGAGTCTGTATGCCCGTGGTGGTAATTAGTAAGTGATCTCCCTGTCTTTATCTCAACCCATGAGCTTGTCCATCTTATCTTCTCCCTCTGTCCTGTTGAGGAGGGGGAGTGAGAGAGCAGCTTGTTGGGCATCTGGCAGCCAGTAAAGGTTAACCCACCACACACCTCTCTCTCTCCAGCATCTTCTGCCCTTTCTTAAATATGTTTTCACAGAGGTGCCACAAACTTCTCCAATTGACTCAGCTTTGGCCTGCAGTGGGTCTGTTGCCTGGTTGGAACTGGCTGTGACCAAGTGAGATAGGGCAGCCCCTGACCTCAAAGGCCACCCGTTCAGTGCCCCCCCCCCCCCCAACTACAAAAACCTTGCCATTTACACCCAATACAGATACCAAGTACAATTACTGTTAGAGTTGATTGAAAAGTGTGCATGTGTTGAGGGGGAGAAGAAACCAAGAATATTTTGCTTAATTTTTACTATACTTTTTCAATTACATTGTTTCTTTGCAATTTAACTGCAAACTCTACAGTTGGTAGTGTTCATTGTACAGCTCCAGGGAAGCATTGTGCCATTAACTCTTTTAAATGTGTAGTCTGATACCTGGTATTCTTGACTCTTCTGGAAATCTGACATGAGCTATGGGTGTGAAGTATTCTTGAAAATTCCAGCTCTGTGTATCAGATTCCAAATAGCAAAAATCAGGATGAGATACTTTCTCCCTGCTTTTTGTCTCTCCTGATTATTCAGTCCATATTCAAACAGGAGCTGTCTCTTCCTTTTGTCTTCTCCAGCACAGCTGGAGGCATGAGATGGGCTGAGCTTGGTGTGGTCTTTTACACTTTGTTTTAATGCAAATAAGATGTGAATACCATTAATAATAATTAAGCTGTTTTTAATTTCCTTTATAAATAATTGCTAAGATAAAATTTTATCAAGAGAAAATTGAAAATACATTAGCTTATTAAATGTCATTTTCCCAAGAGCAAGTGTGAAAGCTTATGATTATAAAAAAACCTGTATAGCCAAGAACTTGGTGATGCAAGATTTTGTGGATTTGCTTCTGTTCTAAAAAACAAAGCAAGTGTTGCTTCATACCTTGTGAAAATAAGCTGCTGTGCATGTGTATACAACTATAGAATTTCAACTCACAAGACAAGCAGCAATCATCTTTCTTGTTTATCAAAGATCAAAATTAAACTTTAAATGTAAAGTGAATTTAGCACACTACTTTAGGAAAATGAAATTTTTTTGTGAATCTGATTTCTTCACGCTTACAAAAAAAAACTGTCATGACAGTATATTCAAAAGAGAATAGAAATGAAGAAAGTGAGGTATAATATTTATAAGTGAAAAGCTAGGGACTTAAATTTTTCTTCTGAAATTACTGATGGTGATCTGTCAACAAAACAAATAAATCAAAAATCAACTTGTTAGAACTGCATTCACCTAAAGAATTTCAATAGAAAACATAATGAAAATGCATTGAGAAAAGTGCAGAATTCATAGAATCATAGAATGCTTTGGGATGGAAGGGACCTTTAAAGGTCATCTAGTCCATCCCCCCTGCAAGTGGCAGGGACATCTACAACTAGATCAGGTTGCTCAGAGCCCCATCCAGCCTGGCCTTGAATGCTTCCAGGGATGGGGCATCTACCACCTCTCTGGGCAACCCATTCCAGTGTTTCACACCCTCATCTGAATCTACTCTCTTTTAGTTTAAAACCATTGCCCCTTGTCCTATCACTATTGGCCCTGCTAAAAAGTCTGTCCCCATCTTTCTTATAAGCCCCCTTTAAGGTTACTGAAAGGCCGCAATAAGGTCTCCCCGGAGCCTTCTCTTCTCCAGGCTGGACAACCCCAGCTCTTTCAGCCTTTCCTCATAGCAGAGGTGTTCCATCCCTCTGACCATTTTTGTGGCCCTCCTCTGGACCTGCTCCAACAGGTCCATGTCCTTCCTGTGCTGAGGACCCCAGAGCTGGACGCAGTACTCCAGGTGGGGTCTCACCAGAGCAGAGTAGAGGGGCAGAATCACCTCCCTCGACCTGCTGGCCACGCTTCTTCTGATGCAGCCCAGGATATGGTTGGCCTTCTGGGCTGTGAGAGCACATTGCTGGCTCATGGCCAGCTTTTCATCCACCAGTACCCCCAAGTCCTCCTCAGGGCTGCTCTCAATCCCTTCATCCCCCAGCCTGTACTGATACCAGGGATTGCCCTGACCCAAGTGCGGGACCTTGCACTTGGCCTTGTTGAACCTCATGAGGTTCACACAGGCCCATTTCTCCAGCCTGTCCAGGTCCCTCTAGATGGCATCCCATCCCTCAGGCGTGTCAACTGTACCGCTCAGCTTGGCATCATCTGCAAACTTGCTGAGGGTGCACTCGATCCCGCTGTCTATGTCATTGATGAAGATATTAAACAGCACTGGCCCCAGTACGGACCCCTGAGGGACACCACTCGTCACTGTTCTCCATCTGGACATCGAGCCATTGACCACTACCCTCTGCGTGCGACCATCCAGCCAATTCCTTATCCACCAAACAGTCCGCCCATCAAATCCATATCCTTCCAATTTAGAGAGAAGGATGTTGTGGGGGACCATGTCAAAGGCCTTACAGAAGTCCAGAGAGATGACATCCGTAGCTCTTCCCTCGTCCACTGATGCAGTCACTCCATCATAGAAGGCCACTAGGTTGGTCAGGCAGGACTTGCCCTTGGTGAAACCATGCTGGCTGTCTCAAATCACCTCCCTGTCCTCCACATGCCTTAGCACAGCTTCTAGGAGGATCTGTTCCATGATCTTCCCAGGCACAGAGGTGAGGCTGACAGGCCGGTAGTTCCCAGGGTCCCAGAGTCCTCCTTTTTACCCTTTTTAAAAATGGGTGCAATGTTTCCCTTTTTCCGGTCCCCAGGGACTTCACCTGACTGCCATGACTTTTCAAATATGATGGAGAGTGGCTTGGCAACTACATCAGCCAGTTCCCTCAGGGGACTCTGGGATGCATCTCATTGGGACCCATAGACTTATGTATGTTCAGGTTCCTCAGGTGGTCGCAAACCTGTTCTTCTCTTACAGTGGGAGGACCTCTGCCCTCCCGATCCCCGTCAAATGGTCCATTGACTCGGGAGGTGTGAGGAGAGAGGTTGCCAGTGAAGACTGAGGCAAAGAAGTTGTTGAGTACCTCAGCCTTCGCCTCGTCTGTTGTTACCAGCTTGCCACTTCTGCTCATCAGAGGGGGTACGCTTTCCTTAACCTTCCTTTTCTGGTTAATGTACCTGTAGAAGCCCTTCTTATTATTCTTTGCATCCCTCGCCAGGTTCAGCTCCAGCCGAGCCTTGGCCTTCCTGATCCCACCCTTACACAACCGGGCAGTGTCCCTGTACTCTTCCCAGGATACCTGTCCCTTCTTCCACTGCCCGTGCAATCTCTTCTTGCCCTTTAGTTTGACCCACAGGTCATGGCTCAGCCATGCCAGCCTCTTCCCTTCCTTGCCCAATTTCTTGCACCTGGGGATTGAGAGCTCTTGTGCTCTATGGAAAGCGTCCTTAAAGATCTGCCAGCTCTGTTCTGCTCCCTTGTCCCTGAGGGCCATTTCCCAGGGGGTCCTGTTGATTAACTCTTTGAAGAGCTGGAAGTTTGCTTTCCTAAAATTCAGGGTCCTGACTATACTCTTCACCCGACCCTTATCTCTCTGGACTGTGAACTCCACCAGTGTGTGATCACTACAGCCAAGGCTGCCTCCAATCCTGACATCACCAATGAGCTCACTTGCATTGGTGACCACCAGGTCCAGTATTGCATCCCCTCTGGTAGGGCTATCTATTACCTGGCTTAAGAAGTTAATTCAATCTAGTTTCTTCTCATGATTGACTGTTATCCTGTTCATGGGCATCCTAGAAGTGAAATTGAAGAGGGAAAATGGGTAGTTATCCTATTGGATGTATTCTGTATCCTAATGGTTGCTTGTATAATTCTGTTTCTGGCATATAACCAGCTTACTAAACCTAAATTGGTGTTATGGTTTAACCCCGGTAGGCAGCTAAGCACCACACAGCTGCTTGCTCGCTCCCCCCCCCAGCAAGATGGGGGGGAGAATCAGAAGTGTAAAAGTGAGAAAACTCATGGGTTGAGATAAAGACAGCTGAATAATTAAAAAAAAAATTGTAAGAAAAAAAAAACATCAAAGAGAGAGGAAAATAAAACCCAAGAAAAACAAGTGATGCAAAAGAAAACAGTTGCTTACCACCAACCGACCAATGTCCAGCCAGTCTCTGAGCAATAGCAGCCCCTGCCAAGCTCCCCGCCCCCCTCCCCCCCCCCCCCCCCCCATTTTATTGCTGAGGACGACATCATACAGTATGGAATATCCCTTTGGTCAGTTGGGGGTCCCCTTCCAACTTCTTGTTCACCTCCAACCTACTTGCTGGCAGTGCAGTGTGAGGAGCAGAAAAGGCCTTGACACTGTGTAAGCACTGCTCAGAAATAACTAAAACACCAGTGTGTCAACACTATTTTCAGCATAAATCCAAAACATAGCTCCATACAAGATACTATGAAGAAATTTAACTCTCTCCCAGCCAAAACCATTACAGATTAGACAGGATAGATATTTTTTTCTTTACTATGTTTTATGGGTTAGCATGAATTTTGAGTTTGATTGTAGAGTTGTGCTTTCTTGCTTAACATATAGAGAATGAAATTTATCAAATGAGGTTGAGTAAATAAAAATTTTTTAGGGAGTCAAATTCTATCTTAATTTAAAACCACCTTTGTAGCAGTATTATTTTTCCTGCTCCATGGTAATATCCCTTAAATGTACAGAAAAGATCTTGACGGAAACAATATTGTTTCTTTAGCATTAGTTTTTAACTGTATGGGACTAACTTTAAAAAAAAAGAGAGAGACACAAAAAGTTTTCCCTCTGCATTTGATATTTTGGAGGGAGGAAAGAAAAAGGGTATACTATTCCTTTTTGCCCTCCTTTCTTCACAGAGATGCTGCTTAAGATACTTCAGTAGTGGGAAAGGGAAAGAGAAGTTGGTGAGAAATTAAATGTGCATGTGACTTTCTGGTTTAATTTCTTAAGTTGAATCGTGTCCTTTTTCCCCTCTTGGCTAAGAGTTTTATTTGGGATAGGAACAGGCTATCCCACAATGCTTGTCCAGCAATTTGCTTGTCCAACAATATAACATGTCTGACTAATATGTAGAAAATAACTAGGGCAACTTTTATATTTTATTTTTGAGTGAATGTTGGTTGTATTTAAGACTAATTGCTTGCTTCAGTTTGGTTCCCCACACACTATTTTTTCCCTGTGGTTTAGAAATCCTGTGTGGTAGGCAGGTGTCAGATATTACATTCTGTGCTTGGCAGCATTGCTGAGGAAAAATGGAAAAAGACAGGGGAAAAAGGGCTGGGCTGTAGCTTCCCCCCCCAATTCACGCTGATCGTTGTGCTACTTAGAGTGTGTGTATCTGTAGACTGAAGGGTTAGTGCAGGATGTTATTTGATGCTTGACAGTGGAGCATTGCAGTTGATTCTGCTCTGCTATCCAGTGATATCCAGTGGCTGAGATTTTGAAGCTGATGACTGGGCCTCCTTAACAGCTGCCTGCTAGGTATGCATACAGCACTGAACTGAGTAAAGGCAAGCTTGAGGAGTCACAATCATTTGCATAAATGATAGAAGTAACTGTGCAGAAGGTGCAAAAGAAGTTCTGACCCCCTCCCCTGAATCCCTCCTTCCGAAATGAAATGCACAGTGCAGCTAGTTTCTTAACTACACTAACTCCTGTTACTGGCTGCCAAGAGGCTCAAAAAAAAAAAAAATCTACCTTAACTTTTCAGTCAAAAAAGGCAGAAGTTGTTATGAAAATTTCATTCCCTAACTATTATACCAATCAGTCTTTATAGTATGAAAATGTATTAACTTTCTTAAAATATATATATATAGTTCACATTGTATACTGACTAGTCACACTTGAGTAAGCAAACTAAAGGACACCTGCTCATCACAAGGACTAGAAGGACAGCCAGCCCTGGAGATAAGGACTTTGCTTCTCAGAATCTTAGGGCTGTCCATGAACGATAAAAGATACCCCTGTGTCATGGTTTAGCCCCAGTCAGCAACTAAGCACCACATAGCCGCTCGCTCACCCTCCCCCCCGGTGGGATGGGGGAGCTAATTGGAAGGGTAAAAGTAAGAAAACTCATGGGTTAAGATAAGAACAGTTTAATAATTGGAAAAAAAAATTGTAATGAAAAGGAAAACAACAAAAAATGCTCCTCTCAGAAGGGGAAAAGGGTTTTTGCCCAGGAGCTAGCAGGGCTGATTGATAGAGCTTTAAACTAGATTGGAAGGGGGAAAAGGACAATACCTGGCTAGTCAGCGATGAGCAATGGGATGGCATGCCAAAGTTCGAGGAGCTGCATGCTAGTGAGATTCCTCAGGCTGCTCCACGAGGCAACAAGCACAGTGAACCACACTTGAAGTGTTTTTACACAAATGCACGCAGCCTGAGGAACAAGCAAGAGGAGCTAGATGCCTTGGCCCAGTCCCAGAGATATGATGTCATAGGCATAAGAGAAACCTGGTGGGATGAGTCCTGTGACTGGTGTGCCATGATGGATGGTTACAGGCTCTTCAGGAGGGATAGGCAGGGCAGGCGAGGCGGGGGGGTGGCATTGTATGTAGTGGAGGGGCTGGAATGCACGGAGCTAGCAGTTGGCGATGGCACAGTTGAGAGCCTCTGGGTAAGGATTAAGGGACAGACAAATAAAGCGGATGTCGTTGTGGGAGTCTACTATAGGCCACCCAGCCAGGATGACGACACGGATGAGTTATTCTTTAAGGAACTAAGGGATGCTTCCAAGTCATCTGCCCTTGTCCTTATGGGGGACTTCAACTTGCCAGATGTCAACTGGGAATACCACGTGGCTGGTACAAGCAGGTCCAGAAGATTCTTAAAGCATCTGGATGATACCTTATTGATACAAGTACTAAGAGAACTGTCCAGGAAAGGTGCCTTCCTCAATTTGTTGCTTACTAACAGAGAGGGTCTTGTGGGTGAAGTAGCAATTGGTGGCTGCCTTGGCCACAGTGACCACGAAGCAGTCACATTTAAAATCTATGGTAACAGGAGAAAAACTGCCAGCAGGACCTCAACTCTGGATATGAGGAGAGCTGACTTGAGGCTGCTCAGGGAACTACTTAGTAAGGTCCCCTGGGAAAAAGCTTTTGAAGGTGCTGGGGTCCATCAGTGCTGGTCACTTTTTAAGTACCACCTCCTAAGAGCACAGGAACAGGCAATTCCAAAATGTCGGAAGTCAAGCAGGCGAGGTAGAAGGCCAGCTTGGCTGAGTAGGGATCTTCTTCTAGAACTAAGATGAAAAAAGAAAATGTATAGCCAGTGGAAGCAAGGTCAGGCCACATGGGAGGACTACAGGGATGCTGTTCGCCACTGTAGGGAGGAAATACGCATGGCCAAAGCTCAACTAGAGATGAAGCTGTCCAGTACTGTGAAGGACAATAAAAAGGGCTTTTTAAAATATGTAAATAGCAAAAGGCGGGCCAGAAATAACATTGGCCCATTACTTGACAAGCACGGTCACCTCACAAACAGGGACATAGACAAAGCAGAGACGTTTAATGATTTCTTTGCCTCGGTCTTCAACACCGATGATGGGCTCTGGGGGTCCCAGAGCCCTGGGCTAGAGAACCATGACTGCGAGAACGACAAACTCCCAACCAACCCCGAACTTGTGCAGGATTTGCTCCAGCTGGATCCCTATAAGTCAATGGGGCCCAATGGGATTCATCTGAGGGTACTGAAAGAGCTGGCTGATGTCATAGCGAGACCTCTCTCAATGATTTTTCAATGCTCTTGGGAATCTGGGGAGGTCCCAGTTGACTGGAAGCTGGCAAACGTTGTCCCAGTCTTCAAGAAGGGCAACAGGGATGACCCTGGTAACTACAGGCCTGTCAGTCTCACCTCTGTGCCTGGCAAAATGACGGAGAAGATTATTCTGGGAGTTATTGAAAAACACCTGAAAGACAACGCAGTCATTGGTCCCAGCCAGCATGGGTTCACGAGGGGAAAGTCCTGCTTGACAAACTTGATTTCCTTCTATGGCAAGGTTACCCACCTAGTTGACCAAGGGAAGCCAGTCGATGTAATCTTTTTGGACTTCAGTAAAGCCTTCGATACTGTCTCTCACAGTATCCTCCTGGACAAAATGTCCAGCATACAGCTGGATAAACACAGAATGCAATGGGTGTGCAATTGGCTGATGGATCGGGCTCAAAGGGTTATAGTAAATGGGGTTACATCGGGCTGGCGACCAGTCGCTAGCGGGGTTCCACAGGGATCCATCTTGGGGCCAGTGCTCTTCCATATCTTCATAAATGACTTAGATGCAGGACTCGAAGGTTTGTTATCAAAGTTTGCCAATGACACAAAAAAATTGGGAGGAGCTGTTGACACTCTCGAGGGCAGAGAGGCCCTGCAGAGAGATCTGGACAAATTAGAGCGCTGTGCAATCACCAACCGTATGAAGTTTAACAAGGGCAAGTGCCGGGTTTTGCACCTGGGACATGGCAACCTTGGATGTACATACAGACTGGGGAACGAGAGGCTGGAGAGCAGCCCCGCAGAGAGGGATCTGGGGGTTCTGGTCGACGGCAAGTTGAACATGAGCCAACAGTGTGCCCTGGCAGCCAAGAGGGCCAACCGTGTCCTGGGGTGCGTCAAGCACTGTATTGCTAGCCGGTCGAGGGAGGTGATTGTCCCACTCTACTCTGCACTGGTGCGGCCTCATCTTGAGGACTGTGTGCAGTTTTGGGCACCACAGTAAAAAAAGGATACAAAGCTACTAGAGAGTGTCCAGAGGAGAGCCGCGAAGATGGTGAAGGGTTTAGAGGGGAAGCCATACGAGGAGCGGCTGAAGTCACTTGGTCTGTTCAGCCTGGAGAAGAGGAGACAGAGGGGAGACCTCATCGTGGCCTACAGCTTCCTCACAAGGGAAGGAGGAGGGGCAGGTACTGATCTCTTCTCCCTGGCGACCAACGATAGGACCCGAGGGAACGGCAGGAAGATATGCCAGGGGAGGTTTAGATTGGACATTAGGAAAAGGTTCTTCACCCAAAGGGTGGTGGAGCATTGGAACAAGCTCCCCTGGGAGGTAGTCATGGTGCCAAGCCTGACAATGTTTAAGAGGCATTTGGACAATGCCCTCAGACGTATGGTGTGAATTTTGGGGTTTTCCTATGCAGGGACAGGAGTTGAACTCGATGATCCTTGTGGGTCCCTTCCAACTCAGGATATTCTATGTCTCTATGAAAAAAAAAAGAGAGAGGAACAAAACCCAGGAAAAACAAGTGATGCAACCACTCACCACCTGCTGACCGATGCCCAGCCAGTCCCCGAGCAGCAATCACTGCCCCCCGGCCAACTCCCCCCAGTTTATATGCTGAGCATGACATCATATGGTATGGAATAGCCCTTTGGCCAGTCTGGGTCAGCTGTCCTGGCTATGCTCCCTCCCAGCTTCTTGTGCACCTGGCAGAGCATGGGAAGCTGAAAAGTCCTTGACCAGTGTAAGCACTACTTAGCAACAACTAAAACATCAGTGTGTTCTCAACATTATTCTCATACTAAATCCAAAACACGGCACTATACCAGCTACTAGGAAGAAAATTAACTCTATCCCAGCCAAAACCAGGACACTGAGTGATCTCCCTCTCCTTATCTTGACCCATGAGCTTTTTGTCATATTTTTCTCTCTGTCCTGTTGAGGAGGGGGAGTGATAGAGCAGCTTGGTGGGCACCTGGTGGCCAGCCAAGGTCAACCCACCACAATTACCTGTTTGTTATAGGAATGTAAAGCTTTTCTCAGAATCAAAGGAAAGCATTATTGTAAGTTATGACAAGGATATGTATATGTGTTAAAAAATTTAGAATCCATATTGTATAAATTCAGAGTATGAGTACCATGTATGAGAGTCCTTATTTTTGTACTGTTTTCTTAGAGAACAAGAGCAGATTGACACATAAGAAATTAAAATTTCTGAGCAAGTTTAGAATTTGGTAGGGTGAAAGGAGAATAAGAACAGTCTCCTGAATTATCTGCAAGAAGTTTAAAACATGGCCACTTGACTGCATTTCACCTCTGCACCTTTTTTCGATATAGAAGTGTATGGTTTGCTTAAAAGGTGCCATCCCTTTCTGTATACATAAGAATGTCTGATAACCTCAAAGGGCATTAATTTTAACTTTTAAGAAGGAGTGTTTCTGTGGGTGATTTTGATCAGTAACAGGTTCAAGAATGACCAGAAACCTTTCTTTTCCCTGCTCATCTGGTTAAGTCCAGGGTACTCACTTCTCATTCTAGTCCAGCAAGGCATTCTTAAGAACAGAAAAGTTGGCCTGGTTTTGATGCTTGTTTGTTTGTTTGTTTGTTTTTAACCAAACCAAACAAAAACCAAAAGATACCTAGGGTTTTCATATTTTCTGCTTTTATAAATATTTTGTGCATTTGTCAGAATAGAAATGGTGGTTTTTTTCTCTTCCAGTTACCTTAAGGGCTGTAACATTCTAAAACACTTTCAAGTAATTTCAGAAATGAGACTGTAAAAGAAATGGCTGTAACCCACAATGGCAAGAAAATGCCAAAGATGTGTACCTCTTTCTTTATTAAGAAGAAAGTATGTTTAACCTATTTTGGATAAAAGGAAGGGTTTGAGCTTTTTAATGTGACAGTGAAAAGCAGTATATAAGAATTATAAATGGATCTGTGCATCATTTATATAGTGATTTATGATTCACTTGATGTAACAAAGTTAACATAATTTAATTATATAATTCTTATATAAAATCTTATATATATATAAATTCTTATATAAAAATCTTATTAAAGAACCGTGTGACACTTCTAACGTCAGATTTTTTTTCCAAACAGAAAATAATTTCTGAGAACTTTGTGTTCTGAATACTTTTTATGATGTTTAGGCTATGTTTAATTAATGTTTGCTTCCAGCAAAATAACAGCTTTGATGATTGTATGTATGCTTACTTGACTTTTCTCTTTCCTCCAGACAAGATTCCTAATGCTGAATGTCTACACCACAGTGTTGCATATAGTTGGTAAACAGAGCATACACAACTCTGTATAGTCAAGTATCTTCTAAAATATTTTGTAAAACACAAGTTATAATCAGAATTTAAATGAAAGTCAAGAGCTATAATCAAAAGGAAATTCTGGGACACTGGACCATCATGTAAAAAAACTGCAATCATCCCCCCCCAAATTAGCTACATCTTCACGTCACACTGAAGGGGAAATTCAAATTGTAACTGCTCAGCAGTGGTAATTTATGACTCAGGAACGATCTGGCATGGAGGGCAAGAAGGCCCAACTGCAGAAGGGGTTGAGCTGGCTGGAAATGGGAATGCCAGAGACAGAAAGACTCCCTGTAAGGGAGTGAAGTTTCCCCTGGTGATGAGATAAGAAACAGCCACAGCATTGTCTTGTAGCCATCCTGGAATGAAAGTGCTCAGGGGCCACCTTTGGGCAGCAGAGCTGGTGCTGGGGGATGGACCCAAGACCGGGCTGAGGTGCCTCATGCCTGCACTCACAGGATTGGTGCTGGTGCAAGTGTATATAAGGAATCAGCCCGTGATGCATCTTTGCAGACTCCTTGTAGAACTGCTTATAGCGGTAGGACTCTGTCCAATGCATTGTTCATTAATTTATATATATAAGTACAAACATGTGTTTAATTCACCCCAAGGGCTACCATAAAAATTCCCCAACAGTTTGGTGTCAGAAGTGGGATTGCTGCACACTAGCAGAAGCGACCAGACTGGAACCAGTGGGGAACCGCAACGCGGCACCACCACAAGAGGTAAGAGATCTTAATTTCAAAATCTCACTTGTGTGTGGTCTTCTCCCCTACAATGTCTCCTGGCTGGCCGTCATGTCAGTGGTAAGCAAACCCTATGTTATTTTAGTTTGTGCTTAAAATATAAAGGAAGGGGGAAAATTAAGGGAAAATGGAATGAAAAGGCCTTTGTTTAGCTGAATGAGAGTAGGCTAGGTCTGAGACTTCTGAAAGCTCAGATCGAGCTCCAGGGTAATCTCCATGCATGATGACAAGTCGTTTTGAGGGGATAAAGTCAAAGCTCTGTGTTCTCAGCGACATCCGAACCTCTCCTTCTATCCCTTTGCCGAACCTCTTCTTCAGTCCCTTTGCCATGTACAGGCCTTAGCTTCGTGCTCCCTCAGTTTTACAAGGGCCCAGAAGCCTAATGAGAGTAGGCTCTGAAAGCTTTTTGCTGAGGGGATCAAATTGTTATCAGGGGCCTCAGACAAGAATGCACCCAAGGACATGACTTTCCAACTGTGACTGGCATATCCTGGAGGAGTGCAGATAAACCCATTGAAACCAAGATAAGGAACCTGAGAAATCTACAAACAAAGGGATGAGCTAAGACAAGACCACATCTGGAAGAAAGACTCAGAGTTCATAAGAACACAAAGTGACACCTCTTCAATAACCACTAGGGACCACCAGAGACCACCGAAGACCCCCCATGGAAGCCCTCAGAGACTCAGGCCGCATGTGTAAAGACTATGCAAATATGATAATTAGTTCCAGGAAATAGAATGAATATGTATAGTAATTCTGGGAAATCCAACGCGTATGTATGTAACGGGGATATAAGCTTTGACTGATGCAACATACGGCATGCACGTTAGGTGGAACTGTCCCCCGTGCATCCAGCGCTGCAATAAAGACAATGCCTGCTTCTTAATGCTACATTGGTGTTAAGAAAGAGGTTTATTCCCGATTTCGGTGTCAAAAGCTCTGTCTTCTCAGGGATACCCAAACCGCTCCTATCCCTTTGCTGTGCATAGGCCTTAGCTTTGTACTCCCTCACTGAGAAAAGTTGAAAACTAATTGAGAAAATGGGTCAAGGTTCCTTCTGTCCAGATCCTAAAAGCCCATTAGGCTTCATGTGCCACAATTATGGTGCACGATTGGGAAAAAATGGGGGCAGGTGATTGGTCCAACTTACCCACCAGTGGAAGGGTTATACTTGTGTCACACCAGAACTGCAATCTCCAGACAAGGGAACCTTTGACCTGGATAAATTAATTTATCTTCGCCATTACCTCTAAGATAATAAGCTGAGACAAATGGATGCTCAGTTTTTGTGGGACGAGGAGGCAAACAATCACCGGCAGAAATCTATTTTAGCTACCTTACAGGATAATAATCCAAAAATGACAGAACAAATTAAAAAGATAGATAAAATTATATGAAAATAAAAATAAGGATCCTTCTAAAACTTCAGCTGCAGCACCTAAATCTCTGTACCCAAGCTTAGTACCTGGTGCTACTTCACCAGTCCTACCCCTGCATCCAGATCTTCTGGTGATGTCAGACACCCAACTTTATACCCCAGGGTAGTGCAGGGTTACAAGTAGATCCAAATTTGGAGGATTATAATATGAAGACCTTAGAGGAATCATAAGGAACCTGGATGATATAAAGTACATAAGAAAGAAATAATGGAGGGAACCAGGAGACAAAGGGTTATCCCCATACACCCCAATTCACAGTTTTTGTTTACCTTCGCCTATCAGAGACAGCAATATACTTGGACTAGACTTCCCCAAGGATACTGTGAATCCCCTACTATTTTCTCTATCTATTAGGATATTGTATTAAGCTATCCAATATTGCCAAACTAGTGTCTTCTCAGGTCCAAGGTTAGCTTCCTGTACCAACTGATGTGCCGTGTCATGACCTGAAACCTGGAGATTGTGTCCTTGTAAAGGAGTTAAAACAAAAACACACTCTGTCACCATGCTGGGCTGGTCCCTGTCAAGTGCTTCTAAGGACCCCCACAGTGGTGAGAGTTTCAGAAAGGAGGGACAGGATCCAGGCAGGGGTACCAAGAGGACAGAAGGGTCCGTGCTGGTACTCAGGGGATCTGCAAATGTGCGTGTGCTTGTGAATCTAGAGAGTTGTGTGTGTGTGTGTGCGTGCACGCATGCTTTCACTAGTGAATTTATATCCCTACCAGCAGAAGAGGAGGAAGGGGACCTGGCCATCTGTGTTTATGTTTTATGTGACTCCTATAGGTGGGTGCTGTTGACAACAATACTTTGTCTGTGGTAGTCTGTGTGACCGGCCTTGTTAATGTCCTGTGTATGTCCTCTGTGTGTGTGTCTCTGGGATATGTGCTCAGCTTTGCTACTGGTTGAGCCTGCAAACAGGAAAGCAGCAGCCGCATCCCTCGGCCTGGGCAGAGACCCCGGCTCCCTGGGACACTGAGCTGGGCTCCAGCTGATGGGTGAGGGATCCTGGCGAGAGCTGCTGGAGGAGGCGACCATGCTCCTAACATATACCTTAAAATTTTCGCAGCCAGCAGGATCTGGTCAAGTTGTGAGTATTCCCGAGTTTACCTGTATATAATTCTTGGGGGGGACGGGGGACACTGATCCTTTGCTAATGTGCCTACAGTGATAAATTTGTAACCAACCTTCTAGAACTTTATGCAGGCACCCAAATGGCACCGGCACCCGTGCTAGTAAATCCTTGGGTTAACTGGAACAATTAGATTGAAAAGATGTTTACAGAACATTAGAAGGACAATAAGAGGTGTAAATGGCTCAAACTGCAGGCCTAGTGACTGGGATTTTTAGTTTGGGGGATGAAAAGAGAGGCTTACCAAAGTATGTACAAGACCTCCTGTAAGTAACAAATCACTTCCACCTATCAAATCGATAATGATATTGGCTATAAAGCAGGAGGAAACCTGAGAGAATCAGGCTAAGGCTGAGCTCTCTACAAATTGAATTTCCAAATTCATGAAGAATCAGGTTGAAAAGCGAAATGCACAGTTGCAAAGGAATAGCCTCAACTTACAGAGATTTAAACCTGATGGAGTCGAGTAGTAGACCTGAGCAGTGCAGATGAAATCGGTGAATTATAGGGGAACAAACTTCATTAACTCTGCAAATAATGTATTGAAAGGGTTAAAGCCAAGATAGACAAAGCCACTGCATCAAAATGCCTCCTGAAAAGCCTAGGGGCAAGGAGGATATTTAAATATCTTAGTCACTTAACTAAACAAAAGAAAGGCCTTTGTGATTTAGGGAGCAGTTAGAATGGTTGTAAGATAAGGGGGCTCCGGGATAATCCCATCCCAGACAACTGGGCCTTGGGAGAACAAATGCAGGGAAGATAGGAAGTCACAAAAGAATGACAACAGCCTTGAAGGACACCGTTTACGTGATCCTAGGACTGAGTTTGCGCAGAAGCAAAGGTCAATCAGCGAACACAGTGAAGAAGACTATGAGCCTTCATCTGAAGACCCCCAAAGACCACCTGAAGACCACCACGGGAGACGACTGCGCATGTGGATCGGACATTTGCATATGTTAATAAGTTCCAGGGAATCTCATGTTTATGTAAATGATTTCTCGGAAATCCTGTGAATATGTAGGACTTTATAGTATATAATCTCTGAAAGTCTACCAGATCGGTGGAGCACTTATGGTGGAGAATCCCCAGCGCTGCAATAAAGGATACCTGCTTAATAGTAGCTTCGTTGCTATTGAGTTTCATTTCAGGGACTCTCTGAATACTCCATTTCTCCCTTGGGGAGATTCGGACTGTGAGGAGAACCATCCGTGAATTTTTGTATCAGTACCTAGTGGAAATGTAAATCCCTCGTTAGACAAATATATCACATCCTGTTTCTAAACAAAAGGTAGCTGGACAGGATAACCCAGGGTCAGCCAGTCCGACTGTCAGTGGCACAAGAGGTCCTTGTGTCCAAGGATGCTCAGATAATCATAGAATCATAGAATCATTAATGTTGGAAAAGACCCTTAAGATCATCCAGTCCAACCGTTAACCTATCACTGCTAAGTCCATCACTATACCATGTCCTCGAGCACCACGTGTACCCATCTTTTAAATACCTCCAGGGATGGAGACTCAACCACTTCCCTGGGAAGCCTGTTCCAATCCTTGACCACCCTTTTGGTGA
Source organism: Platalea leucorodia (assembly GCF_965183815.1). Lineage (NCBI taxonomy): Eukaryota > Metazoa > Chordata > Aves > Pelecaniformes > Threskiornithidae > Platalea > Platalea leucorodia. The sequence continues at coordinate 32,106,179 of NC_138859.1, forward strand.
AGAAGTTTTTCCTAATATGCTAAAATGCTCTGTGCAAAATCCACTTGTTATTTGACAAACTGGCTTCCACCATTTTGCACAATCATTCCTTCCCTGGCTAGGAGTATCAGAATTAAAAAGGGTTCTCAAATATATCTGCTGTAATAGAAGAGATGGGCAATTCTACAGCTAACTCTATTTCAGTCTTAGAGGTAGAATGGGCATCTAGGGTAGCCCTGCAAAACAGAATGGTGTTAGATTATGTGCTTGTTGCTCAAGGAGGGGTATGTATATTAGTTAAGACCACTTGCTGTACATATGCAGACCAACAGCAAATAGAAACGGATGTACATAAAATATGAGGTAAACTTCAGATACTGTGTGAAATACCTGGAGAAAAAAAATCCATTTTGACTGGTGGAGACGGCTCCCAGACATGGAAGGATGGTTAGGAAAAACTGTTTTAGACAGTATTGAAGTATATTTTGTTGGGATTATTAACTGTGGTGGCATTGTATGTACTGTTTCAGTTGATCTTATGTTGTAGCAAATTGTTATTGTAGTGGTTTAACCCCAGTAAGCAGCTAAGCATCACACAGCTGCTCACTCACCCCCCCTGCTCAGTGGGATGGGGGAGAGAATCAGAAGGGTAAAAGTGAGAAAACTTGTGGGTTGAGATAAAGACAGTTTAATAGGTAAAGCAAAAGCTGCACATGCAAGCAAAGCAAAACAAGGAATTCATTCACTGCTTCCCATCAGCAAGCAGATGTTTAGCCATCTCCAAGAAAGCAGGGCTCCATCACGTGTAGTGGTTACTTGGGAAGACAAATGCCATAACTCCGAATGTGTGTGATGTCCCCCCTTCCTTCTTCTTCCCCCAGCTTTTATTGCTGAGCATGATGGCAATATGGTATGGAATATTCCTTTGGCCAGTTGGGTTCAGCTGTCCTGGCTTTGTCTCCTCCCAACTTCTTGTGTACCCCCAGCCTATTTGCTGGCGTGGCAGTCTGAGAAGTAGAAAAGGCCTTGACTCTGTGTAAGCGCTGCTCAGCAATAACTAAAACATCCCTGTATTATCAACACTATTTTCAGCACAAATCCAAAACATACAGCTACTGTGAAGAAAATTAACTATCCCATCCAAAACCAGCACAGTTATGTAAAAGGACAGAATGAGGCATAACTCAAGCCAGAACACCGATGCTGAATACATTAGAGGATAAGGAAAAAGAATAGGGAGAAGTGGACTAATGACTATAAATTATTATAAAGTCTAGAGGCAAGAACGGATGATGGGACAGAACGGCCCACACAGTGATCGATCCTGGGCTCCCAGGAGTCGTGAGCAGGGCATCTGCAGCCCATCTGCCACACTCTAGAGCTTTAAGAGAAATAAGGTATGAGACTATAAGTCTCAAAAAAGTCTCAGAAGCCTTTGCAGGCCACACTAGATGAAAAACATTTGCAGCTCATGGTCTTGCCAGTCAGCACAATTTACTTAAAAAAGGAGTGGATTATTTGTAAGAGGATGTACTGTCAAGAGCCTCCTTATCTGCAGGTGCCTGAAAATGGGCTGTAAAAAAATGAAGAATGGAGAAAAAAGATTAATTTGAAGTAAAGCAGAAACAAATGGTTTTGGAGATGAAATAGATAAGAAGCATAAGGAGGAATTTTAAAGACTTGCCATGATGAATGTGTGTGAATAATAACTACTCACAAAAGGTGGGAATGAAGGGAAATTCAAATTGGTAATGAGATAAGAAATGCAGCAGTTTTGTCTTGTAGTAATCGTGGAATGCGAGCACATAAGGGCCCTCTTAGGTCAGCAGAACTGGCGCTGGGGGATAAACCCAACACCGGGCTAAGGCGCCCCATGTCGACGCTCACATGATTGGTACTGGTGTAAATATTTATAAAAAATCAGCTCATGCTACATCTTTGCAGACTCCTTGTGGAACCTCTTATGGCGCTAGGACTCTATCCAATGCATTGTTCATTAAATATTTTTATATTTAAGTACAAACATCTCTTTCTTCCTTCTGTCCTTCCTGTTTTCCTTCCTTTCTTCCCTCTTCTCTTCCCATCTTCCTTTCTTCATTTCATCTTTCTTTTCCCTTTTTTGCATTTTATCCCTTTATTTGGCCCCAAGCACAGTCTTCCTTCCTTCCAATGACCAAAAATAGCAGTTGAGGTTAGTAATGTTTCTTTGCCATACTGATTTTTTTTCTGCAGTGGAGATTTGTACATTTATCTATCATCTGAGATGACACATGCTTTTTTTTTTTTTCCTTTTTTCCCTGATCAAATCCCATCTCATTAAACAAGGCTATGAAAGAGGTTTTTGTTCTTGTGTGTCTGAAATAGAAGATAAATTACTCTAAGGAAGAAGCATAAATAATGGATACAGAAATATGGTCTTTTCTTACAGAAATTAATCTGGTTCTAATTTATGTTTATGGCAGCTAATATAATGGGCACGTGAAATATCCACAGAGAGACAATGAGGAGAAAAATTCTCTGCAGAACCAAACCACAGTCACCTGGACTCTGATGGAATTTGCAGTGGGAATGTTGTCCCTCAGTCAGGGCTTAGGTCCATGCCCAGTGTGCAGGAGCCAATGAGCACACAGAGCCGAGATCCACCTAACCTTTAATCCAGTTCTGTACAGAAAGGGGTGCCAGGTGATAGTTTGCAAAGCTAGCACACCTCCTTAGAGAAGTTGTAGGATTTTATACAGGTTACAACAAAGAAGTTGTTACACAATACTCGTTCATTGGTCAACTTTCGATTAGGTAATTGATGCTCTTTGAGCATGTACCGATTACTGGTTAGTTCATTATACAAAGGCGGTCTGACATTAGTATGTACGGTCCCCTCCCAGGGGTGTGATTTTTACTATGCTAATTAGTCCTAGGTTATTTTCGGGCAACCCTACTTCTTTCTCCCCCATCCCCCTGGTCAGGAGGTGATTCATCTTTGTTGGCATTAGCACATTCTTGTCATTCTGGTGTTATCTTGCTGTGATTCTTTACTTTGAGGACCATAGGAAAACTGTGATATAGAAAAAAAATCTTTTTGGAAGACAAACTTATAAACATTGGAAAAATACAGTGTATACCTTTCTCTGAGATCATTTATGCTACAAAAAAAATCAAAACACTTTTACAACATTTGGGAAAAGAACTCCAAGTGTAAGATTGCCTAGCAAGAGTTTCTTTAGTTTTTTGGGGGGGCCAAATCTTGATAGAGGGAAAGGTAGCGTTTCATTGCTTCTTGTATATAGAAAATCTGAAAATTCTTCTTTCTGGATTTGGTCAAGGGGATGTTCTTCCAAATTTAAAGACAGTGTTGCATGAATCACATTAAAATACATACATAACCTATCATGTAGCTTTTTCCCTGGAATGCTAAGTTTAGATTGAATTTTACCATGTCAGCTACATAACAATGTAGCTTAATATAAAGCATATAAATATATAAGTATATAAAAATATTTCACAAAAATGTGACACGAGAGAGATCCTGACAAAAATCTCAAATATTGTCAGCAGTCTTTATAATTTGAATATATCTTTAGTATAAGCTGTAACATGGACATTTTTCTCCTGAAGAAAATTTTAGAAATGGGTAAAATCAGGTCTAATTTGATTTTAGCTTTCATAGCTGCAATTAGATTCTTCCTGGACTTTGTAAGGTCTAATGTGTCTGAATATGGTAAGTGGGGCTATAACATTATACACTTCTGAGTTACTGAATCATAGTCTCCCAAACCTCCAGTCAGACTGATGACAGTCTGCTATCAGACATCTAGCTATTGATACTGAACCAAATATTCAATGAGTATAAATCAAATCCCCACTGTCCCACCCAAGCCTATGATGAATGATGCTGGCTAAAGGTCTAGTCCATTTTGTGCTGCTGGAGTAAACCTGCCAAAGAAGGAATTTATTCTGGAACTGAAGAACTTGTGAGCTATGCAAAATTTCTTAGAAATACCTGGAGTGCATTCCCTTTTCTTGCACAAGAGGAAAAAAACAGTGCAGTAGATTTTGTACTATGGATAAACATCAACTCTCCTAGGAGGTTCTAACATCTACAAATTCTTAAACAAACAAGTGTTAACAGGTCCACAATCTTTGTGTTGTTAAAAGCAAGACCACACACAATTTGCAAAAGCATTTAGTTGGAAGAGATGCTTAAATAATTTTACAGTGTGCTTTAACTGAATACTTTTCAGACAGAGCAAAGAAGTAAAACAAAACACAAATCAGACTTTTAAAGGGACACCACAGCCCCAGTTGTCTCACACACAGTTCTAAAATAAGCAGATCTTTCTTTAATAATTCAGTTTGATTTGCTGAGTGTTGACCAGGAAACTGAGTCTTCATGGAAAAAATTACTTTTTCTTTGCAGTGGTAAGAGAATTTCCTAGAACATGGGCAGGGCAAGAACTAAAATCCCTGATGAATGTTATTAAGGACAGTGTTATGCAAATGTAATATATTGGAGCTCTTTGGAGGAAAGATTTTCCTGCCACAAGAGATGGTAGTAATGTAACAGTTATTTTAATTTTAAAAAACCAAACAAACCCACCTCAAATATATTTGTTTAGACAATTTTCTCACCTCTTTTATGGAGCAGGAAGTTTCAGAATATATGTTTTTTTAAAAAGCTGCTGTGAAAAAAGCATTGCAATGAAAGGACTTGCTTTGAAGTATTGTCCTTCTAATATTTTATCATACTGAAATGCTGAAATACCAATTTGAAACATAAGACATAAGATAAAACTCAGTTGCCGAGGCAAGCAGCTCCAGTGCGGCACGATCCGCAGCAGAGCGCTCTAGCACGGTGCACAGGGGGTTTCCTGAACCGGGGGAACCTCAAGGGGAGCCGAGAGAGCCGCCAGGAGCCCACAGCTCACTCGACAGCAGCTGATGAGACCTGGGCAGGGCCAGGAGCAACGGCGGGCAAGCCTCCTACACACATATAAAAGAAGCCCCTAGAGAATGCGAGCGACTAGGGCATGGTGTGGCAGTTTGTGTGGCAGTTCGCACAGAAAGGGCGCTGTAGCTCTGCTGGCTCGACCAGGGAAGCAATGGTATCCACCCGGCAGAAAGCCGTGGCCTCTCTAAGCTCTGCACCTGCCACAATTGATGCAGCTTCCTAGACAGAGCTCCAATTGGAACGTGCTGCCACCCAGATGTCAGGCTGCAAGGTGTGCCCTACTCTTATGCAGCAGTGAGCACACCTGTGGGAGTTATGCCCAGGTAGAGGAACTCCTCTGCTAAGTGACAGAGCTCCAGGAGGAGGTGAGTAGGTTGAGGAGTATCAGGGAGTCAGAGAGAGAGAGACTACTGGAATCGCACCCTACGTTCCCTGGGACAGGCCCAACAGGCAGACAGGACCCATGATATGGAGGATTCCCTATCCTGTCTCCACCTGGCTGAACGTAGTGACTTAAGGGATAGGGGGCAATGGCAACAGGTTCCTGCCCGGTGCAGCAGGTGCATCTCCTCTGTGACTACCCCACCTTCCCAGGTGCCCTTACAAAACAGGTATGAGGCTCTGCAAGTGGAACTGAACAATAATGAGGATGATGGTTCATCTAGGTCAGAGGTGTTGCCAAGGTTAAGTCAGCCTATACCCTGTGTAAAAAACACTTCCATAAAGAAAAAAAGATGAGTCATTGTCATAGGAGACTCTCTCCTGAGGGGAACAGAAGGCCCACACCGGACCCACTTCTTAGGGAATTCTTCTGCCTCCCTGGGGCCCGAGTTAAAGATGTGAAGAGAAAGCTTCCTACCCTGGTACGGCCCTCAGACTACTACCCATTATTGGCTTTTCAGGTAGGCAGTGGGGAAGCTGCAACAAGAAGTCTCAGGGCAATCAACAGAGACTTCAGGGCCTTGGGACAACTGGTTAAGGGATCAGGAGCACAAGTAGTGTTCTCTTCTATCCTTCCACTTGCAGGGAATGATGAGGAAAGAAACAGGAAGAGCCAGCAGATCAATACCTGGCTCTGAGCCTGGTGTCTCCAGCAAGATTTTGGGTTTTTTGATCATGGGTCTGTTTACACAACACCAGGCCTGCTGGCGACAGACGGGGTACACCTGTCTCAAAGGGGGAAAAGGATCCTTGCGCAGGAGTTAGGAGGGCTCACTGAAAGAGCTTTAAACCAGATTGGAAAGGGGAAAGGGGTAAAACCAGGCTCACTGGAGATAAGCCTGGGGGCGGCATGCCAATGTTTGAGGGGTGGTGTGCTAGCGAGGTCCTTCAGTCTGCCATCTCAGTGGAGGTAGGGGATGGGGATTCATGCGACAGCAAAGACGCAAGGGCTATGGATGTGTTAGAAACCACGGAAGCGCCTGAGAATGGTCACGTAGGAATTAGGGCTTCTCCCCCCAAAAATGTGGCGGGATCAATAGCCCAACTGAAGTGCATCTATGCCAATGCACACAGCATTGTATATGCACACAGCAGAGTATTGACCGCCAATCCATCTATACTTATTAAATATTTTATGTACCTAAATTTACTGAATAAAACTCAATAAACTAACTACTAGATCAGATCTACATGAGTAATCTCTGACTCTTCTGCAACACTACACCAATGCATGCAGCATGGGCAATAAACAGGAGGAGCTGGAAGCCGTTGTGCAGCAGGAAAACTGTGATGTAATTGCAATCACGGAAACATGGTGGGATGACTCGCACAACTGGAGTGCTGCAATGGACAGCTATAAACTCTTCAGAAGGGATAGGCAAGGAAATAGAGGCGGTGGGGTAGCCCTGTGTGTTAGGGAGTGTTTTGACTGTCTAGAATTTAACAGTGGTGACGATAGGGTCGAGTGTTTATGGGTAAGAATCAGGGGGAAGGCCAACAAGGCAGATATCCTGGTGGGAGTCTGTTATAGACCACCCAACCAGGATGAAGAGGCGGACGAAGTATTCTATAAGCAGCTGGGGGAAGTCTCACGATCGCTACGCCTTGTTCTCGTGGAGGACTTCAACTTACCAGATGCCTGCTGGAAATACAATACAGCGGAGAGGAAACAGTCTCGGAGGTTCCTGGAGCGTGTGGAAGATAACTCCCTGACACAGCTGGTGAGGGAGCCAACTAGGGAAGGCACCCCGTTGGACCTGTTGTTTTCTGAACAGAGAAGGCCTGGTGGGTGATGTGATGGTTGGAGGCCGTCTTGGGCATAGTGATCATGAAATGATAGAGTTTTCGATTCTCGGAGAAGTAAGGAGGGGGGTCAGCAGAACGGCTACCTTGAACCTCTGGAGGGCAGACTTTGGCCTGTTCAGGGGCCTGGTTGAGAGAGTCCCTTGGGAGGCAGCCCTGAAGGGCAAAGGAGTCCAGGAAGGCTGGATGTTCTTCAAGAAGGAAATCTTACAGGCGCAGGAGCAGGCTGTCCCCATGTGCCGAAAGACGAGTTGGCGGGGAAGAAGACCAGCCTGGCTGAACAGAGAGCTTTGGCTGGAACTCAGGAATAAAAGGAGAGTTTATGACCTTTGGAAGAAGGGGCAGGCAACTCAGGAGGACTACAAGGATGTCGTGAAGTTATGCAGGGAGAGGATTAGAAGGGCCAAAGCCCAACTGTAACTTAAACTGGCTACTGCTGTAAAAGACAACAAAAAATGTTTCAACAAATGCATTAGCAACAAAAGGAGAGCCATGGAGAATCTCCGTCCTTTATTGAATGTGGGGGGAAACAGTGACAAAAGGATGAGGAAAAGGCTGAGGTACTTAATGCCTTCTTTGCCTCAGTCTTTAATAGTCAGACCAATTGCTTGCTGGATACCCAGCCCCCTGAGCTGGAAGACAGGGACGGAGAGCAGAATGAAGCCCCCATAATCCAAGGGGAAATGGTTAGCGACCTGCTACACCACTTAGACATGCACAAGTTTATGGAACCGGATGGGATCCACCCAAGGGTACTGAGGGAGCTGGTGGCAGAAGTGCTCACCAAGGCACTTTCCATCATTTATCAGCAGCCCTGGCTAACCAGGGAGGTCCCAGTTGACTGCAGGTTAGCAAATGTGACGGTCACAAGTGGTGTTCCCCAGGGCTCAGTATTGGGGCCATTTCCGTTTCATATCTTTATCAATGATCTGGACGAGGGGATCGAGTGCACCCTCAGTAAGTTTGCAGACGACACCAAGTTGGCCGGGAGCGTTGATCTGCTGGAGGGTAGGAAGGCCCTACAGAGGGATCTGGACAGGCTGGATCAATGGGCCGGGGCCAACTGTATGAGGTTCAACGAGGCTAAGTGCCGGGTCCTGCACTTGGGTCACAACAACCCCATGCAACGCTACAGGCTTGGGGAAGAGTGGCTGGAGAGCTGCCTGGCGGAAAAGGACCTGGGGGTGTTGGTCGACAGCCAGCTGAACATGAGCCAGCAGTGTGCCCAGGTGGTCAAGAGGGCCAATGGCATCCTGGCTTGTATCAGGAATAGTGTGGCCAGCAGGACCAGGGAGGTGATTGTCCCTTTTTATTCAGCACTGGTGAGGCCGCACCTCGAATACTGTGTTCATTTTTGGGCCCCTCACTACAAGAAGGACATCGAGGTGCTGGAGCGTGTCCAAAGAAGGGCAACGAAGCTGGTGAAGGGTCTAGAGCACAAGTCTTATGAGGAGCGGCTGAGGGACCTGGGGTTGTTTAGCCTGGAGAAGAGGAGGCTCAGGGGAGACCTTATCGCTCTCTACAACTACCTGAAAGGAGGTTGTAGTGAGGTGGGGGTCGGTCCCTTCTCCCAAACAACAAGTGATAAGACAAGAGGAATCAGCCTCAAGTTGCGCCAGGGGAGGTTTAGATTGGATATTAGGAAAAACTTCTTCACCGAAAGGGTGGTCAGGCATTGGAACAGGCTGCCCAGGGAAGTGGTTGAGTCCCCATCCCTGGAGGTATTTAAAAGATGGGTAGACTGTGGTGCTTAGGGACATGGTTTAGTGATGGACTTCGTAGTGTTAGGTTAACGGTTGGACTTGATGATCTTAAGGGTCCTTTCCAACCAAAATGATTCTATGATTTTATTTTTTGTAGAAGTAGATTTACATTCTTTCACTATATTATCAAAAGCCTTGCACTATAGCTTTTCCTTAAACCCCTGCCTTCTAAATATGTGATTACGTGAATATTTGAACTGACATTCATTTAAAAATGCACACTTCTAGCCTTCACAGTTGTGGAGAATATCTTGAACACAGCAAGGTAGAACATGGGACTGCATTAGGTTTTCATGGGCCATCGGGTCCTGTTCCCAGGCATCACAGGTAGCTGTCCTTTAAGCTCTTTCTGAAATGTGCCCATCTCCACCTTAAAAATAGTTGGGCTTTTTGGGCCTTTTGTTGCTCTGCTGAAAGGGCCCTTCCCTTTTCTTAGAAAATTCTCAGTTGCACTCTCAGTCATGCCAGATTGTACCCATTTGTTTCTGGGCCAGTAATGACCTTTTGCTTGAAGTGACTCTGTGTGTGTGTGTGTGTGTGTGTGTGTGTAACAGTTAGAGCTAGCAATGTTGTAGTTCTCCTGGGGTGGAAAAAAATTGGCAGCACATGTAGTTTCTGTAATGGTGTTGAAAATGGTTTTGTCCCATCTGTATCAGCAAGGATACAGCTTCCTGTACAATGCAGAGATGCAAGATTACACAATGAAACAGTTTTCAAAACTTCCTATCTGAACGCTTCAGTGCTTCTAAAGCAAAGACACGAGATATCACTGTTGAAATAGCAGGCCCAAGATGAGATGAGCTGGAGAAGAGGGGTATGAACTGACTGTAAATCAAATTTAATGCAACCTCTTCAAATTCTCAATGGATGGACAGCAGTTTTGCAAGAGTGCCATTAAGGGACAAATAGACAGTAACTTCTAAAAGTGAACTCGAGGGTATTAAACTAGATACATCTTTTGAAAGCATTTCTTTGCATTAGGAAGAAGGAAGTTACTTCCCACCCATGGCTTTTTTTTTCCTGCAGATTTGTTTACCTGTCTGATGGAGACGGAATCATTTGAGTCACCATGAGCTTTTCTAAATTTTTTATCCATCCTTGATATCAGATGCCTCTTCCCTCATTCTCCTGAAACCAAGCCTTTATATCTTTCTTTCTAAAAGTTAGGTCATAGCTAGTAGCTTGACACAGCAATTCATAGGTGAAGTTTTGGCTCCATTTTATATAAGACTATAATAATGCAAAGCCAAGTTATCTTGGTTCAAGTTCTTGAGCCTGCAAGATACTAAATCATTTTAGTTCTGGGGTCCTCATCTTTTGGCAAGCTTAGAAAGCTGTCCTGACAACTTGTCAAGAATTTCAATACCATTCATGATGTCTAATATTGAAAAGGCTTCACAAGGGCATATGGGTTACAACTATATAAGCAACTGATTGTCCAGGTTGTTCTCTGGAACTGAGGCCAACTGGCACAGATTGCCCTAAGTCCCTGTTAATGACTTCCCTTGACCTCCACATCGAAGTAAGCTGCCTGGGTGACCAGGTTCTCCATCAAATAGCGGAAGAACCCAGAAAGCAGTGAAGACATAAGTGACCTGCAGTATAGCACGCAGTATAACACGCTGCTTCCCTTCTTCACAAATTCTTCCCTATTCACAAATTGTGAACAGGGTTGGAATTGAGGACATGGCCCTGTTATGTGCTAAACATGTAAATTGCAGTCAAATAATGGCAGCACATGCAAAGAAGGCTTCATAGGGCTGGGCTGCTACTCACAAGCAATGATGAGCTGACTTTACAATCAGACTTCTGTAAAGCTCTCAAAACTCTGGTTCATAAAGTTCATAGAATTCTAGAATGGTTTGAGTTGGAAGGGACCTTCTAATCCTACCCCTCTGCCATGGGCAGGGATACCTTCCGCTAGACCAGGTTGCTCAAAGCCCTGTCCAAACTGACCTTGAACACCTCCAATGATGGGGCATCCGCAGCTTCTCTGGGCAACCTGTTCCAGTGCCTCACCACCCTCACCGTAAAAAAAATTTCTTCCTTATGTCCAATCTAAATCTACCCTCTTTCAGTTTAAAACCATTGCCCCTTGTCCTGTCACTACAGGCCTTGGTAAAAAGTCTCTCTCCATCTTTCTTATAAGCCCCCTTTAAGTATTGAAAGGCTGCAATAAGGTCTCCCTGCAGCCTTCTCTTCTCCAGGCTGGAGAGGTGTTCCAGCCCTCTGACCATTTTTGTGGCCCTCCTCTGGACCCGCTCTAACAGGTCCATGTCTTTCTTGTACTGGGGACCCCAGAGCTGGACGCAATACTCCAGGTGGGGTCTCCCGAGAGCGGAGTAGAGGGGGAGAATCGCCTCCCTCGACCTGCTGGCCACGCTTCTTTTGATGCAGCCCAGGATACGATTGGCTTTCTGGGCTGCAAGCGCACATTGCTGGCTCATGTCCAGTTTTTCATCCACCAGTACCCCCAAGTCCTTCTCTGTAGGGCTGGTCTCAATCCATCCATCCCCCAGCCTGTATTGATACCAGGGACTGCCCTGCCCCAGGTGCAGGACCTCGCACTTGGCCTTGTTGAACTTCATGAGGGTTGCACGGGCCCATTCCTCAAGCCTGTCAAGGTCCCCCTGGATGGCATCCTTTCGTCCAGCGAACCAACTGCACCATTTAGCTTGGTGTTATCTGCAAACTTGCTGAGGGTGCATTCAAATCCCACTATGTCGTTGATGAACATCATATATAGTATTGGTCCCAGTACGGACCCTTGAGGGACACCACTCGTCACTAGTTTCCACTTGGACACTGAGCCATTGACTGTAACTCTTTGGACGCGGCCATCCGGCCAATTCCTTATTCATCTAACAGTCCATCCATCAAACCCACATCTCTCTGATTTAGTGGCCAGAATGTTGTGGGGGACCGTATCAAAGGCCTTACAAAAGTCTTGGTAGATGACATCTGTAGCTCTTCCCTTGTCCACTTATGCAGTCCCTCCATCGTAGAAGACCACTAGATTAGTCAGGCATGATTTGCCCTTGGTGAAGTCCTGTTGGCTGTCTCTAATCACCTCCCCGTCTTCCATATCTTTCGACATATCTTCCAGGAGGATCTGTTCCATGACCTTACCGGGAACGTAGGTGAGGCTGACTGGTTGGTAGTTCCCAGGGTCCTCCTTTTTACCCTTTTTAAAAATGAGTGGGATATTTCCCTTTTCTCCAGACACTGGGGACTTCACCTGACTGCCATGACTTTTCAAATATGATGGAGAGTGGCTTAGCGACTACATCAGCCAGTTCCCTCAGGACCCTGGGATGCATGTCGTTGGGTCCCATGGACTTGTGTATGTTCAGGTTCCTCTCCCTTCCCTTCCCTTCCCTTCCCTTCCCTTCCCTTCCCTTCCCTTCCCTTCCCTTCCCTTCCCTTCCCTTCCCTTCCCTTCCCTTCCCTTCCCTAGAGAGGAGAGAAGGACAAAGGGGATTGAGCCCTTGTTTGTCATGTTTGTTTGTTTTCTTTCCTAAAGAGCTCATAAAATAAAGTTTAATTTACAGAGTACGTTGTCCTGCAAAATTTGACATATCCAAATGGTCCATGACATTTTATTGGTGTCAGAAGTGGGATCTCTCTTGGACACATTCTGTTGGCAGGCACAAGCTGCTTTGCTGTGCCTGTTGAGGCAATTGTTTTAGTGTGAGTGTAAGTGTGAGTGTAAGTAAGTGTGAGTGTAAAGATATTGTGTGTGTCTGCCATGGAGAAGAATGAAAAACTAGACACGGAATGGCAACACCTGGGAGAAAAAATTGAGAAAGAAGGGTGATGAAATCCCAGGTGGGATTTGTCCTGGGTTAAGAGCCACTGCACAAATGCTGATAATATTTGGCACGAGTTTGTCAGGTTTGAGGTTGTTTGGCATGAGGTTGTCAGGCTTCTTGAAAATTAAGGAAGGGAAAAGGAAAAGATGCTATGTGCTGGCTACAAGGCGGTTGTCTTTTAGAGCAGCAACGGATGTGATTGATGAATTGAAGGGGGAAAATATACAGTTGAAAAAGGAAAATGAGGCATAATGAGAATGGGAAGACAGGTCATGCAGGGACAAAATTTGCTCAGATAGGATGAGAACTCCATCATCTTAGTGAAGTTATATGCCAATTCCTGCTTTCTCAGATAAACAGCAAATGATCATATGACACTTCAACAGTGTCATTGTATTGAGTTTATGTGGCAAGGTTTTGGTAGTGGGGGGGCTACAGAGGTGGCTTCTGTGAGAAGATGTCAGAAGCTGCCCCCATATCAGACAGAGCCAGTTCTAGCTGGCTCCAAGACGGACTCACCGCTGGCCAAAGCTGAGCCAATAAGTGACATTGGTAGCACCTCTGTTATAACATATTTGAGAAAAGGTAAAAACTGCTGCACAACAGCAGCTGGAAGAGAGGAATGAGAATATAGGAGAGAAACAACTCTGCAGACACCAAGGTCAGTGAAGAAGGAGGGGGAGGAGGTGCTCCAGGTGCCAGAGCAAAGATTCCCCTGCAGCCTGTGGTGAAGACCATAGTGAAGCAGGTTGTTCCCCCTGCAGCCCATGGAGGTTAACAGTGGAGCAGATATCCACCCTGCAGCCCATGGAGGACCCCACACCAGAGCAGGTGAATGTGCCCTGAAGGAAGCTGTGACCCCGTGGAGATCCTGTACTGGAGCAGGCTCCTGGCAGGAACTGTGGCCCCATGGAGAGGAGCCCATGCTGGAGCAGGTTTTCTGGCAGGACCTGTGGCCCCGTGGAGGACCCACACTGGAGCAGTCCATTCCTGAAGGACTGTACCCCATGGAAAGGTCCCATGCTGGAGTAGTTCATGAAGAACTGTAGCCCGTGGGAAGGACCCATGTTGGAGAAGTTCATGAAGGACTGTCTCCCATGGCTGGGGCCTCACGCTGGAGCAGGGGAAGAGCGTGAGGAGGAAGGAGTGGCAGAGACAAAGTGTTATGAACTGACTGCAACCCCCATTCCCCATGCCCCTGTGCCGCTCAGGGGGAGGAGGTAGGAGGTTAGGAGTGAAGTTGAGCCTGGGAAGAAGGGAGGGGTGGGGGGAAGGTGTTTTTAGTTTTGTTTTATTTCTCACTATCCTACTCTGATTTTGATTGGCAATAAATTAAATTAATTTCCCCAAGTTGAGTCTATTTTGCCTGTGACGGTAATTGTATGTAATCTCCCTGTCCTTATCTTGACCCATGAGCTTTTCGTCGTATTTTCTCCCCCTGTCCTGTTGAGGAGAGGGAGTGATAGAGCAGCTTGGTGGACACCTGGCAGCTAGCCAAGGTCAACCCACCACAGATGGCTTTTACCAGAAACATATTTTGGGTGTTAAAAAAAAACAGACTTAAATTGCTGTTAAGAGCTGAAAAATCTGTAATTAAAAAGAGCAATGAAGAATCTGTCATTAGCTAAGTTCAAATCATTTTATGAAATGCTGTAAAGGCAATAGAGATTCTTCTATCTCCATATTTTTGTATATACAGTTCAAACAACTCATTTATGTTTTGCCAAACCTTCTTTTGGTTGTTCATAGGTAATGGCTTTTTGGTTTGTTTTTTTTTGCTATGTTGTAGAGCAGCATGCAGGTGACTAAATTTTTCTTTGAAATAGTGCCTCTTTCAACACCAGCAGATAGAAGAATATTTTCTTGATGCTGAGGTGCAATTTAACAGCAACACTGATGGTTATTCCTCATATACGGATTTATTTAAAATCCTATTTACAACCCATTGATTTTGTACTGAAAAGTGTGACTATGTTAGAGTAGTTCAAAAATGTAACTACCAAACCCTACCTGTAAGTGTGAACTGGTAAAATAATGGGAATGTGCACATGAACAGGCAATCTTTTCCCAAGCATACTGCTGTAGCAGATAACAGTGAAGACAGAGATCCCTATAGTCCTGACTTGCAGATCTCATTCAACGGTACCATATGCAACAGTAAATGCTGTTCACTGTGAATAAAGGAGAAAGAATTGAGTTCAAAAGTACTGCTGGGAAAATTGCCCTGTCTTCAGGATGACAATTTTATACAGGCGTGTTAACATAAGTACAAGAGTTACTTGAATGAGCAAATTTGTTGAACAACACCCCCACACTCATTCAGCTAAATCATTCAGGCTGGCATTGAAGCATTTGCACATAAATTCACCTCTCACAAGTCTCACCCACTGCATCAAAGGAAGTTTTACCATTTATTTCTGGAGGGAAAAGGTTTTGCCATAGATATTCAATACAGACCATCCACCGCTCACAGTCAACTAGAGCAGCAAATCAGTGAAGTAGAAAACCAGTTTATCAGTATTTCTAGAAGTGCCAAAGCACGATAGAAAAGGTTGCTTTTTTTTTTTTTTAATTTATAACTCTCAACTAACCTGTATTGAGAGCCTTGTGGAAGACATTGTATTCAAGGAGTTAGTGATCTTGGGCAAGTCATGCCTGCTCTGTTGGGCCTTGTACTTAAGGCTCAAGAAGCCTGTATGTTAGCATGAGTAGCCTCTGCTGGAATGCCCCATGCTGGCCTGTGCTGCGTGCTGGTGGATGTTATGACAGAGATAATAGTCCAACCTGCCAGGAGATAATATATGATTTTGTTTGTTAAGCAAAATAAAAGGCACCACAGTATGGGAAGGAGGAGGAACCTCTTCACGGACAGGATCTACGCAGTGTGCTGTGGGAAAATCACGGGGGTTTTTTGGCGCGAGGGCCCCACCAGGCTCTTTATCGGGTTGGTACAATTTCTCTGGAGAAGTCTGCTGCCTACCATGTTGTGGGGGACTGTATCAAAGGCCTTGGTGAAGCCCTGTTGGCTATCTCTAATCACCTCCTTGTCTTCCATGTCTTTCGACATGTCTTCCAGGAGGATCTGCTCCATGATCTTACTGGGAACGGAGGTGAGGCTGACTGGTTGGTAGTTCCCAGGGTCCTCCTTCTTACCCTTTTTAAAAATGAGTGGGATATTTCCCTTTTCTCCAGACACTGGGGACTTCGCCTGACTGCCGTGACTTTTCAAATATGATGGAGAGTGGCTTATAGCGACTAGTTCTTCTTTCTTTTTTTATGAGGGGATAGTACATTTTCTTTAATCTTACTTTTTTTTCCAACGTGCCAGTAGAAGCCCTTCTCATTATTCTTCTCATCCCTTGCCATATTCAGCTCCAACTGTGCCTTAGCTTTCCTGATCCCATCCCTACTCATCCGGGCAGCACCCCTATATTTTTCCTAGGATACATGTCCCTGGTTCCACTGCCTGTGCATTTCCTTCTTACACTTCAGTTTAACTAAGAGGTCCTTACTGAGCCATGCTGGGTCTCCTGCCTTCCTTGCTCAATTTCTTACACGTGGGAATCAAGAGCTCTTGTGCTCTAAGAAAAATGTCCTTAAAGAGCTGCCAGCTCTCTTCTGTTCCTTTATCGCCAAGGGCAGTTTCCCATCCACTAATTCCTTAAACAACTGAAAGTTTGCTCTCCTAAAATTCAGAGTCTTGGCTCTACTCTTCACCTGGCCCATATCCCTCAAGACTGTGAATTCCACCAGGGCACGATCACTGCAGCCCTGGCTGCCGCCAGTCTTGACCCCTCTAATTAGTTAATCTCTGTTGGTAAACAACAGGTCCGTAAATGCTTCTCCTCTGGTTGGGCTGTCTATCACCTGGATTAAAAAGTTATCCTCCATGCACTCCAAGAGTCTCCTGGATTGCTTACAGCTTGCTGTGCTGCTTTTCCAGCAGATGTCAGGGTGATTGAAGTCCCCCAGCAGGATCAGGGCCTGCAATCATGATGCTTCCTGTAGTTGAAGTAAGAATGCTTCGTCAACGGGCTCCCCTTGATCGGGGCGGCCTATAGTAAACACCAATCACAAGATTTCCTTTGTCGGCGTGGCCTCTAATTTTTACCCATAAGCTCTCGACCTGTTCATCGCTGTTTTTCAAAGACAGCTCTGTGTGGTCAATCCATTCTTTAACATAGAGGGCAACCCACCCCCCCACCCCTCCTTCCTTGCCTGTCCCTTCTGAACAGTTTATAGCCATTGATTGCAGCGCTCCAGTCATATGAGTCATCCCACCATGTTTCAGTGATAGCAATTAGGTCATAGCTTTCTAGCTGCACAGTGGCTTCCAGCTCCTGTTTGTTACCCATGCTGTGTGCATTGGTATAGAGGCACTTCAGCTGGGCTATTGACCATGTCACCGTTTTAGAGGAACAAGCCCCAATTCCTTTAAGGCATTTCACCCTGTTGGTTCCTAATACATCAGCAGCCCCTGGCTCTTCTCTGTTGCTCAAAACTCCATCCCCTTTCCCCCTAAATCTAGTTTAAAGCATTCCTTATAATTCTGGCCAGCTTGTTGGCAAAGACCCTCTTGCCCCACTTGGTCAGGTGAATCCCATCAGCTCCCAACAGGCCTGGCTTCTCAAAGGTAGATCCATGACCAGAGAAGCCAAAACCTTGAGTATGGCATCAGTCACGCAGCCAGGCATTCACCTGTTCAATTCATCTCCTCCTTCCTGAAGCCTTTCCTCTGACTGGGAGGATAGAGGAGACCACCACCTGTGCTGCAGGTCCTTTTAACATTGCCCCGAGGGACATATAATCTCTTTTGATGGTTCTAAGTTGCCTCATCACAGTATCGTCAGACCCTATGTGGAATAGTTGAGTGGATGATAATCTGTAGGGTTCACCAGGCTCGGCAGCCTCAGTGATGTCACGAATGCAAGCTCCTGGTAGGCAGCAGACTTCTCCAGAGAAATTGTCTGGACAGCAAATGGGTGCTTCGGTGCCTCTCAGTAAGGAATCTCCAATTACTAATACTTCACATGCTTTTCTGGTGGCACTGGTTCTAATGCAGGTGGTTGATTGCATCAACTTTGCGTTGTCGTCTTCTCCTGGATCCTGTCCATTACTCATGCGCTCTTCATTCTCCACCCCCAGAGCATCATATCTGTTACATAGGGGCACTTTATGGGAAGGGGGAAGATTCTTCCTTCTGCCCCGAGCAGAGACAAGGGTCCCGTCTCCTTCATCTCATGAGTTACTTGTGTCAGTCAGCTTGATGTTGAATTCAGGCTTATCTTCCCTTTGCACAGCCATAAGGCAAGGCCGTTGCTCAGCCTGGCACAGCACACAATACCGTGTATCAATCTCCCGCTCACGTTCCCAGATACTGCGCTGCCTGTTGAGCTCCTCTTGCAACATAGCTACTTGTTTGAAGAGTTCTTCTAGCTAGGCACACTTGTAGCTATGACATCCACCGCTACCTTCAGGTGCTAGGGGGACTTCCAGGTGCTGGAGCTCCATGTAGCTATTTCAGTCCTTGGGAGGTCTGTTTGGGTGGAGACATCATCATAGCTAGGCTGTAGTGCTTCTGTTTGGGTTTCAGCCTCAGCCTTGCAGTTGCAGCAAGTGGACACCATTTTCTTTCAGCAGGTCACAGTCTCCTTGTAGTTCTCAGGAAAAAAAAGTCTCACTTATAAAATGGTAATTCTTTTGAAAGATGCCATCTTTCTAATTCTAATTCCCGGGAGACCTCAAGCTTCCAGGTAGGCTTGCACAGCCACCAGCTAGCTGGTGTGACCATCGGGACTGCAGCCTAAGCCTGCTGGTGAGCAAAGCAGGCAGCAGCCCGATAACTGAACAGAGCGTGCTCCCCTTCCCTGCAAACTGCCAACACTGTTCCCAACAGACACCACTCCTTGTTTGGGCACCCTGCTCGCTGGTGCTCCCTAGGGGCCAGTTATACGCAGATTCTCCCGGTTTGAACTGGCTGCGGGGAATGCCGGCACCGCCCAACTCTCACCCACCCCTCTCGCAAGATCTGTCGCCTGCCAGCTGGTCCTTCCACACACACAGCCCAAGGGTGTCAGGGGCCTAGAAACCCCCTCAGACACCCCCCCCCCAGGGACCTCACAAGCCTTGAACTCCTCACAGCACACAGCAACAACTGCTGCTGCTGCCACTGCTCAAGTTAATATCAATGCTTGAATCCTTGGTTTCCTGCAATTTATATCCCTATGTGTGGTTATTTTTAAGAATGATTCAGTTTTGTGTATGTAATTTTTAAGGGACTTTTAAAGTTAATGAACATCTGTGCTAAGAGCTTTTTCAACAGAAAAGCTTGTGTCAGCTGTGGGTGATGTTGACTGTGTAAGCTTCCTGGTATTCTATATACGTGCATACGGAACCTAAGGCTCTTTAACCAAATTGGTCCCAAATACTAGTAAATTATCAAAGTTTTTAACAGAAGAAAACAGTGGGAAAATTTCCATTTGAAAATTTCCAAACGCTTTGGTCAAGCTTTTGACTGAATTATAATCAGAGCTTTTAGCTATACTGTGGGTCAATGGGAGGTCTGCATTTCCTGGCAACTGTTTCTGGGTGCTGCTTCTTTTCTCAAGGTGAACTGGCTTTTAGTGACTATCTCTTGATATCCTTAATGAGAAGCATGCTGGTGTAGATCTTGTGGGGGAGATTTCCAAAGGAATAAATAGACACCCAAATTCAATGGATATTTAAGTAATTGGTTACAGAAGCAAGTCCACTCTGCTCTAAATTTTGTTTTAATCAGCTCAATTTTTTACCCTAGTCATTAGATTTTCCCTTTCTTCCCTCTCCATACTTTCTGATTTCACAGACTGAAGCAGAATGTGCTCCAGGAGCAGTGGGGCTAGTTTCACACTTGCACGTTTCATGTGAGAGGGGGCTTAAAATGTGGCAAAATAAAGTATGTCACAACCTACTCATTTTCTGTATTACTGTCCTGTCATTAACCCTGCAAGATAGAGTTCAGTAACAAATCACTGTTAAATGCATCCCACTACAGATGCTGGACATCTGATACTCCTTCTCCTAGCAATAATAAGGAAAACTTTCTCAGAATCTCCTCTTAGGATCTGTGTCAGTGAAAACAGATGGAAGCAAAGCTATAAGCAAGACTAATGACCCTGATGTGAAAATAATGAGAAAACTCCACTTGGGAAGTGGCTGTATCTATAGCCACATTAAAAAATGATGGAACTATACTTGCTTGAGCCAAAGCTGAATTTGGCCTGTCTGTGTAGAATTGAGCGGGTCATGAAACTGTGATTCAAGAGAAAACACTGAGTCAGGAATTAGCTGGGGAAAGAGCATGCTTCCTGCACACAACAAAATATACTCCAGCATGGGCTAGTAGTAACAGGCATCAAGCTATATTGCTAATCCTTTAGCATCAGAATAACACTATGTCCTGGTGTATACAAGTTTCCAACTGCTGACATAGTGGTGGCCTTTAGGAAGCTCCTAAAAGCCCTCTAAAATCATTAGGCTTAATTCTGCTTGTGATTATGTTCGTGTAAGTTCAGAGTAACTGCACCGAATTCAAGGGAGCTAATTCAGATTTACATCTCTGTAGCTGGCCCATTATTTCCTGCATTTTTTCCAGTTGCGCAAAATCACCTGTACGCATTCTCCAGGGCTACTAGAACCCTCTGTCCTCCCTGCACTGCACATGATGCAATGAGCCGCTGATGGAGGAGGAGAGCTGAAAAGTCTACGTAGGGAAGCAGATAGTTTCCTGAGCAACAGATGCAAAAATACCAACTAATAAAAAGCCTTCAAACTGTACCTTCAAACTGTGACAACTCAGTGCACGCACCTACAAGGATGCCTTGACAAGCTGCTTGACTTCTCAGCAACACTTTTGTGTTTTCTTGAATGCAACTTCTACCAAACTCCACCACACAGGTATTAAGCCCTGTAGTGACAGCTGAGACCTGCAGGTGTTTGCTGCTATTGTCCTTTCTGAATTGACAGACACTTGTTCCTCACTGTAAACATTTGTATGTTGGTGCTTGCCTGGCTAGCTACAGCCCAAATAACGATAAACCAGCCTTTTCTTTTTTTAGTCCATTGTTGTTATGCATTAATTCTCTTTGCAAATAGTCACTTGGTACTGGAAATTTTACTGGCATTATCTTTTAGCAAACATTTCATATAGAGAGACACCAGAAAACATGTATTATGCAGTTGCCATAAATACAGCACTGTACAATATTAGGTATTAGGCTCATAGATGAAAGAAGAACTGTGCCTAGTGGGCCAGATGCTCTTTGCCTTTTCAGTACTCTAATACTAATGTTATTTCACTGTCTTCAAAGCTGCTACTCTGGATTCGCTGAGAGAATCTACATCTTTTGCTCTCTTTAAATAGTAAATGAACAACAACAAACGTGGTACAAGATATGCAGGAGATATAAAGAAAAAACAGGTCACTGGACTTTATGCTGAACCATATCGTCTTGGGTTCTTCTGCCCCATCTATGCCAGAAGTGGAAGAAATTAATTTGTGACTTCTAAACCTTCCCATCCCTTTTGGGCGAGTTGGGCCTAAAGGAAGATGGAAACCTCACTAATAGCCCCAGGCCTCTGACATATCCTTGCATGGTACGTACAAGTGGAGGCAAGGACTCCTTATTTCCTCCACTGTTCTTTGCACTATTACATAAAGGCAAATAAGTTAGCTAAATCTAAATCAGAAACAGAGTCTCTATGCCATACTGGACAGACATAAAGAAGTGGAAGGGTGAAATTGTGGTCCTAATGAAGTTGATGGCAAAGCTCTTGCTTACCCTGCTGAGATCACAGTTTCATCCAAAATCTTGGTTCAAGCCTGTGTCTGGCTGACCAGGCTGGATATTTAAAGTATATCCCTGTTTTTCCAAGTACTGGGGTGAGCTGATCTTCCTTTTTTTTTTTGAGCTTTTTGCTTATGATAAAGAAACACAGAAAAGTATTTTAAGACCAAATATTGAGCAAGCTCTTTCAAACTGGAATTGTAAGCCTAAAAAGGGTCTGAAATAGTATCTTTGCGTGCAAGAACAAATATTAGCAAAGCTTCAATGTCAATACTTTAAGCCACTGAACAGTGCAGATGAATCACGTTATTTGTATGTCCAAAGGAAAGATGGGAAACCCTAACTTTTGAGAGACAGGAGTCTAAACAACAAATATCAGACATCAACAAAGTAAGTAAAAGACCCTACTGAACCTGAAACCTATATTCCCAGCCGAAAGGTTATTTCTCTCCCACTCTTCCCTGAAGCATCTCTTAACAACTGAGCTGATTCAATGTAGAATGTCATTAACAATCTAACAGTGAACAAGGACTGGGGATCATCCTTATCTTAAAGAAGCAAACTACAAATAATCATCTTGGGCAAATCTAACATCGCGACAGGGAGGCAGCATCTCAGAAAACTGATTCCAGTGTATTAATAAACATAACTACCAAACCATTTAGAATCATAGTATCGTCTAGGTTGGAAAAGACCTTCAAGATCATCGAGTCCAACCGTATAACCTAGCACTGCCAAGTCCACCACTAAACCATGTCCCTAAGCACCACAGTCTACCCATCTTTTAAATACCTCCAGGGATGGGGACTCAACCACTTCCCTGGGCAGCCTGTTCCAATGCCTGACCACCCTTTCGGTGAAGAAGTTTTTCCTAATATCCAATCTAAACCTCCCCTGGCGCAACTTGAGGCTGTTTCCTCTTGTCTTATCACTTGTTGTTTGGGAGAAGGGACCGACCCCCACCTCACTACAACCTCCTTTCAGGTAGTTGTAGAGAGCCATAAGGTCTCCCCTGAGCCTCCTCTTCTCCAGGCTAAACAACCCCAGGTCCCTCAGCCGCTCCTAGTATGACTTGTGCTCTAGACCTTTCACCAGCTTCGTTGCCCTTCTTTGGACACGCTCCAGCACCTCAATGTCCTTCTTGTAGTGAGGGGCCCAAAAATGAACACAGTATTCGAGGTGCGGCCTCACCAGGGCCGCGTACAGGGGCACTATAAATTCCCTGGTCCTGCTGGCCACACTATTCCTGATACATGCCAGGATGCCATTGGCCCTCTTGACCACCTGGGCACACTGCTGGCTCATGTTCAGCTGGCTGTCGACCAACACCCCCAGGTCCTTTTCCGCCAGGCAGCTCTCCAGCCACTCTTCCCCAAGCCTGTAGCGTTGCATGGGGTTGTTGTGACCCAAGTGCAGGACCCGGCACTTAGCCTCGTTGAACCTCATACAGTTGGCCCCGGCCCATTGATCCAGCCTGTCCAGATCCCTCTGTAGGGCCTTCCTACCCTCCAGCAGATCAACGCTCCCGGCCAACTTGGTGTCGTCTGCAAACTTACTGAGGGTGCACTCGATCCCCTCGTCCAGATCACTGATAAAGATATGAAACGGAAATGGCCCCAATACTGAGCCCTGGGGAACACCACTTGTGACCGGCCGCCAACTGGATTTGACTCCATTCACCACCACTCTTTGGGCCCGGCCATCCAGCCAGCTTTTTACCCAGCGAACAGTACGCCCATCCAGGCCATGAGCAGACAGTTTCTCCAGGAGAATGCTGTGGGAAATGGTGTCAAAGGCTTTACTAAAGTCCAGGTAAATGACATCCACAGCCTTTCCCTCATGCACTAAGCGGGTCGCCTTGTCATAGAAGGAGATCAGGTTAGTCAAGCAGGACCTGCCTTTCATAAAGCCATGCTGACTGGGCCTGACCACCTGATTGTCCCGTACGTGCCACGTGATGGCACTCCGGAGGATCTGCTCCATAACCTTCCCCAGCACCGAAGTCAGGCTGACAGGCCTGTAGTTCCCCAGATCCTCCTTCCGACACTTCTTGTAGATGGGAGTCACATTTGCTAACCTGCAGTCAACTGGGACCTCCCTGGTTAGCCAGGGCTGCTGATAAACGATGGAAAGTGCCTTGGTGAGCACTTCTGCCACCAGCTCCCTCAGTACCCTTGGGTGCATCCCATCCGGTTCCATAAACCTGTGCATGTCTAAGTGGTGTAGCAGGTCGCTAACCATTTCCCCTTGGATTATGGGGGCTTCATTCTGCTCCCCGTCCCTGTCTTCCAGCTCAGGGGGCTGGGTATCCAGCAAGCAATTGGTCTGACTATTAAAGACTGAGGCAAAGAAGGCATTAAGTACCTCAGCCTTTTCCTCATCCTTTTGTCACTGTTTCCCCCCACATTCAATAAAGGACGGAGATTCTCCATGGCTCTCCTTTTGTTGCTAATGCATTTGTTGAAACATTTTTTGTTGTCTTTTACAGCAGTAGCCAGTTTAAGTTACAGTTGGGCTTTGGGCCTTCTAATCCTCTCCCTGCATAACTTCACGACATCCTTGTAGTCCTCCTGAGTTGCCTGCCCCTTCTTCCAAAGGTCATAAACTCTCCTTTTATTCCTGAGTTCCAGCCAAAGCTCTCTGTTCAGCCAGGCTGGTCTTCTTCCCCGCCAACTCGTCTTTCGGCACATGGGGACAGCCTGCTCCTGCGCCTGTAAGATTTCCTTCTTGAAGAACATCCAGCCTTCCTGGACTCCTTTGCCCTTCAGGGCTGCCTCCCAAGGGACTCTCTCAACCAGGCCCCTGAACAGGCCAAAGTCTGCCCTCCAGAGGTTCAAGGTAGCCGTTCTGCTGACCCCCCTCCTTACTTCTCCGAGAATCGAAAACTCTATCATTTCATGATCACTATGCCCAAGACGGCCTCCAACCATCACATCACCCACCAGGCCTTCTCTGTTCAGAAAACAACAGGTCCAACGGGGTGCCTTCCCTAGTTGGCTCCCTCACCAGCTGTGTCAGGGAGTTATCTTCCACACGCTCCAGGAACCTCCGAGACTGTTTCCTCTCCGCTGTATTGTATTTCCAGCAGGCATCTGGTAAGTTGAAGTCCTCCACGAGAACAAGGCGTAGCGATCGTGAGACTTCCCCCAGCTGCTTATAGAATACTTTGTCTGCCTCTTCATCCTGGTTGGGTGGTCTATAACAGACCCCCACCATGATATCTGCCTTGTTGGCCTTCCCCCTGATTCTTACCCATAAACACTCGACCCTATCGTCACCACTGTTAAATTCTAGACAGTCAAAACACTCCCTAACACACAGGGCTACCCCACCGCCTCTATTTCCTTGCCTATCCCTTCTGAAGGGTTTATAGCTGTCCATTGCAGCACTCCAGTTGTGCAAGTCATCCCACCACGTTTCTGTGATGGCAACTATATCATAGTTTTCCTGCTGCACAACGGCTTCCAGCTCCTCCTGTTTGTTGCCCATGCTGTGTGCATTGGCGTAGATGCACTTCAGTTGGGCTATTGCTCCTGCCACCTTGTTGGAAAATTGCTTCCATGTATGTGATTAAGCCTGAACAGTTAAAAAGGCTTATCCTGCTACAAACAATCAGGTATGGTAGGTCAGAACCATCCCAGTGTCATTGCTGACAGTTTCATTACTTCGGTCTGCCATGGACATAATTCTCCAGGCAGCCATCTGATAAGTCATAACAGCCTTGACTGTTTCATGACCAGCTGCTGACTAGCCCACATATGGCCCTAGCAGGGCAGGCCAAAATCTCACAGGCTTGACTCTAACTTCCAGCTTTTATCAGTGTGAAAGATGGTGGCAAGGCAGGCTGTGGCTCTGTTACTCTTCTTGTGCCAGCCAAAAGCCAGCTGGAGTGTGAGGGGCTGGAGAAATGGTCCTTCTTGGTTTTCTCACTGTGCAGAACAAACAACAGCCCAAATTTAAGTTTCATATCTATGCATCATACTGCAAGCTACTCCATCAGCTTGGATGAAGCCATGCTACTTTACACTTTCATTCATCCCTTTGGGCACTTGTCTGCCTCTTTCTCTCTTCATCCAGACTTTTGTCTTTTACTAACACCTTTCTTCACTTTCCTTTCCTGCCTTATTCCCTCTCTCACATCCATTATTGTACCCTTTTTACTGCTCACACTGTCCCTTTTCCTTCCTCTCTTCTCCCTGGTCCCCACTCAGCCTCCCTCAGCCTCTGGATAAGAGAAGACAAAGTGACAAAGAGAGAGGGAGATGTGGGAAAAGGAATGAATGTTGATGATGGAGAGTCAGAGAGAAAGGAAACATGAGAAATGGAGTGTATCAGTTGAATGAGGGGCTTTGAGAGGCACTCAAGCATCCCTCCCAATCCCATCCCCCAGAGTTTCCTCTGGTGAACCCCTGGTTTCTCCAAGTCACAGGTCAGGCAGGACAAAATCTTGGCCTTGTTCTAAACTCCTGCTTCATTAGGTGGAAGCTTTGCTCAAGTGGTCATGTGTCAGAATCAAGGACTAAACCCAGAGGTACATGAGCAGGTGAGATGATATTAGAGTCAATACTGTACCACATGCTCGTGCCAGGTTTCAGTTGTCCCCAGGAAGCCCTTAGGATTAGCTAGCTTCGAACCTTTTTTTTTGCATTTACTTTTTCTGCAGCAGGGAGTAATTTTTTTCTGTCAAGGCCTTTGCAAACATTTACTATTAAGCATGAACATTCATTCTGAAGTATAATGATGAACATGGTAAATAAATTCAGTCTTGTTGAAATACAGAACAGAGACATGCCCCCAGGCCCAAAAGTATTGCTCATACAAAATCAAGAAACCCTGGCCTTTGGTGCTCACTGATGTCCTCTCAAATACAAATATAGTCAGAGATTACTACTCTGTATATTTATCCAAGTTATGAAATGAAGTCATGCTTGTTTTACATTGAAGAAATAGCTTGAAGTGCCAAATTTCTAAAATAACAAAACCTAAGAATCTGGTTTGTATGTTTACTAAATACTAGGTGTGCTTTTTATAGAAGGGACAAAGAACAAAGGAAACTGCTACTTCTTAGCTATTAAAAGGGGAGTGAGAGAGCGGCTGGGTGGGTGTCTGGCAGCCAGCCAAGGTCAACCCACCACAAAAGGCGATCACTTTTCAGGCATTGTAGAAACACTGGTGCCAAGGGGACACTGTTCTTTTATAGACACAGCAGCCCGATTAAGGTGGCTAAGGAATAGGCCTTCATTTTATCTATAAGGAGTTCACTGGTAACAAGTAATGTGCGAGGCAGGTACAGAGAATGTGTTTAAAGATTCTGAGTAGCTTATGTTACAGGATACAGCTCTAGCATTTATAAACTAACAGCTTGGCCATGGATTGCCTCCCCCATGCTACAAAAACCTGATAACTGCCACTCTTACTCCAGTTCCACCCATGAAGTTAACACACATGGTATTGAACAGCAAATGCTGTAAACTGCATGACTTGCCACATAGTACAAAGCCAGCATTAACAACAATAATCACTGTACACGGTTCTGTCTATCCCAGAGATCCTAGAAGCACTTTGCAAACTTCACAGATCATTTTACGACAACTGAGCTCAGGGAAAATGGCCAGGGCCAGAATATGAACAACCGCCATGGGCTATCCTTACCCACCACTGAGTTACAACCCTCACCAGAGTGACACAAAACAAATGTTCAGCCATAAACAGTAAGACTAAAGAACTGGCTTAAAGCAGGAAATGCTTGCTGTCAGCAAGTAAAATAACTGTTCCATCCAGTGCTGCTGACCATTATATCTATTTAAGTAAACTGAAACATTATACGATAACCAAAAGTTACAATTTCCATTTGTCTTACAAATGTATAAGAACATATGAGAGTTGGGCCAAATTTGATTACCTTCTCTTCCTTTTTATCTGCTGCTTCTTCACTACAGCCCAGCAAACATGCCAAACTTCTGCCCAGAGTAAAAAACTGTTGTATGATTTATTATTAGAAAATAAAGCCAACATATGTAAACAACAGGACATGCCAATCTTATTCTGATTAACTCTCTCCAAATTTACCAAAACTAATACCAAAACTGAGTAATTACCATGGGTATTTACTCAGAACCAGCTTCTCCATATGCCAGCCCCTAAATCATCTCACAGAGACTGTCCAGTGTAAAAGTAGAATCAGTCACATGAATGCAGTAAGATGACTGAACAAGACCACAGTTATTACTGATTATAGCAGTTCACTTACCCTATAGTAGTCTGTGCTGTACACATCTCTAGACATCCCAAAATCCCCAATCTTCACCAGCAGGTTCGCACCAACCAGGCAATTCCGCGTAGCAAGATCCCGATGCACGAAGTGCTGTGATGCCAAGTAAACCATACCAGCTGCAATCTGCTGGGCAATGTGAAGCATCTGGGATTGAGTCAGTTCAGCAGGACGGTTGCCTTCTGCCATCAGTACTGCATCTGGTCCATGTGCCCTGCACCAAAATACAAGCCAATGAAGTAATAGGCCACTTGTAAGATAGAGAAGTGAAAGGCGTTAGTGGGCCCTAAACCACAAAATTGTCTCACTCAAATATAATGACAAAAAGGGCTATAAATTCACTGGTGAAATAGGGGAGAATTTGCCTTCTGAATTTTTTTCCTTTACTGTTTTCTTTCATGGTGAGAAAGACAGGTAATTTGAAGTGTGTCACGCAATGGGTAACATATTGCTTAGGGAAATAAGGCAGATGGTTTATAACAATATATCTCAGTCCTAAACCACCACCTTTCTCCTGTTCTGTTCCAGTAACTAACTTCCTTCTCAGGTGCCATATGAGAAACAAGTGCAGCAATTTTAGATTTATACTTCTAATTTCCCATCCATATGCACAGCACGACACTGTTTTTGCTGATTTCACCACTGAGGGTGAGTTCTGCCCAACACAGGAATTCTCAACAATGGGAAGAGTTGGAACAACTAAAAAAGTCCAACTCCAGTCTAGTTGGAACTAGACTCCAACTAGACTCCAACTAGTCTAGTTGGAACAACTAAAAAACTTCAGAAATAGGAGTTTTTCAAGATCCAGCAATCCTTAAAAGACATACTCATTAACTGACTCATGAGAAACTCCTACACACTCTAGGGCAAAGAAAGCCCTTCTGCATTTAGAAGGCCCAACAAAGCACTATAACATGTGTGCCTCACCTATCTTAACAGTGTCACATCAGTGACATTGATGTGTCACAACAGTGTCACATACATATGTGACATCCTGGTACCTTGAGGATGCAGGTATCAACATTGGGGTACTGAGGAAGCTGGAGGAAGTGCTCACCAAGCCACTTTCAATCGTTATCAGCAGTCCTGGCCAACCGGGGAGGTCCCAGTTGACTGGAGGTTACAAAATGTGACGCCCATCTACAAGAAGGGACGGAAGGAGGATCTGGGGAACTACAGGCCTGTCAGCCTGACTTCGGTGCTGGGGAAGGTTATGGAGCAGATCCTCCGGAGTGCCATCACGTGGCACGTACGGGACAATCAGGTGGTCAGGCCCAGTCAGCATGGCTTTATGAAAGGCAGGTCCTGCTTGACTAACCTGATCTCCTTCTATGACAAGGCGACCCGCTTAGTGCATGAGGGAAAGGCTGTGGATGTCATTTACCTGGACTTTAGTAAAGCCTTTGACACCATTTCCCACAGCATTCTCCTGGAGAAACTGTCTGCTCATGGCCTGGATGGGCGTACTGTTCGCTGGGTAAAAAGCTGGCTGGATGGCCGGGCCCAAAGAGTGGTGGTGAATGGAGTCAAATCCAGTTGGCGGCCGGTCACAAGTGGTGTTCCCCAGGGCTCAGTATTGGGGCCATTTCCGTTTCATATCTTTATCAGTGATCTGGACGAGGGGATCGAGTGCACCCTCAGTAAGTTTGCAGACGACACCAAGTTGGCCGGGAGCGTTGATCTGCTGGAGGGCAGGAAGGCCCTACAGAGGGATCTGGACAGGCTGGATCAATGGGCCGGGGCCAACTGTATGAGGTTCAACGAGGCTAAGTGCCGGGTCCTGCACTTGGGTCACAACAACCCCATGCAACGCTACAGGCTTGGGGAAGAGTGGCTGGAGAGCTGCCTGGCGGAAAAGGACCTGGGGGTGTTGGTCGACAGCCAGCTGAACATGAGCCAGCAGTGTGCCCAGGTGGCCAAGAAGGCCAATAGCATCCTGGCATGTATCAGGAATAGCGTGGCCAGCAGGACTAGGGAAGTGGATATTCGGAAAAATTTCTTCACTGAAAGGGTTGTCAAGCATTGAAACAGCCTGCCCAGGGAAGTGGCTGAGTCCCCATCCTTGGAGGTATTTAAAAGACGTGTAGATGTGGTGCTTAGGGACATGGTTTAACGGTGGACTTCGTAGTGTTAGGTTAACGGTTGGACTCAATGATCTTAAGGGTCTTTTCCAACCTAAACGATTCTATGATTCTATGATTCTATGCCTACATGTACCATTTTATGTCAAGCATTACTAGCCACTACTTAGCCAATTAATCAAGTCATCTGACAGTTATTCCTTATTTGATACACACTATAATATTCTGAATTGCTCTTTTTATCCATCCCATTCGTCTGGGTTTACAGAAGCCTGTTTTTATTCCTTTCCCACAGACTAATCTTTCATTGACCACCTCTGCCCTGATCTCCTGAACTTTTTTGAAAAAATGCCCTATAACCAATTTTTATGTTTTCTCAGAAGTCCTTCCTTCCTACAAAGAGGAGTTTCAGAGTCACCTTTCTAATCAATAGAGGTGAGGTGTATCCTTAATTTGTCCCTTGGGGAAGGGCACAGGATTTTGGAAGAGTTGCAGATTAATCAAAATCTGTGAGATCAAATCTGACACTGCCCATTAGAAATATGATATTAAAATTGCCCCAGGGGAAGAACTTCCTGAACAAAGTGACAGGTGAAGGAGGGTGTGTAGCATTGCTGGGATTGCACCTGATACTAGGCAAAGAAGTTAATTGCACTTGTTCTGCCACAGGCAGACATACAGTTGTTACTTGGGGGCTGGGGGGAATAAAAGGGAAGATATGAAATTCCCAATCAAGACTGAGAGGCAAATTCCTATTGAAAAGCATTGTACCTCTTCATTGTACTGATTTTTTTTAATGACCTTTCTCAAGCATGAAGCTCTGAGTCTGCTAAATTAGAGAGCTCTTCCTCTTTCACTAGCTTTCTTGAGGAGCTGGTCTGTATCTAATGAAACTTTTGGATTATTTTAATGCATCTTGCTTATCTTCTTGGTGCTGGCTGTGAATTAGGAGCTCCTCAGTATCTGCAATAGCCAGTAACATTGACAGAGAGTCCTTTGGATCCACATCAGTCTCTGCTAGCCAGAACAAGCACAAAGCAGGCATAACTTTGAGGCTGTAGTCCTAGATCTGAAACAGCCTTTGGCTGCACACAGGCAGCAAGCACCTTTGGGTTAAATTTCAGATTCATTTTTCCCTGACAGCCTTTGGTGGCGCTGCAGGGTAAGAAATACAGGTTTTTACAGCCTGTTTGCAATTAACCTCTGATCTGCAGCACAAGCTATGGCAAATGTGGTAGGAATAACAAACTGGAGCTTAGGTTAAACAGTTTATCCCAGTATAATCATTTTACATTGTAAAGACAAGGGCTGATTAATAATTTAAAAAAGGAAGAGCTAGCGTAGGAAATATACTGTCTGCTAAACTACCTTTCTGTACAACAATTCGAAACCAGAGTTAGGAGATAAGAAAAGGCCAATCAAAAAGAATCAAAGAATAAGCATTTATCATGATGACAATGAATCAGCTGCAAATTTGGCTTGTTCTAACGGAAATTTGGTACTCTGAAAAAGCAAACTGAAGCTCTCTTCTGATCCACAGCAGAGGTCTAAGGAGGTAAATGCAAATGTCCCAATGTTGCCCTGACAATATACTTAAATCCTCTGCCAGAGAGAGAATCATCCAGGAAAAGTAGTGTTTGCTCTGCATCCTCAGTTCAGCCCCTGCTCTCCCCATCAACCCTGCCAGCTCTGCCAATAAGGGAGGATGCTAGCTGATGCCTTTTGCTTTTCTGATGTGGCTATTTGTTCACTGGAGGTTAGAAGGACAGCAAATTCATTTCACAAGGCTATCAAAAATGGCGACACTACCAGTCACTAGCAATTTCAGTCAGATACAAAATCCAAACCCATTTAAAGGGACATTAGTTTGATTGCTTTACAGCTTTGTCAGTAGCATGCATTACACAGATATCTTTCCAACATGGTGGTGTCCCCTAGTTATCCTTAGACAGAAGAGATCTCAGGACATTGAAATGCCTTTGTGATACCCTGTCATGGTTTAACCCCAGCCAGCAACTAAGCACCACACAGCCACTCGCTCACTCACTCCCCCACAGTGGGATGGGGAGAGAATCGGAAGGGTAAAAAATGAGAAAACTCATGGGTTGAGATAAAAACAGTTTAATAATTGAAATGCAATGAAATGAAATGATGATAGTAATAATAATAATAATAATAATAATAATAATAATAATGATAATTTGTAATGAAAAGGAAAATAACAAAGAGAGAGAAATAAAACCCAGGAAAGACAAGTGATGCAAAAGAAAACAATTGCTCACCACCAACCGACCGATAGCCAGCCAGTCCCCGAGCAGCACCCCCTCACCAACCTCCCCCCTAGTTTTATTGTTGAGCATGACATCATATGGTATGGAATATCCCTTTGGTCAGTTGGGGTCAGCTGTCCCGGCTGTGTCCCCTCCCAACTTCTTGTGCACCCCCAGCCTACTCGCTGGTGGGGCGGTGTGAGAAGCAGAAAAGGCCTTGACTCTGTGTAAGCACTGCTCAGCACTAACTAAAACATCCCTGTGTTATCAACACCGTTTCCAGCACAAATCCAAAACATAGCCTCATACTAGCTACTATGAAGAAAATTAACTCTATCCCAGCCAAAACCAGCACATATCCTTTGACGGAATCGACATAGGAGGCCTTGAATGAACAGTCCCTTATGCAAATGTTTTTTATGTAGGTGCTAACGTTGTCTCTTAACTCTTTATTTTTATGTCAACAAGTGCAGGCTAGAAGAACTTGTACATGCACAAGGCCACTGGACATAACTTACTGGTTTATGAGTTATCTATTCTTGTGAACCTTATGTATCACCTATTTATTTATGACTGCTTCACTACCAAATTTCAATTCCTGAAGAGCTTTTAAAAAAAAGCCCTGAACTAGCCCCCAAGAAGTAGTAATTTCCATTGCACTGAAGTTTCCAAGGCTCAAAGTTTTCTTGCTGCAGATTAATGGTACCCTTTCAAAACACTGAGAGGAGGGAAAGTAGATTCTCAAAAGCTTTTAGACACCTACAGGTAGAGATAGGCGCTGAGTGGGTTCTTCCCAAGTGCTAGCAGAAAAGAGGCAAGGAAACAATTACTACCGCAAGTTTTATAAACAAACATTTCAGAATATACTGAAATATACTGAAAACACTTTTCCTTTGGTTCCCATTCTTTTGGCGGAAAGTGTAAGGATTAACTTACTAGTACTTCCAAATAGGTAAAGAAACAATAAACCCCACATCACAGTACACAAGATGAATCAGCAGAGTGTTGCACAGGTTTTCACTCTTAGGTGTCTGCATTTTTCAGTGAGAGCAGTTAATTTGGCATTAAGTACCAGCAATGCCTACCTTCTCTGCCCACTTCTGACTTTCCAGCACAACACGTTGGTGGATTTACCTGAGGAATTTGTTAAGATCTCCGTTCTTCATATACTCAAAGACCATGATGAGTGGATCACCCTCGACACAGACACCATAGAACTTGACGATGTGCTCATGTTGCAGGTTAGTCAGCAGCTCTGCCTCACGGTGGAAGTCCTTGCGGGCATTGTCACTGGCATCCTTCAGCGTCTGGTGGAGGAAAGGAATATGTAAGGAAGGGGAGATGTTCGCAGAAGGCAGCAAACGTGGGAAGGCACTGTAAGGGTAAGATAAGGACACTACTGTGTAAAGGATGGAGAAAGTACATTCTTAGTAACTGGTTTAGCAATGTAGATGTGATGCAATTGCAATTAAATAACGGTGGTACAATTTTCACTCCCCTGCCACACATCATCCCATACAACGATTTTTATTGTAAGAGGATGCAGGAACACTCGTGATCTTACTGTGCCAAGTGTTTTCCAAAAACAGAACAAAGAAATTCATCTTATCTGAAAAACATACTAGTACACACCTGATCTATGGCCTTTAGCATTTATCTCAAGCAAAACTCTGGTATCCTATTGGTATTTACCTTTGTTGTAAGTTCCTTAAAGTAAAGCTTTGTTTGCTTAAAATGCTTAGCAGGAGTGTAGATGCATTCGTTATTTATTATTAATGTTGTTGCTGATGTTGGGCCTTACAGTATGCTATACATATTAGGTAGATTTATAGAAGGGTACATCCCTGGACCGGACCAGAAATTACAACCTGAGACCTCAGCCAGAAACTCCTTTGGAATTCAGTAAATCTACTCATATGTCTAAGATTAAGCATATGCATAAACAACTGGAGGGTCAATCTTAAATTGATGGACAGAGAGGAAGTAGATGCAGAACAGAATTTGGGGGGGTTAATTTTATTTTTTCCCCATTTATACAGCTTTAAAAATCTTGCATATTTTCATTTTACAGGAAATATATCAACACTGGATCAAATGGGAGGCTTAAATGTTGTATAATGAAATAATGCTAATTTAACTCACACGCAGGCAGTTTTAGATCTCTCCTCAAGAACTACGCTTCATGAGCAAGGAAATACTTTCATGCACCAAAAAACCCCAATTCTGACACCAGTTAAGTAAGGAATAATCATAAATAGCAATAAACCACTGCTATGTTCTACCTTCAAAAGGTACAGTGGTTGCACTATATTAATTCAAATAATATTTTTAAAATAGTAAGAGAATGGTAACAGGTTACCAGTGCTCACAAATTGTTATTCACAGAAAGCGAAGGCTGGGGTCTCTACCTCTGTACTTTAACTACAATTAGACTCAATGCAAAGGAAGATGAGACAAAAAAGTAGTTGCTTTGCCTTAACTAAAGATGTTTTTTCCTGGTCATCTAGTCACATTATTTTCTATCCCTAATTCATATAGAGAGCACAGGACCAACCACACTCATGAGAACAGACACAGAACAAGTTGATACAATGCAATGGTTCTGCCAACAAACCCAGTTCTTAGCTGTAACAAAGTCATGGTTTGTTCAAGGTTTTTCTTCAACAGACACGATTCTATCCACTTTTCTAGTATTATACGTATGCATGTGTGAATGAGGGGCTAAAAGACAACTGTCAGAGAAAACACTTGCTTTACTTATGAAAGTGCAACATAGGTCTCCAAAAATGAACAGTTACCATAATAAGGTCCAGATGGTGGGGCAAGGAGCAGGGCAGACTGAACAGCCACCTACCAAGTTGAGGGTTTTTTCCCTGTGGATTTCAGGCTCTATAGATCCCAGAGGCAATAAAAATCTGTCATGCCACAAACACCCCTTCTCTGAGGGACCCTCCTGTGTTTTCTGGCCCAGAGCTCCTCTTCTGCAAGTTTTACCAATAATGATGCAATAAGGATTTTGGCTGCTTCACAAACTATGATACAGCACACAGAGCTATATCCTCTAAGGTGGATATCATATCATCTCCCCACCTATGGTCCCCACACGGTCATAGCTGAACCAGGTGAGAACTGAATTGGAACATGTCTTCCAACCTTTCCAAGCTCTGGGATGATGCTTTAACATGATACGGGCACTGACCCACAGTCCAATCTACATTATAGAATGGAATCACCATTGAGAATTCTGTTGCCACTTGAGTTTCCTCTGCTGTTTTCATGTATAAAGCAATTGGACTGTAATTCTTCTCAGTAACAGAACTAGGAAAAACAATTCATATAAAAACCATTTTTAAATAATAGCAACCCGGAGGAAAAAAAAGCTGACAGGGAGAAGCACAGGCTCGTACTCTTTCCAACATACTCTTTCCCTGGAAAGACAGTAAAAATGCTGAAAACTTTGTCCTGTGAGGCTGGCATATTGTATATTTCAGAAAGTGCTTTTTATCTCACAGAAACAGCGAAATTATCATATGACAGAGCAGTTGCCATGGCAATTACACATTTTCTGTCAAACAGCAAAATGCAGAAAGATCTAAACCCAGGTAAAACCCAGACAGGGTTTCTGCCACCAAGGGGTGACTGAAATTTCTGTTACCCAACATTGCCAAGTCCCTTTTCATTATTTCATGCAGCACACAGAATAGACAGAATGCATGAGAGAGCGCTTACATAGTCAGGCAAGGAGGAAAGGGAAAAGAACAAAAATTAATAAGCGCACAGAATTTACATAGAAATGACAGAGTAATGCATTTAGCATGTTCTCCGTGCAGGGGAAAAATAAAACCAAATAAAACTATAAGAGCACAAGAGATATAAAAACATAATAATAATAATAATAATAATAATAATAATAATAATATTTATAATATAATAATATAAAAAATATATTTTCTTATATAATATAATAAAATATATTATTTATATATTATATAATATATAATATATAATATATTATATATTATATAATAAATTATATATATTATAATATAATAAATTATATATATATTATAATATAATAAAATAATATAAAAATAATAAAAAGCACTCTCACCCATCCATGGGAGTTTTGCCTGAGTAGGAACCGAGAGACAACTCCATGTGCATACAACCCTACTCGGCCAGAAGCTAAGGAGGAGAGACACGCTCCCTTGGGCAACAGAGGGACTCCCTGGCTGTTACAGGAGCTCCACGACCACTGAATTCAGCCTTTTCACACATAATAGATGGACCACTACTGCACACTTATTCTCCTTACTCCTCTATGGGCTCTTTGTCCAGGTATTCACTTAGAAACTGGTCACTGCAGATCTGTGCTCCATAGGGAATGCAAACCTGTAGCTCCTCAATCCACCCCCGCACCATTGAGCTGCATCTACAAGTAAGTCAGAGCAAGAACAGGGGAATCTGGCTCTCACCAGCATCAGTATGACTCGGTAATGAAATTCTCAGGATACCTTTCCTTTACACTCTTTCCGACTTTCACTGTGAAATCCTTACTACTGCTCCCCATCACCATACAATAGCTAAGCTCAAGAAATGAGGGGTGGCTTTGACCCTTATCTGAACTAAGAAGTTCTGAAGAGTTGGAAACCTTTAGTTTTCCTCCGCAGGTGCCGTGGAAATGTTCTTCATCTTGTACAGGCAGCACTCTACTACAGTTTTTTCTGGAACTCTTAGCTCCTATATAATTTGCTACAGCAATGTCAATATTTCAGATATTTGATGCATTTTGAGTCAGATGAAGTAGCTCCTGTGAGGTTCAGTGCCAGGGTTTTTAGCATGCTTGTACAAGGCTGCCACAGTTGCCCAGCAACCAGCAGGCAAAAATCGACAGGCACCCTGGTGAATGAAAAGAAATGCTGATGAATCTCTGATGAATCTCACACAGGTGACACAATGCTTCCCCCAGGCCAGCTCACTCAGCTTTCTTGCTACCTAAATCCTTCTATTACTCACCAGTTATAGATTTCCATTGGCCATTGCACAGGGACATTTTTATTTTGGTTTCACTCAGGAGGCTGAAGCTCTCTAAAGCATTTGCTGTTCATGGAGACAACCTACCCTCAGCTGCTGGCATTCAGGACTGCTCCTCTAGGATGAAAAATCTTCACATTTTTACTGGGCCAAACCCTGTGCCCAACAGGGGGATCTGGACACAGTCATCTGTCTCGCTCTCTGCATGCCTGTGAGGTCCCATCCCTGATCAGTGAGAGTACTGCCCTCAATTTTAACTGGAGCATAACTATGAGCTATGCTTTGTACCATGATAAAAAACGGCCATGAAGTGCCAGGAGATCAACCATTTGGCTATACAGGGATCAATCTAGTTAGTCTAGTTAGCTAAAAACTCACTCTTTGACAGGGACCAGAATCGGATCTTCAAGAGTTGGTGCAAGAAACTGAAAGTGGGAAGTGTAAGGGTATGTGAAAGGACTGTGTCTGCTCCTTTAAGGGTACCTGGTCAAGGACCTTTTTTCAGTGCAGCAAGGGAAAATCGGAAAAGGAGGAAGCCATAAACAAGAACATACAGGGACACAAACCTGACTGTCACATGATAAGGGAGACAGTGATGAGAACCAAACTTGGTCAGTCACACTAATTGATGAGGGCATGTGAGAGTGTGCGAATATTTATTCCAGCAGGTCATCTGATCAGGGATATTGTCAACTGGGAAACCAAGGGAAAAGCGGGAAGCCAGAAACCAAAGTACACCAAGGCCCAGACCTGACAAAGCAAACATGGAGGCAATGACAAGAAACAAACCTCACCAGTCACACTAATTGATGGGCTATCAAGAAACCACAGACGTCACTTCAAGTAAAATAGACATAAAAGGGTATAAAAGGGGCCAGTCACGTGAAAAACAGGGGCAGTCTGTACGCTTGTCTGGCTGAGCCCTGTGCCTGATCACCGCAGTCTGTCCTATCATTTTATATTTTCTTATTAAATCTTTTCTTAACTATTTCTCTGCATAATCTCACTCTCTACCCCGTGTGTATGTGTGCTTGCAAGGACTGAGTGCCAGCTTCTGGTGAGACCTGTATGTGCGTGAGTGGAATTTGGTGCTGTCTACTGGAGTCAGACCTGGGGTGTAGGCACCCCTGGCCTGTGGTGTCAGCTACTGGAGCGAGTGGGGGTCTCTTGCCTCCAGCCACTGGGGCAGGAATGGTGTGTGTTCCCAAAACCAGCTACTGGGGGGGACCGGCATGAGTGAGGTGGGTGAGGGGCTCCTCACCGGTGGCTGGAGCAGGACCGCGGGTGCAGGCTGCTGGGGAGGGCCGAGTGTCTGCATCTTCCCCAAACCTGGTGTGTGTGGGGTGTGCATGTGTATGCGCTAGCAAACTTTAAGCTGGACTAGCCAGCGAGTAGGGGGGCCTCGGGTCCGGGCTGGGGTATCAGGCAGGCGGGGTATCTGTGCTGGTACGCCCGGGGGGACTTGCAAACGTGGAGTACATGACGGACGAGTGTGTGAGTGCATGCATGTTTGCTAGCGAGCATCAAGATGGACTAGCCGGCGAGTAGGGAACCGGTGAAGTGAGTAAGGGGTCCAGGATCCAGGCAGGGGTGCTGGGCAGACAAAGGGGCCATGCCAGTACTCGAGGGATCTGTGAATGTGTGTGTGCTTGTTTATGTAGAGCGTGTTGTGTGTACGCTTTCACTAGTGAACTTCTATCTCTACCAGCCGAAGAGGAGGAGGGGACTTGGCTGTCTATGTTTATGTTTTATGCGAGTCCTGTACATAGGTGCTGTTGAAGGCAGCACCTTGTCTGTGGCAATCTGTGCAACCGGCTGCGTCAGTGTCCGCTGTGTGTGTATGTGTCTGTCTGTCTGTGCGTGTGTGTCTCTGGGATACCTGCGCAGCTTTGTTACTGGTTGAATCTGCAACTGGGAAAGCGGCAGCTTCGTCCCTCAGCCTGGGCAGAGACCCCGAGTCCCTGGGCACTGGGCTGGGCTCCAGGGGCCAGGCAGGAGAGGTCCTGGGCTGGAGCGCCTGGAGAAGGCAGCTGCACTTCTTACATCACCTAACAGGCATAACTTGTCCACAAGCATAATTCTTCCTACTTGTCCTTCCATGGCTACATGCAAGTTGCTTATTAAGGACACTGTAAAGAATGTATTTGGGGGAAAAAAATATATACTGTTCCATAAAAATGATAGATTTGTCATCTAAGCCCATGAAGACATCTCTCCCTTTAAATGCTGAATGATCTTCATTGTGAATCACAGTGAGAAAGAGCAGCAGATAGAGAGTGCAGGTACAGCATTTTAACAGCAGCTGAAGTGCTAGGCTCCATTTGGTCAGGATTTTCAAAGGGAGCAAGTGAATGGAAAGGCTTTTATTTTGCTACCAAGCAGTTCCCTGAAGTGATAGAGGAGAGAAAATTTTCACTCTAGCTTCGCCAAAATACAGCAGAAAATTCCGTCAGTTCTAGTTTTGTCATCTCCTCTCTCTTGCTTTCTCCTGTCTATATATACCTTCAGGGCTTCATTTTTTCTCGCCAGTCAGCATGAGTGAACAACTCCAAGTATCAAAAAGCTTGTAACCTTGGCAAACCTAAAAAAACCCGCTATTTTTGATGGAGAAAGAAAGTACTCAACAAATCCATCCTCTTTTTGTGTTCTCTCACTGCCAGATCCAAAACTCTGATTCTTGTTTACAATTTCAAAAAGATTATCTGCTGGGATTCTTTTACTGTATGGTTTGATCCAAAACGTACACACAGTTGCCTAATTGCGAATGGACAGATAGTATTATTTTCTGATCCCTAAGCACAGCCTAGATTCTAAAATGTATATTCTCACTGCCTTAAATGAGATGATACTTTAAATGTTGAACATCTTGTTCAGCTTTCAGCAGAACACAGATAGAGACAGAAGACTGTTGGCAGGGAGAATTGGCAAACTCTTAGTAGAGTATGGTTTCACTGATATTGTTTTCTAGTGTGCATGTACAGCTGAGGATGACAATTGACCTCAGTGGTTCCATTTTGAGGAACAAAAAGGCTTGGCACGGTGAAGCAAGTCTGGTGTGCAAGCTCCGAGATCATGATGGAAATCTTCTTACTTCTTGGTAGATTCCCAATGTGCCATGTAGTCTGTGCCTTTCCAGGGTTCCAAAGAAATCCTTCCCCCCCCCCGAAACATGAGAATTATTCTGAATACTGGCAAGTCCAAGGTTATGGTTGTTTTCACATAGTTTCCTTTTCCTTTGGACTGTATGTTGGGAGGGTTGAATGGAGAATAATCAAGAATCACTCTTCAGGGCCTGAAATATCATGACTTCTGGATTTCCATACAGCCAGTGTTTAACAGCACATGACAATATTATCTACAAGTTTTTTTATAACATTCCTGGCAGCCATATTAATGACAATTACCCACAGACAATTTCAAAGGTTGACTAAAAGTATTGCATGGAAAAATATGCCTTCTTTGACCAGCAGTTATACACATAGCCTATTCACTTATCATATCTTAGCTCATAAAAGATTTTGCCCCTTTGTGACACTGTCAGTTTCTTCCTTCGCCTTATGAAATTCAGCTCTCATTTTATAATCCACAGCAAGATCAAATTTCATGTTCTCTTAATGCTCCATTAGCCTTGTGAACCCCTCCACATATATTAGAGGAGTTACATGGGGCTACGGAATAGGCAAACGTGATCCTTTACAAATAAAATAGCATTAGCTGCAACCATGAATTAATAATGGAAACCCTAGACTCTTTTACCTTCACTGCCACCAAGATCTTGTCCTGCTCAGGACAGAGGTTATAGCATTCAGCCAGAAAGACTTTCCCAAAGGCTCCTTCTCCAAGTTCTCTTTTAAGAACAATATTGTGGCGCTTGATGTGCTGAACAACTGTGAACAGAACACAAAATGGAGGTCAAAAGTGAACTGCAAGGCCACAACAGGAAGGGGTCTGTGCTTACGGCCACATGGAGACAGGTTTGCCTGTACAGTGCAGTGCATATCATGAAAAGAATCAATGTGACTATATGTCATTCATTAGCACTTTGTCCAAAAAGAATGTGTTAATATATTTATATTTGGAACGTAGTGCATTTGCTGGATAAGAAGAAGACGTAGAATTAAGAGTCATCTGGGAAAAAGCTATTTATCATTGTGCTTGGATGAGTGCTGTAGAGCATACATATGCTGCTGGGTAAACAACCCAGAGTTTGGGATATATTCAGATGTGGACCAATCTCAGGCTCCGTGCTTGACCACATGCATCTTCCAAACTGAGCATCCATTTACTTAGAAACTACCTTATCTCCATTACTAAAGAATGTAAAAAGGAGTGCTGCTATTAACAGCAGTGGAGAGAAATGACACAACCTGTCCCCCTTGCTATCACCAACTTTGGGGAAAGGGGCCATAGTCTATGAAAGGAAAATACATATGTTCCAAATCATAAGTCTATGAAGATGCAACCTCAGAACACTGCATATTTCCCTAATAATAACATGTACACATGTGAGGTGAGCCTGGTGCTGGAATAAACTAGAAGAGAGACCCGGGATGCCCTGAGCCACCTCCAACATAAGCCTAACAGGAAGGCAGCGCTCCTGAGAAGCACACCTCCACAAGACTCAGCTGCCACTCAACCAGGCACCAGAAAACCCACTGCCAGCATGAAAACAGGCTCGCTGCACATGCTCTGATCCCATGAAGGGATGCTGTGGGGCCCTGAGCTCCCAGCTAGCCACTCCCAGTGTGCCACCACTCACCTGCAGGGCTCGGTAATGCCAGAGGTGCAATGCCCAGCTGCCTTCTCACAGGCCAGCATGCCACTCTGTCTCTTATTTCCAGGGTGATGACTAAATGTGCTGTTTTCAAAGGGTGGGGAGAGACTATTAAATACTTCAGTGCTGACATTTTCAAACCATAACAGAAGATAAGCTATGAACGAGGCCTTTGCTGTAGGGTTCTTCCAAATGAGGCTGGGGGCATGGGTCTGTAGAGGGTACAGAGCCAATATTTATTTAGCTTTTTAGCTTCCATTTTGACAACCTCTAGAGCGCACGGCCTACAAACAGGAGTACTCAATGTACCCTGCACTTGGGTGATATGTATCTTTAAGTCCTCTGGATCCCAGTATTCCCACTACTCATGCCAATACCCTTTGGCTCCAACACTCTATCAGACACAGACAGAATTGCTGTGATCACATTCATTTCATATAACAGCCAGCCTGTTGGACAGCACAGTATGGAAGAGTGGCTATTTGCAATGTTCCAGGCCCACAAAAACCTGTTCCTGCCATTGCTGTGATTGCAGGGTGAGGCAATTATGAAAACAGTCCTCCTTTGTATGGCAGGTCTCATTAAAACTGAGAAGCCATGCTTTGAAATAATAGCAAAATAGACATTATATGAGACCACAAGTTACAAACATTTTTGATTCTTGTCAAACTCTGACCTACTGTAAAATTAAGTTCTATTATGGTAAGATACGCGCGCGCGCGCGCGCACACACACACACACCTCTTTTTTTGGCCAGCTGCTCAAATGCTGAGCAGCTTCCCTACAGTCAGTAGGAATATACTCTTTATTTTCATTTCCTTCTCAGCACCGGCTTTTTAAATAAAGCATAAAATACAGTTAGCACAAGAGACAGGCCTGAACCAAAACACATTTTTTCCTCACAGATGCAAATTAACTGGCTTACTTCACCTTTACTAATATTCATAACAAAACTGCTGACGCGGAAGTCACGGACACAGCACACGATCAATATGATCAAGCAAAATGTCCGTTTATTACATACACAGCTTAGTTAATATAGTTTCTTGCCTTCCTGATCATGCATAAACTTATCGCTAATTGGTTAACTATGTTTGGCAATATGCTGTTCATGCGCTACTAGCAATATTCTGATTCGTTCATAACAATAGTTCACACGCACCGCCCGCTTCTCCCATATCTTGTTTTCAACATTGCAAGCCAATAGTTTCTTCCTCTTAATCTGCTTGTTTCATGTCTTCCAAACCGCAGTCAACCTTCGCAGCATCCTTGAATTCCTCTTGCGTTAAATGCAGATTAAGTCCACATAGTCTGAGTCTGGGTTGCTCACTACATGTCCTTGGTTTTTCAGATATCCCACAAATCCCCCTTTTTGTTTTTGAGCAATCCAGACTCCATTCATCATACGCTCCATGGCTTTCATGCAATATTTAAAA
Source organism: Platalea leucorodia (assembly GCF_965183815.1). Taxonomy (NCBI): domain Eukaryota; kingdom Metazoa; phylum Chordata; class Aves; order Pelecaniformes; family Threskiornithidae; genus Platalea; species Platalea leucorodia. The sequence continues at coordinate 32,149,613 of NC_138859.1, forward strand.
ACACATCTTAATATAAGTATAGTTAATAATAATAATCCCAGTAATAATATAAACCCATGGATAATTAGATCTTTTCCCCAACCTGAAATGCCTAACCCAGCTAACCATGAATTAAAACCTAAAGAGCTAGTCTTTCTACAATTGTTTTATCTGCTGTCCAGAAATCTAAATCTGACTTAGAATCCTTTGAATATTTTTCAATACTTCTTCAAGATCTGTGGGTTTGTTTTTTAATATTCAAAATCATTGACGTCATTAGCTATATCTCTGCATGCATGCCTGATGGTGGAGGAGTTACAAACATACTCCCACTCTTTACCGCCAATCGGAGTCCCCACTAAACATGTCATAAATGGGTTGCCTGCATTTGCTGCCGCTAAACAGATTGAATCTTGCCCTGTTTTATTAGCTAGAGTTACCCAAACATTTGTACGTGGTTGTACTGAAATCCATGAGTGACCACTACCAATGATGGAGAGGAATGACGTGAGAAAACATATCATGGTAACTCCTGTTGTGGTCCCGACTCTTCTCTCCATGGTTTCACCCAGCGGCTAGGCACCCACCTCGGACCTTCGTCTGTCAAAACACAAACATATCCTCGACCTGTCATCTTAATTTCTGCAGGACACTTCCATTCTCCAGTTTTTAAGTCACGATATCGTACTTTTACCGATACTGAATCGATCTTCTGTATTCCCGATTGAAATGACATATGGTGTATAACAACTGGAGGAGATTCACGGTCCCCTGTTAACCGTAAATAATTTAAAACGTAAATCGCTTTTGCAAGACGTTCAGCAGGGGCTATTTCTCCCCCCTTTTGTTTTTGCAACAGCGATTTTAACGTAGCATGTGCACGTTCTACGATCGCCTGTCCTGTAGGAGAGTGTGGTATGCCTGTGATTCTGCGAATGCCCCACAAGTGGCAGAAATGTTCGAATGTTTTAGAGATATATGCAGGACCATTATCTGTTTTTATCTCTTGAGGAATCCCCAAAGCAGCGATGGCTGCACACATATGTTTTACAACATGTTTGGCTGTTTCCCCGTTTGAGCAGTGGCCCAGATTGCATGCGAATAAGTATCAATGCTAACGTGTACATATTTTTGCCATCCAAACTCTGTGATGTGGGTGACATCCATTTGCCATAATTGTAGGGCTCCCAGACCTCGAGGGTTGACCCCAAGACCTAAACCGAATCCTGATTTTTGGCAGGCAGGACAGGATTGGACGATGCCTCGGGCATCTGATAGTTTTAAATCAAATTGTTTCGCCAATACTTTTGCAGATTGATGTAAAAATTCATGAGATAAACGGGCCTGCTCAAACAGGTTAATATTTTGATTTTTCCAGATGGTAGCAACCAACTTGTCGGCTATGTTGTTTCCAATCGACAAGCCTTGATCAAATTGATGGCTACGAATATGTGTCACAAAATAGTGTTTAGTGCGTTGATTCAATAAAAATAAAAGTTGCATTAATAACATATATAAGGTGTTATTCTTCAGTGATTTGATCATAGCGCGTTCTAGGCGCTGTACCGTTCCTACTACGTAGAGCGAATCTGAAATTACATTTAGAGGTTTGTCGGGCCAGCGTTGAAAGGCCCATAACACCGCTCTCAGCTCGAGGGTTTGTAAAGAGTCGGCGGTATGACCTGTAAGAAGTTGATGATTCCATTGATTATTGTCATACCAAGCAATAGCAGCTCATTTCGATTTTCTTCCAGCATCAGTAAATACTGTAAGCCCTTCAACTGGTACTTCTGATCTATAAGGGATGTCTTCAAAGTCCTGATTTTGTAAAAGCGGCAAAATTTTCGTGGAAGGATAGTTATTGGTTACAGTACCTGGATATTCGGCTAAAGCAATTTGAAACATTTCTGATGTTGCTAAAAGCCAATCTAAATAATTCTGTGCTATAGGTACAAACAGGGTTTCAGGTTCTTGTCCTGTCAGATCACAAATCCTTCTTCTACCTTTGATGATCATATTAGCTAATAGTTCAATCCGTGTACAGACGGTATTTTTTGGCTGATAGGATAAAAATACCCACTCTAAAATGTTGATGCGTGGGCTATCTATTTGGATTATCAGTCCTATTAAGTGTTTTCGGTTGGGTGATGAGTTAACAATTAAAAATTGCAAAGGCAAATCACTAATTTTTCTTTGTACAACTGTTGTCAAAACCTTTTTTATAATGTGATCCAATGCCTGCTCTTGTTCCTTCGTCAGGCTTCGTCGTTCATCGGCTCTGGTTGAGGTTCCCAACAGAGGCATCAAGGGAGCTAGATCATCGTTAGTTATTCCACTAACTGACCTTACCCACTGTAAATCTCCCATTAGTTTTTGAACATCTGAGAGCGTCTTAATGTCTGTTTTGAGTATGATCTTCTGTGGTCTGACTGTGCTCCCAGTAATTGTCCATCCTAAATATTGCCATGGATTTTGTCGTTGTACCTTTTCTGGAGCAATTTTAAGACCTTTCGGTTCTAAGGTTTCTGTTAACCTTTGTAAAGTTCCTTCCACATCCATTTTTTCTCCAGCAATTAAGATATCATCCATATAGTGAAAAACTAGTAAAAATGGATGTTTCATTCGGAATGGTTGTAAGGCCCATGCTACAAAATTTTGACACAGAGTAGGTGAGTTTTTCATTCCTTGAGGTAGTACCACCCAATGGTATCTTTTTGCCGGTTCCTGTTTATTGATTGATGGTACTGTAAATGCAAATTTTTCTGCATCTTCAGGATGCAAAGGAATAGTAAAAAAACAATCCTTCAAATCAATGATGAGTAAGTCCCAATTTTCTGGGATCATCACAGGGGAGGGTAATCCTGGCTGTAATGCCCCCATATTTTGCATTACAGCATTCATCGCTCGTATATCATGCAACAATCGCCATTTTCTAGATTTTTTCGGGATGGTAAAAACGGGTGTGTTCCAAGGGCTTGTGGAAGGCACAATGTGACCTGCTTCTAACTGTTCTTTAACTAAATTTTGTAAAATATGCAGCCTCTCCTGTTTCAGCGGCCACTGGTCTACCCACACTGGCGTTGTCATAGTCCAGGTGAGTTTTAAGATGGGCTGCTCAACCATGGCCGCTCCTAAAAATGCTGAGTTACAAGTTTGGCTCCCATTTGGGATAATATATCCCGACCTATAAGAGCTACAGGCAAGTGCATTACATATGGCCTTGTGGTAACAGTGGCACCGTCTTCAAAATTGAATGCTATCAGTAATTTGCTAATCATCGTGCATTGTGCCCCCCCGACTCCCACAACACTGGTAGCTGCAGGTACCAGTGGCCAATTACGAGGCCATTTTGTGATAGGGACAATAGTTACATCTGCCCCCGTGTCAATTAACATTGACAGTACTAAAGATTGTCCATTAGGATGTCTTAATGTCACCCTTTCTTCAGGTTTTCCCTTGGCAATATCTATTGCTAATAACACATTTGGTACTCCTGTGGATCCAAAACCTCCATGCCCACGTACAATTGAATGCGCTTTAGGGACACACGCATGAAATGGTATTAATTGAGCTATTTTAGACTGTGCTGGTATTGTAAGTGGTGGCGTTAAGGTATATACCATAATCTTTATGGTTCCGCAGAAATCCGCATCGATGAGTCCTGGTACTATAAATATACCTTTTCATGATATTGAAGAACGGCCTATGAGCAATGCACTCAACCCATGCCCTAGAGGTCCTTGTTGATCTGAATCAATTAATTTAACCTCAGACGTTGTTAAGGTTATGTCTACTGCTGTTGCCAGGTCCACTCCGGCGCTACCGGCTGTGGCAGCTGCGCAGCGGTCCAAGCACCCTGCACTTGTGTCTTCACGCGTGGGTGTGGCGCGCTCCGCGCCGTGTTTCCCGATTTTCGACACTCTTGGGTGTCGTGATTATCTTTTTTACAATTCGTACACCATTTTTCTTTCCAACCCTCAGTATTAATTGGACTCCTACATTCTTTTTTAAAATGGCCTAGTTTTCCACAATTAAAGCACTTCTTGTCCTTTTTTCCCCCTTGCTTTTTTGATACCAACGGCTTCACTGCTGCACCTACAGCTGCAGCCATAACCGTAGCCTTTTCTTGTTCTAACATTCGCTCAGCAGCCTCTAGCAACTGTCCTGTGCTGGATCCTCTTGGCAACACACTGAGTGCTCTTTTTGTTTTTTCATTAGCGTTATCAAAAGCAAGCATATCTAAGAACTTTACTTTCATTTCCTCATCCATATCTGGATGAGCCATAATTGCAGCGTGCAAACGATCAATAAACTTGCCGTACTATTCAGTGGGTCCCTGCCTTACAGCGGTAAAAGCAGGTCTAATTTTCTCATCATGCACGTTAATAAGAGCTTTATAAGCTAACTCCTGACTCAATTGCAATGCCTCGGTAGCAAACTGCGCTTGCCAATCAGGTCGCGTAAAAGGCCCTGCGCCCATTAACATTTGAGCCTGGATTCCAAATAACGGATCGCCTTGTTGTCGAGGTATTGAAGCTGCCCTATCACAGGCAGTTTGCCAATGTTGGAAAAATTGTAGTTGTTGCGATGGTGGTAATAGCATTTTGACAATCATTCTAGAATCATAAGGAGTTAATAACTGTGCTGAAAAAATGTGCTGTAATATAGATTGAGTATATGGTGATTTTAAACCATATTGAGTAACAGCGCTTTTCGCTTCTTTCAATATTTTCCAGTCCGGTGCTTCCCATACACCTCTCCCGTTATTATCAACTACAACAGGAAAAGCCATGGGTAAAACCTGTCCCTCTATCATGGCATCTCGGATAACACTTTTCCATCGCATTGACGGATCCCCAGCTCCTCCCACCAACATCCCTTGCCCGAATACACCCCCCACCCCCCGATGGTTGTTGTGGTGGCAAAGACGGAAAAGCACCAGTTTCCACCGGTGTCCTAGTTGGAGCAAAAACGTTGGGTGCTGACCGTCCTGGGTATAATGCGGACGTTGGTGGGTTTTCTGGCGGGGCCGCCAATTGCGCTTCTAAAGTCTCTAGTCTTTTTATCAATTCCTGTAATTCAGCTTTCTCCTCTAGAACACCATTGTTTTCCTTCTCCTCTTCGCCACCTGGTGGCAAAGGAGGGTAAAGTGAGGTGGTCGCCACCGGTGAGGGAGGTCGATTTGGTGGATCAGCCTCATCGTAACTCGGAGGGCGGTCCGACTGTGGTACATCGGGCGATGGTGGAGTAGCCTCCGCAGCGTTTTTTTCTGGTGACTGCACTTCGGTGGTGGTGGTAGCTGCAGTTGCAGTCCCTGCTAGGATCCGGACCCCTCCTGCAACGCGGGCTGGGGTCGCTGCAGGGATTGTCGGACCCGAAAACAACATACTGGTTGCAGAGGTGGGCCCGCCCCCTGGAGTCAAAGCCGCGAATGCCGATGCAGCGACTTGCCGCTCCTCCCCCATGCTTTTTAAAGTTTCATGAATCAATCTCCACACAGTGGGGAATTTGCTCGTCTCTTTGGATCCTTTACTTATTTCTTCCCACAGTTCTGCCCCTATTTTCTCCCATGTCATAGCATCAAAGGCAACTCCAACCGTGGGGATCAAATCCTTTCCTTTTGCCCAGAGCAATAATGCTTTCAGAGTAGACGAGTCATAACTTATACCTCTCGTTGAGAGGATATGTTGGAGGAGCTTAACCACCGCTGACTCTTCTTTTGTCATGGTAGCCCCCATCTCCTCCCCGGCCGCTCACCTGATCAGGGTGAGATTCCGCCTTTCGCGCTAGCGTCTCCCGAGTGCCGGGGCAGCGCTCACCTTCGGCCGGCTTCCGCCCCCTCCGTTCTCGGTTTCGTCAGAAAATCCAACCCCGATCTGAGGGTCCCTGTTCGGGCGCCACCTGCTGACGCGGAAGTCACGGACACAGCACACGATCAATATGATCAAGCAAAATGTCCGTTTATTACATACACAGCTTAGTTAATATAGTTTCTTGCCTTCCTGATCATGCATAAACTTATCGCTAATTGGTTAACTATGTTTGGCAATATGCTGTTCATGCGCTACTAGCAATATTCTGATTCGTTCATAACAATAGTTCACACGCACCGCCCGCTTCTCCCATATCTTGTTTTCAACATTGCAAGCCAATAGTTTCTTCCTCTTAATCTGCTTGTTTCATGTCTTCCAAACCGCAGTCAACCTTCGCAGCATCCTTGAATTCCTTTTGCGTTAAATGCAGATTAAGTCCACATAATCTGAGTCTGGGTTGCTCGCTACATGTCCTTGGTTTTTCAGATATCCCACACAAAACAAATATCAAGGCTGAATTACTGTCCTGGAGTGTTACCTAAATACAGAATACGTGATATACATCTCAAACATAATTTAAGCAGAGGGTCCAGATATCATGGCTCATATCAGGCCTGAAATGTGCTGCCATTGTGCAGTATCATATAAGTTGCTCTGCTTTCCTTCAGTTTTTCTAATTGTTCATGTATCGTGGTTTAACCCCCAGCCGGCAACTAAGCGCCACACAGCCGCTCGCTCACTCCCCCCCGGTGGGATGGGGGAGAGAATCGGAAGAGTAAAAGTGAGAAAACTCGTGGGTTGAGATAAAGACAGTTTAATAGGGAAAGCAAAAGCCGCGCATGCAAGCAAAACAAAGCAAAGCAAGGAATTCATTCGCTACTTCCCATTGGCAGGCAGATGTTCAGCCATCTCCAGGAAAGCAGGGCTCCATCACGTGTAACGGTTACTTGGGAAGACAACCGCCATCACTCCAAACGTTGCCCCTTTCCTTCTTCTTCCCCCAGCTTATATACTGAGCATGATGTCATATGGTACGGAATAGCCCTTTGGCCAGTCTGGGTCAGCTGTCCTGGCTATGCTCCCTCCCAGCTTCTTGTGCACCTGGCAGAGCATGGGAAGCTGAAAAGTCCTTGACCAGTGTAAGCACTACTCAGCAACAACCAAAACATCAGTGTGTTCTCAACATTATTCTCATCCTAAATCCCAAACACGGCACTATACCAGCTACTAGGAAGAAAACTAACTCTATCCCAGCTGAAACCAGGACATCATGTCTCAACTCACAGGAAATAAGTCAGTAAATAGTCCCTAATACTAACAGAGGTCTTGAATTACAGCTAAAGATGCAGGGATTATTTTTTAAATGAAAGCCATTCAAAACTCTTTGGTTGATTACAGTTTTACAAATGTTTCCCTATGCTTGCATTAGAAAAGTGTGGCAAGTTGACTGACTGTAATTATATTTGGTTGTTGCGAGGGAATCTAATTATGGTCAGACCAGTCCATTTGAGTGGGAGGAGATGGAGACTGTGAACAGTTTTGAAGATTTCTTTTCTACTAGAGAGGCAGGACTCCTTTCCACCCGAGTCCTAGAGGCCCTTCCATGCCTCCCAATGCCATCGGGAGCCAGGACAAGAGGCAACGGTGAGGGATTAGGAGCTGGGCTCCCAGACAGACAGCCTAGCCCAGATTTTTCCCCTTATGGACATCATGCGGGCTTAAAGGCCACTGTGACCTGTACTTTAAAAAATGCTTACTAATAAATGAGCCATTATTTTTTGCCAGCATTAGAACTTGCCTTTCACCAGCTGTTCTCATCAGGGCAGAGACTGAAACCATGAGGTCCTGTTTTGTTCCTGTTCATGTTCAGCCAAAACTGCCATTCGGTCCTACCTCTCTGGGGATTTCTCTTTCCCTCTACTTCCCCAATAGCACTACAAGGCTGTCTCCCTTCCTTTACTAGAGAGAGAAGTTTAGCTCCACATTACAAGTGTCATCATTTTAAAATGCTCATAAAACCCATTAACTTTTGTAGGCAGAGAGCACGGATAAAATCCTGGCCTACTGGAGTCAGCAGCAAAACTCCACTTCAGTAGAGGCAGGTTTTCATTTCGTTCTCTTTAATACTGCCATCAAAGACCTGGTGATAAACAAACTCAACCTCTTAAATTTTGTTTGGGTCCTCTCTGTTTTGAACACAGAACAGCACCAATGTTTATCCTAGTGGTAAAGAGACTTTTTTGTCAAGATCCTGGAGGACTTCACAAACGATGCAGAGTAAAAATAAATAAGAAACATGAAATACTTCTGAACAGTACACTTACAGCTGCTGCTAAATGCTCTTATATAAACCAAGCATTTAAATAAACAGCCTGTCCCATACCAAACTGTCAAATGCAAAACATAGCAAGCCGCAGAAGTGATCTGTACAGAATATGCTTGCAACTTGTCACACTCTGTCCATCCCTGTTACCTTTCTGAGCTGAACTGAGTTACTAAATAAATAAAAAATGACAGTAAATGTGACTAAATATAAGAACAATGTAAGTAAATCAAACACGTGATGTGATGGAAATATGAGCTAAGGAAAAAAAAAAAATCCATTTAGCACACTCAGGGCCAAGCCATAATGACACTGTCATCAGTGGCAGGAGATTCCAGCAGTAGATACACTGAAAAATTCAAGTCAAAAGCTGCTTTCAGTTAATATCCGGATACAGCAAATTATCTCTTAAAGTCCAAGGGATTATCCTCGATTTACACTGAAGAAACAAAGCAGAATTTGGCCAAGGAGGTGGCATAACAGAATTACCAAAGACGTGGTCTCATAACATTTTTTCACAGGCAAAGATACACAAATGTTCAAAGGGTCGTTATATATCTTCCGCCTTTTGGTTCTAAATGGTGGTTGCCTTTGAGCTGCTATTTGTACTTTTAAAAATCACTACCTGTAGGCATGGGCTTTCACCCCCCCAGGAAACCTACCTTTGATTGTGAAGCTGAACAGAGAGGATCACACCACGTTCTGGACTGGGTCCCAACAAAATGGGCAGCTCAGGATCACCTCACTGCATTGAATTCACTGAGTTGGATGTGACTGATTTCAGCCACAGACAGCAAGACATTCAACGGTACAAGTGTAAAAATGTTTGTGTGCTTAATTAAAAAGCGAAACGCAGTGAAAGTGTAAAAGTGCTTTTTCCTTGGTCACAAAAAATAGGTCTAAACATTTTACCGCCATATAGAATCAAACGATCATAGAATGGTTGGGGTTGGAAGGGACCTTTAAAGATCATCTAGTTCCAACACCCCTGCCATGGGCAGAGACATCTTTCACTAAACCAGGTTGCTCAAAGCCCTGTCCAAACTGACCTTGAACACCTCCAATGATGGGGCATCCGCAGCTTCTCTGGGCAACCTGTTCCAGTGTCTCACCACCCTCACCGTAAAAAAATTTCTTCCTTATGTCCAATCTAAATCTACCCTCTTTCAGTTTAAAACCATTGCCCCTTGTCCTGTCACTACAGGCCTTGGTAAAAAGTCTCTCTCCATCTTTCTTATAAGCCCCTTTAAGTACTGGAAGGCTGCAATAAGGTCTCCCCGCAGCCTTCTCTTCTCCAGGCTGAACAACCCCAACTCTCTCAGCCTTTCCTCATAGGAGAGGTGTTCCAGCCCTCTGACCATGTTTGTGGCCCTCCTCTGGACCCGCTCTAACAGGTCCATGTCTGTCTTGTACTGGGGACCCCAGAGCTGGACGCAATACTCCAGGTGGGGTCTCCCGAGAGCGGAGTAGAGGGGGAGAATCGCCTCCCTCGACCTGCTGGCCACGCTTCTTTTGATGCAGCCCAGGATACGATTGGCTTTCTGGGCTGCAAGCGCACATTGCTGGCTCATGTCCGGTTTTTCATCCACCAGTACCCCCAAGTCCTTCTCTGTAGGGCTGGTCTCAATCCATCCATCCCCCAGCCTGTATTGATACCAGGGATTGCCCCGCCCCAGGTGCAGGACCTCGCACTTGGCCTTGTTGAACTTCATGAGGTTTGCACGGGCCCATTCCTCAAGCCTGTCAAGGTCCCCCTGGATGGCATCCTTTCGTCCAGCGAACCAACTGCACCATTTAGCTTGGTGTTATCTGCAAACTTGCTGAGGGTGCATTCAAATCCCACTGTCTATGTCGTTGATGAACATATATAGTATTGGTCCCAGTACGGACCCTTGAGGGACACCACTCGTCACTAGTTTCCACTTGGACACTGAGCCATTGACTGTAACTCTTTGGACGCGGCCATCCGGCCAATTCCTTATTCATCTAACAGTCCATCCATCAAACCCACATCTCTCTGATTTAGTGGCCAGAATGTTGTGGGGGACCGTATCAAAGGCCTTACAGAAGTCTAGGTAGATGACATCCGTAGATCTTCCCTATGTGACCATTAAACCATCTAAGCTGACTTTTTGCACAACATGGAGCATAGTATTGAGTGAAATGGCTTGTATTTGGCAGGAGAATACCTCCAGAAAGGGTTTGTGCCAGTCCTGATTCGAAAGTCTGTGTTGTTTTTTTTCTCCTTTTTTTTCTCCAGCTTGTCTGGCTTTCACCTCCCTCATTGGCTTTTAGGAGACTTTCTCTACTAGTTTAAAAACCCCTTTAAGGTCTTGTATTTTTTCACTGTGAAGGAATAGATATACATAATAAACATTCTTCTTGGTCTTCTTGGTAAGGCAAAGAGATGGAAGCCCCTCCCTGGAAGGCATTTTCTCCAGTTTGCCAGTCATTTTTATGGCTCTTCTCTGGGCAAATTTGCAATATCTTTTAGAAAATAGTTGTTTCCAGTTGTTTTTTTCCAACTGGACGCCACATTCTTGTATCATTCTCCACAAGGCTGTAATACAAACATAAAATCAGCGCTCTACTTCTCTGCACATCCAAAGATCGCACTAGTCCTTTTAAGGCTAGGTTTCCTAAAGAGCATGAAAATTATGCAATTGTGTGTGTGTCTCATCTTAACACCTCACCCAATTACAATATCACAAGTGCTAGAAGTTTCAGATGTTTTCCCATATACCTTATGAACACAGAAGAGCAGAGGAGAGATCTCTCTCCTTACAGATTGGCTGCAGCAGGGGCTCACTGCTTGATGAACAGTAAGAGCCACAGGAAAGAGGCTCCATCAGCACTGCTCACTGAACTACTAACACTAGAGTCATTTAATGGGTGACTTGAAGAAGGCGCTTCCATGGGCAGTGGTCTTCCTGGAAGAAGAACTGGAGACACCTATGAGAAGAAAACCTGTAGGGATTTCCTGGTTGTCAAGAGCTACATCTGATGATAAATCTGATAAATTTGTGTTGTTATAGCTAAAACTTTCAGATGCTTTGTTTGCAACTTAAATCCTCCCAGGATCTATATTTTAAACCCCAAAGTTTTCGTTGCCTTGACTGAGAATTAGGCTTCCTTCCATGATATAGTGCTGCAATTCCTGGGAGGGTGCCCAGATGACAGGCCTTCTCCCCCGCAGTGGTGGGGGCACCACAGCTCTTGCCCGCTGTAAATTAGTTTTGCTGTAGCTAGTTTGGCACCTCTCTGGCTGAAACTCAGTGTTTGCTGTCTTTTAGATTTTATATTTGATTTCTGGTGAGGGGTATTATCTCACCCTTTTGATGCAGTAATTTATTTATTTTATTTGACTAAGATCCTTTCAGTTTGGCTACAGATAAGCATATTGCCATGCTCTGTTAGATCCTTAAAATCAAAGAGGAACTACTTAATAATAAATTAGAATAGCAATGCTATCATTGTTTTAAATGCATGAGCATTATGAGCTAAATTCACCTTTCAGGAAAACAAGAATACTGAAGTTGACATTTTTTTCAGGAATGAATTTGACCTTACATAAGAAAACTAAGGTACGCAAAGCCCTTGAGCCTTAGTAACTTGAAATTGGTTTTGATTTCGGTGATAAGTATGTATTAAATGTAGGTTTGATCTATTATGTGCTAAAACAACTGGGATATATCAGAATTTGGCTCACTGTGTTCAAAATAAATGGCAGATATTATTCAGATGTATTTTCTCTCTTTGCTGCTTCCAGCCCACTACCAGCTTTCCAGCACAGTACGGTAAATCAACTCTAAGCAGAAAACTGTGCTGAATTTTTGACCATCCTTTGCCTTTGCAATTGATTTGTAAATGTGAATCTCAATGTGCTTCTTTGAAAAGATTACTGGTTGTAGAGCTTCAAGGCTATTGCACGTGAGTTGTTATAGAAAATGCCTGCTGATGTTATTTTATTGTGGTCCCTCTTCCATGTTTATGTTAACTGGAGACAACGATCTCACCAGCACCCTTCTCCTAGCTCAGAGCAGGAAATCCTTTCCCTCAGCACGATACTAATCTTTTGGAATCTTCTGTGCTGCAGAAACAGAAGTACTCAGCAAAGGATGGGAAAGTACTGTGTTGTGTATCTCCTAGGATAGAGGCTTGCGGGGAGAAGGGCTAATAAACATACTGGCTTCAAAGTATTAATTCTTTTCTGCCTTTGTTTTCAGAAACAGGCATAGTCTGAAAAGCATTCCAGGATCCCAGTTTGAGAAGCAGGACTTGTAAGAAACTTCATACGTTCAGGGACTGAGCCATAGTCAAGCTGTGGCTTGATAGTGGGAACAGCAGGACTTTCCCAGATCATTTCCCTTGCAAAAAATGTGACATATTTTCGCTTCTTCCCTCTTGGATTTGCATGTATTTTCATATAATACTGACAGATCTAGCAGAGAATATGATAAATCTCCTTCCATTCAGTTGATAGTGTTATCTTTCAGCTGACATTAGGGATGAAGATAAAGCAGAGACATTTAATGCCTTCTTCGCTTCTGTCTTTAACACCAATGATGGGCCCTGGGACCCCTGGAGCCCTGGGTTGGAAGAACGTGACTGGGGTTATGGATAAGCTCCCAGTTGACTTTGAACTTGTACAAGATTTGCTGCTGCAATTGAATGCACATAAGTCTATGGGGCCCAATGGGATTCGTCCCAGGGTACTGAAAGAGTTGGCCAATGTTATTGCGAGACCTCTCTCAGTTATTTATCAACGGCCTTGGGAATCTGGAGAGTTCCCAGTTGACTGGAAGCTAGCAAATGTTATTCCAATTTTCAAGAAGGGCAAGAAAGAAGACCCTGGTAATTATAGGCCTGTCAGTCTCACTTTGGTGCCTGGTAAAGTTATGGAGAAGATTATTCTGGGAGTTATTGAAAAACACCTGAAAGACAATGTAGTCATCGGTCAAAGCCAACATAGGTCAATGAAGAGAAAGTCATACCTTACTAACTTAATATCCTTTTATGACAAGCTTACCCAGCTAGTGGACAAAGGGAAGGCAATGATGGATGTGGGTTTTTTGGATTTTAGCAAAGCTTTTGATATGGTCTCTCACAGTATCCTTCTGGACAAAATGTCCACCATGCAGCTAGATATGTACACAACACAATGGGTGAACAGTTGGCTGAAGGGTCGGGCTCCAAGAGTTGTACTAAATGGGGTAACATACGGTTGGCGGCCAGTCACTAGTGGTATTCCCCAGGGCTCAGTTTTAGGGCCAGTTCTCTTCAATGTTTTTATCAATGACCTGGACACAGGACTTAAGCGCACACTAAGTAAGTTTGCCGACAATACTAAATTAGGAGGAGCTGTTGATTCCCTCGAGGGTAGAGAGGCCTTACAGAGAGATCTTGATAGATTAGAGTGCTGGGCAATCACCAATCGTGTGAAATTTAACAAGGACAAATGCCAGATTCTGCACCTGGGACGGTGTAATCCTGGATGTACGTATAGACTGGGGGACAAGAGGCTGGAGTGCAGCCCTGCAGAAAGGGATCTGGGGGTTTTGGTTGATGGTAAGCTCAATATGAGTCAACAATGTGCCCTGGCAGCCAAAAGGGCCAATGGTATCCTGGGGTGCATTAGGCATAGTATAGCTAACTGGTGCGGCCTCACCTCAAGTACCGTGTGCAGTTTTGGGCTCCACAATATAGAGAAGGCTGTAGAAATATTAGAATGTGTCCAAAGGAGGGCGACAAAGATGGTGAAAGGACTAGAGGGCATGACTTATGAGGAATGGCTGAGGATACAAAGTTTGTTCAGCTTAGAGAAGAGGAGACTCAGGGGTGCCCTCATTGCTATCTACAACTTCCTCGTGGCGGGGGGGAGCAGAAAGGGAGGCGCTGATCTCTTCTCTCTGGTGTCCGGTGATAGGATGTGAGGGAATGGTTTAAAGCTGTGTCAGGGGAAGTTCAGATTGGATATTAGGAAATAATTCTTCGCTGAAAGGGTGGTCAAGCACTGGAACGAGCTCCCCAGGGAAGTGGTCATGGCCTCAAGCCTGTCGGTGTTCAAGAAGCGTTTGGACAATGCTCTTAGATATATGGTTTAACGTTTAGGTTGCCCTGTGTGGAGTCAGGAGTTGGACTCGATGATCCTCGTAGGTCCCTTCCAACTCAGGATATTCTATGATAGATTCTATGATTATATTTTTCTACATTTCAGACAAATAAGAAGGAGGCCTCCTTCTTTGTTATTTTATTTTGTACTATGCATAGAGGGTTTTAAAGACATTATTATTAAAGTTTGGGCCACTGAACATGTACATTTTACACATACTGAGCATTTCTACAATATAACATGGTAGCAGAGTCAAAGAATTAGCAGGTTCCTATAAAGCTGTATGCCCCTCTGTTTCTATGCTCTTTTAGACTGTTTCTTTGAAACATTAACTAATTTTGCCCCTTTCAGTTCAGAAGGTTCCAATGCGATATAAAATTAGGCATACAAATTAAAGTGACTATGCCACTGGAATTTTTAGGATTCCTAAAGTGGAGAAGCTCATATAATGACAGTGCTTGCACACCTTTCACTTTTTGTCTGTTGGACAATGTCAAATAAGTTTGACAAGGGAGCAATAGTGTCAACAACATACAGCCCCTTGCAACAGGTCTGCACCAAATAAAGCCCAGGGCCACTTGCCCCTTAGCAGATCAGAGGCAACACCATGCTATCTATGCCTCCATGGCTGCAGACCACCAGGCACCAGCCATCTAGTTAGCATGTAGCCTGTCTGTCCAGCTAGCAAGCCAAAGACAGGTAAGCAAGGGACATAAAGCAGGAGCAGAGGGATCCTCACTTCCACTGCAGCCAATAAAAATCCAGGTCTGCTGCTCAGCAAAGTTCCCTTCAGACATCTGTTTACATAAGGGCTTTGTAAATTTTCACTGACATGTATAAATCCCCTTCCACAAGTAAATAAAACTTTATTTTAGTGAAGAACAAACACAGATGCGTTAATCGAAAGTCAACTATATATGCCATGTCAGCAGCTAATGAATAACAAAGACCCATACTCCTTTAGGGTAATGACAGCTTCCTACAGGATCCAGCATGTTAATGAACTGTCAGAGCTCCAGTACTAACAGTGAAAACACAACCAAACAGCGACCAAATAGGACCTTTTAAAGCTGTAGCCTATGACGAGGCTGAGGACAAGTTCAGTCTCTGCCATTAGGCTTTCAGGACCTAAAAGCATCTTGGTTTTGAGTTGATAATTAAAGTGTGCTGAGCCAAGCAGCTGTCACTAAGGAACAGGAGCTGCCCAAACACAGCAAAATGCATAGAAGTTTACTGGCTGATTTATCACACCATAATTAACTCAGTTACAGCCTTTTGAGACATGGAAGTGAAAGACAGAAAGAGGGGGAAAAAAGAAGGAAAGGGAAGAAGAGGTTCAAAGAGCTTTGAACATTTTGTCCTAGTCAGTTTCCAAGAAAGAGGAAAACACTAGGAGAGATTCAATTGAAGAATGCCCTCCCACAGCCCACTGTTTCTGGAGAAGTGTCTGTTGGGCAGATACCCAAGAGACGTATTTCCCAAAGCACACAGATGCAGTCTTTGCAGAGATGTGAACCCTCCCTGAGTGGCAGCACATGTGTGGCAGCACATGTGCATACCAGAGCAAACAAGAAGAATGGCAGAAAAGGCTGAATGAACTTCATTCAGGATCTGACATACTATGTCAATATAATGAACATGACAAACAAGAGTGTTATAAGCAGGCTGAGTTGGCAGCTCCAACCAATTAGTACCTGGTTAATTTTATGGTGATAACTAATACAAATGTATGATAGTCTATAAAGCCTTAATAGATATTACCATAAATCATAGCCATCTTGCTCCCCTGTGCCCTTTATTCCCAGAAAGTGCTTATAATTCATGGGAGGAAGCGAGCAGGCTGCACAGCATCAGAAAAGATGGAGAAGGGAGATAGGATTTTCTCTGAGATAGAGCAGCTTGAAGACCCTCACGCCCCATTTGCAGCAGAGACGCAGGCAGTGTCCACCCCTAGTAGAATGGTAAGTTCAACCTCTGGAGAAGGGGAAGGATGGAAGCTGGTGACTTCTGGCACCAAGAGGAAGGCTCCTGCCCCACCTAAGGGCTTACAATTGCAAAATAGGTTCACCGTCCTCAAAGTCGAAGAGGACCCACATGTACCTACAAGCAAAGGACATGGTACACTTGACCCTAAACCATGCAAGACCACCAGGAAGAAACAGCGAGTCATCGTAATGGGTCAATCCCTGCTGCGGGGGACAGAGGCACCCATCTGCTGACCTGACCTATCAACTAGAGAGGTTTGATGCCTGCCGGGGGCCAGGATCCAGGATGTTGTGGAGGGACTGCCGAAGCTTGCCTGGCCCTCTGACTACTACCCCCTGCTTTTCTTCCATGTGGGCACAAATGATACTGCCAGGGGAAACCTGGACAGGATCAAAAGTGACTACAGAGCTCTGGGGGCAGTAGTCAAGGGCATGGGGGCCTAGGTGGCGTTCTCCTCAATCCTGCTGGTGAGGGGAAAGGGTGTGAGGAGGAGGGCACGAATAGAACAAGTCATTAATTAGATGCAGAACTGGTGTTGGCAGCAGGGTCTTGGGTTCTACGACCGTGGGACCCTGTTTGCAGATCAGCGTCTGCTTGGGAGAGATGGCATCCACCTCGCTAAGCAGGGCAAAGCTATTTTTGCCAATAGGATGACTGACCTCATAAGGAGGGCTTTAAACTAGGAATGACGGGGGAGGAAGAGGGTGACCAGCAGTCCTGTGAGGCAGCGATGGACAGGGTTGATGAGGAAAGGGCATGGGGTGGTGTGACAGGAAAGGATCACAAAGTCAGCAAAATGAGGCTTGGGTGGGGTCGCCTCCAGCATCTGCATACGACCAAGGAGGTGCCTAAAAGACACCATTGTGCACAAATCCCCCAAACCCTCTCTGGGAACTCAACATGCTGGGATGCCCCTCTTTAGTGCCTGTATACTAATGCACGCAATATGGGGAATAAACACGATCAGTTGGAGATCTGTGTGCAGCTGAAGAGCTATGATCTTTTGGGGATCAAGGAGATGTGGTGGGATGGCTCCCATGACTGGAATGTTCCAATGGAGGGATAAAGGTTCTTGGGGAAGGACAGGCTGGGAAGATGAGGAGGGAGAGTTGCCCTTTATGTGAGAGAGAAGTTAGAGTGCATGGAGCTCTGCTTGGGGATGGAAGAGGAACCAACTGAGAGCTTATGGGTTAGGATTAAAGAGAGGACAGGCAAAGGTGACATTATAGAGGGTGTCTATTATAGGCCACCTGAACATGAAGAACAAGTGGATGCGGCCCTCTACAGACAGATAGGAACAGCCTCATATTCACAGGCCCTGGTCCTCATGGGGGACTTCAGTCATCCTGATAGCTGCTGGAGGGACAACACAGCAGGACATAAGTGATCCAGGAGGTTCCTGGAGTGCATTGATGTATTGGGTTTATGTGGCAAGGTTTTGGCAGCAGGGGAGGGGGGGGGGGGGGGGAGGTGAGGGAGGGTTGCAGGGGTGGCTTCTGTGAGAAGACACCAGAAGCTGCCCCCATGTCAGACAGAGTTAGTTCCAGACAGCTCCAAGACAGACCTGCTGCTAGCCAAAGCTGAGCCAATCAGTGACGCTGGTGGTGCCTCTGTGATAACATATTTAAGAAAGGGTAAAAAATGCTGCGCAACAGCAGCTGGGAGAGAGGAATGAGAATATAGGAGAGAAACAACTCTGCAGACACCAAGGTCAGTGAAGAAGGAGGGGGAGGAGGTGTTCCGGGCACCAGAGAAGAGATTCCCCTGCAGCCCGTGGTGAAGACCATAGTGAAGCAGGTTGTTCCCCCTGCAGCCCATGGAGAACCCCACGCCAGAGCAGGTGGATGTGACTGAAGGAAACTGTGACCCCTGTGGAGAGCCCATGCAGGAGCAGGTCTTCTGGCAGGACCTGTGGCCCCACAGGGCACCCATGCTGGAGCAGTCCGTTCCTGAAGGACGGCATCCCGTGGAAAGAACCCATGCTGGAGCAGTTCTTGAAGAACTGCAGCCCATGGGAAGGACCCATGCTGGAGCAGGGGAAGAGAGCGAGGAGGAAGGAGTGGCAGAGACAAAGCGTTATGAAATGACCACAACCCCCATCCCCTATCCCTCTGTGCTGCTTGGGGGAGGGGAGGAGTTAGAGAAGTGGGGAGTGAAGTTGAGCCCGGGAAGAAGGGAGGGGTGGGGGGAAGGTGTTTTTTAGATTTGTTCTTGTTTCTCATTATCCTACTCTGATTTGATTAGCAATAAATTAAATTAATCTCCCCAAGTCAAGTCTGTTTTGCCTGTGACGGTAATTGCTAAGTGATCTCCCTGTCCTTATCTCGACCCACAAGCTTTTTGTCATATTTTCTCCCCCTGTCCTGTTGAGGGGGGGAAGTCATAGAGCAGCTTGGTGGACACCTGGCAGCTAGCCAAAATCAACCCACCGCAACTGATGATAACTTCCTCACCCAAGTGATTGAGGAGCCAATGAGGAGAGGTGCTCTGCTGGACCTCATACTCACCAACAAGGAGGGTTTCGTTGGGGATGTAAAGGACAAAGGCAACCTTGGCTGCAGTGACCATGAGATGGTGGAGCTGAGGATCTTGAGGGCAGGGAGGAGGATGAAAAGCAGTCTCACAACCCTGGGCTTCGGGAGAGCAGACTTCAGCCTCTTCAAAGTTCTTCTTGGAAGAGTCCCATCAGATAAGGCCCTGGAAGTAAGAGAGGCCCAAGAAAGCTGGTTGATATTCAGGAATCACCTTCTCCAAGCCCAAGAGAGGTCCATGCCAATGAATAAGAAGTCAGGCAAAAAAGCCAGGCGGCCTGCATGGATGAACAAGGAGCTCCTAGCCAAACTCAAACAGAAAAAGGAAGCATAGAGAGGGTGGAAGCAGGGACAGGTAACCTGGGAGGAATAGAGACATTGTCCGATCATCCAGGGATGAAGTTAGGAAAGTTAAAGCCCAAACGGAATTGAATCTGGCTAGGGATGTCAAAGACAACAAGAAAGGCTTCTCTAAGGTTACGTGTCCTGGTTACACAGGGCATGGAAAAGGCTGAGGTACTGAATACCTTCTTTGCCTCAGTCTTTACTTGCAAGACTGTCCTTCAGGAATCCCAGGCCCCTGAGACCAGGGGGAAAGGCTGGAGCAAGGACGATGTACCCTAGGTGGAAGAGGATCAGGTGAGGGAATACTTAAGCAAACTGGACATCCATAAGTCCATAGGCCCTGATGGAATTCACCCATGAGTGCTGAGGGAGCTGGCAGATGTCATTGCAAGGCCACTCGATAATCTTTGATTGATCATGGTGACTGGGAGAGGTGCCTGAGGACTGGAGGAAATCAAATGTCACCCCCATCTTCAAGAAGGGCAAGAAGGAGGACCCGGGAACTACAGGCCAGTCAGCCTCACCTCGATCCCTGGGAAGGTGATGGAGCAGCTAATGCTGGAAACCATTTCCAGGCACAGTAAGGACAAGGCGGCCATCAGGAGTAGTCAGCATGGATTCACCAAGGGGAGGTCATGCTTGACCAACTTGATAACCTTCTATGATGAAATGACTTGTCCTGCTAGATGAGGGGAGAGCAGTGGATATTGCCTGCCTTGACTTCAGGAAGGCGTTCGACACTGTCTCCCATTAGATCCTCATGGAGAAACTGTTGATGTATATGGGCTGGATGAGCAGACAGTGAGGTGGATCAAAAGCTGGCTGAACGGCCAGGCCCAGAGGGTAGTGATCAGTGGAACAAAGTCTAGTTGGAGGCCAGTAGCTAGCGGTGTACCCTAGGGGTCAATACTGGGTCCAGTCCTGTTCAACATCTTCATTAATGATCTGGATGATGGGACAGAGTGTACCCTCAGCAAGTTTGCTGATGACACCAAACTGTGAGGAGTGGATGGTATGCCAGAGGGCCATGCTGCCATCCAGAGGGACCGCGACAGGCTGGAGAAATGGGCTGACAGGAACCTCATGAAGTTCAACAAGGAGAAGTGCAAAGTCCTGCACCTGGGAAGGGACGTTACCCCAGGCACCAGTACATGCTGGGGGCCACCCAGCTGGAAAGCAGCTTGGCAGAAAAGGCCCTGGGGGTCCTGGTGGGCACCAAGTTGAACATGAGCCAGCAATGTGCCCTTGCAGCAAAGAAGGCTAATGGTATCCGGGGCTGCATTAGGCCTAGAGAAGAGAAGTCTCGGGATGGGGTGGGGGATCTTATCAATGTATATAAATACCTGAAGGGAAGGTGCAAAGGAGAGGGAGGCAGGCTCTTTACAGTGGTGCCCAGTGACAGGACAAGAGGCAATGGGCACAAGCTGAAACACAGGAGGTTCTGTCTGAACATAAGGAAACACTTTTTTTTACTGTGAGGGTGACTGAGCTCTGGAACAGGTTGCCCAGGGAGGATGTGGGGTCTCCCTCCTTGGAGATACTCAAAAGCTGCCTGGACGTAGTCCTGGGCAATTGTCTCTAGGTGGCCCTGCTTGAGCAGGACGGTTGGACCAGATGACCTCCAGAGGTCTCTTCCAACCTCAACCATACTGTGATTCTGTGAAAAGTACTGATTTATTGATACACTGATGGGATTTCAAATGAAATTGATTGCAATATTTTTTTTTATTTTCTTTTAAACACATGCAATTCCAATACTTTGCAATGGAGCCTGAAACACTGTATTCAGAAACAGATATCTGGTGATAGATCTAAGAGAGAAAAAGAGTATGCGAAATTATTTATGGGAAGACCTTTTTTATCCTAGACAATTTAAATGTCCCTCTTCATTGGACAGATGCTCAGTGTGGTAGAAGATATCTGACTCAGTTTATATACTACTGCTGTTTACCTGATTCTCTTTGCTAATACAATAATAACACAACGATTTGGACCACCATGGCAATG
The DNA here is from genome assembly GCF_965183815.1 of Platalea leucorodia. Taxonomy (NCBI): domain Eukaryota; kingdom Metazoa; phylum Chordata; class Aves; order Pelecaniformes; family Threskiornithidae; genus Platalea; species Platalea leucorodia. The sequence goes on from NC_138859.1 coordinate 32,170,709, forward strand.
TAGCAGAATGCAGAGCATCAGCTCTGCGCATCTCCCCAGAGCACCATAGCAAAGTCTTGAGCACTCATCCTGCAAACATTTTTGCACAAGCTGAACTTCATGTACCGTGATTAGTTTCCCTGACACCATGTGGGTTTCATTGCAGCACACAAAACCAAACACAGACTTATGTATTTTCAGGATCAAGACCTGGTTAGCACTAGACAGCTGTGAGTTAATGCTTCTGTACTTAATATGCAGCTTACTAAATGTGAGAGAATTCTGTGTTTGGTACAGTTTGGGGGTTTGTTTTTGTTTTGTTTTTTTTTTTTTTCACAGAACACCATATGTGTTGTTTCAGCATTAATGCTGAAAGTGTAGTCACTGACTGTGTAGTCACTGATGTTTGTTTGTTTATAATGTTTATAATGTTTAATGCAGCTGGGAGTGGAGGTACAGGAGCCTCATTTAAAAGCATGTCTTTTTATATAACATTAGAGAGCTCTAGTGGACATGTTGCCTATTTGTTACTCCCTAGTGGCTTCTGTTTTTCACAGGAATTAACGTTCTTATCACAATGCATCTATATAACATCTTTCTTGTGCTGATCAAGTATCAGCAATTCGGTGACTATTTAATGGATTCCATTGCTCATGCTATGCCAGATTATTCAAATGCCCTCTGGTAGAAGAGATTATGGATTATTTCTAATTACAAAATAGTGCCACACAACAAAATTATGGTAAGAGAGAACATCGGGAATGTATAATAAAAATGCAGCAAAATGCCTCCTATTGCACTGCAGAAAGATTCTTATGTGGATTGTGCTTAGTGCAAACATCAAGCTGTGGATTAGTGTTAATGTTCACAAGACAAATAGGTAGCCTGGCATCAGTCTTTACACCCTTTGAAGTCCTGCACACTCATATGCATGCACGCACCTATGCACAGATCAAGGAAGGCGCCTATTATAGTATTTAAGCTATGCAAAGCTGGAGGCAAAGGTTTCTGACCTAGATCGTATGCCTTTAAACTACAGTTTGTGCTGTGAAGCTAAATCAGTCAGGATACAGATATGGGTATCACTTAGTTGCACATCCAATGCTCACCAACTGCACTGGGAATCTTTAGAATGACTTCTCAGAGAAACAGATAAGGCTTCCAGCAACACTTCAGAAATGTATGTACAAGTTCAGAGCATAAAAAGGTATAAAGAACCTTCTCTGAAACAGTTAAAGACAGACCTTAATGTACAGGTGAAACATAGTAAGTAGTGCAGTTACTATTAATTACAATATTCTTTAGATATTTTTTCAGTTATTTGCTGCAGTGTTGATTGCTGCTTCAAAAATCAGCATTTCATACGGTGGTGCATTAAACCCAGCCAAGAGTCTCTCGCTCACTCCTGGGACAGGGAGAAAATAGAAGGAAGGCAAGAAGACTCATGGATCGAGATAATGACAGTTTAAAAGGGAAAGCAAAAGCTGTGTGTGCAAGCAAAGCAAAAAGAGGAATTCATTCACTACTTCCCATCAGCAGGCAGATATTTAGCCACTTCCTGGGAAGCAAGGCCTCAGCACACATAGCAGTTGCTTGAGAAGAGAAACACCATAACCATGAACGTCCTCCCTTCTTCCTCCTTTCATTGAGCTTTTATTGCTGAGCACTACGTCATGTGGTATGGAATATCCCTTTGGTCAATTCAGGTCAGCTGTCCTGGCTATATCCCCTCCCAACCTCTTGTCCACCTCCAGCCTACTCGCTGGTGGAGGGGGGGAAAGGAAGAGAAAGCCTTGATGCTGTGCAAGCACTGTTCAGCAATAGCCAAAACTGGTATGTTATCAACACTGTTTTAGCCACAAATGCAAATACTGACTTCTGTTTTTGACCCAGGATGTGTTTTATCCTAAGAATACATTAGGTGCATAGGACTGGCCAAAGACCACTGAAATTAGTGGAAAGACTACCGGTGACTTGGATGGAATACAGATTGGGCTTTGAGCCTAACACTGCTGAGTTCATTGATTCATCACAAGGGCTGAAGTTAGCTTTGACAGATGTAAAGCAGTTCATCCCATGTACCAAAGTACTCCTTAACAAATTGCATACATTTTAACTCCACCCTTCTACTCCCAGGAATTTACACCATTTTTCTATTAGCACTGCTAAGGAGCCCCAGCACTTGCACCAAAAAAAAAAAAAAGAACGACTGAACTATATACAGGCATTTGTACTTACAGTTGTCTGGCTTGAGTTGACTTTTGGCAATTCCAAAGTACTGGGGATTTTCGATTATGGGAATCTTTGTCATCCCAATGATGACTGCATCAGGACCCCCCTCAGAAGAAGATGGAGTGTTACTGCCATTTGAGATGTGATGGAGGGGACTTGCCGAATCATCATCATTGCTGATAACTGAAGAAGGACCTAGAGTTAGAAACAAAGATTCTCCTGTAACTCAGAACATTTTCCTTCCCTCAGACAATTCCTTTTTTTCTTTTTTTGACCAATTTGTCCTCCATCCCACTAGTCAAGAGCTCTCTTTATGTCCCTCGCTGATCTTACCTCAGGAATTTTATACATCTGGCCATTAAGAGTAGGAATGTGATATAAATTTTTGTACTAGAGATCACCTAGACTAAATACATCAGGGTCTAGCATACTGTGTCACTGGGAAAGATCTCCAAATTTGATGAACTCCTACCATTCTCAGAAATAAGCTATGAAATGCATGCGTTAACTTTTTTAGTAGAGGGGAAGCCATACGAGGAGCGGCTGAAGTCACTTGGTCTGTTCAGCCTGGCGAAGAGGAGACAGAGGGGAGACCTCATCGTGGTCTACAGCTTCCTCACAAGGGAAGGAGGAGGGGCAGGTACTGATCTCTTCTCCCTGGCGACCAATGACAGAACCCGAGGGAACGGCAGGAAGATATGCCAGGGGAGGTTTAGGTTGGATATTAGGAAAAGGTTCTTCACCCAGAGGGTGGTGGAGCATTGGAACAGGCTCCCCCGGGAGGTAGTCACGGCGCCAGGCCTGACAATATTCAAGAAGCATTTGGACAATGCCCTCAGATGTATGGTGTGAATTTTGGGGTTGTCCTATGCAGGGACAGGAGTTGGACTCGATGATCCTTGTGGGTCCCTTCCAACTCAGGACATTCTATGATTCTATGATTCTATGATTCTATGATTACCTTATGCCCTACTCTGATCACACCGCAATAATTCCTTTTCCCACAAAGCTGGCAAACATCCGCCTTCCATTTGAGGTGGCATTATAACATGACAACAGACATGGAGGAGATGGGCTCATCCTAACATGGGAAGATGTATGATTCCTGAAGGACAAAATGGCTGAGAGCCAAAATCCAGAGGACAATTTGCACAGTCACAGTAGGTACAAGGCAGACACTCAGAAGAGCAGTGGAAAACACTCTTCCCACCCCACCGTGAGATCTGGGGTCATTTCACAGGGGCTCATCCAGCCCAGGGGAACATTTCTCTGCCTTATGAGGCCCCATCAACACCCGAGTCTAGTGACCTTCTAGAAGGAGAGGTTTATTTTGATCAGTAATTTAGTGACAATTTTTGGTTTTTTCTCAGTTTGTGCTTTGTTTTTTTTAATGAAAGCACCATGGAGATAAAACCTTATGAATGGGTAAAAATAACCAGCCTGCTTAGCATAGTTCCACTTATGTGAGCTGCAGGGGCCTTTGATCTAACACTGAGATCAGAGCAGATAACATTGGAACTCTTGTGATTTGACCCCTGCTAGCTAATTCTATGTTATATCTTCCAGTTTACATTCAGAATTCAAAGAAAATCAGCATCACCATTAAACAATGACATTTTGCCTAATCTGCCCATTGAAGAGCTGACAGAGACCACAAATATCAATTTTCAGATCATTCTCCATCCATGTTAACCAGGGATTTTGGGGTATCATTCACATCTCCTAGAATGGCATCCTCAGATGACACCTGTGTTTGTCCCGCAGGCAAAAGTGACAGGCAGGGTGACAGCAGCGTTCACAGCAATCAAAGGGGGCAGCAGAGAGGACTTTGGGGAAGACAAAAAGCTGTGTTTACTCTGAGTCGACAGCCACTCCTTTGGAGCCCCAGACAGGTTTTAGGTTGAACAGAAGAGGACAGTGCAGAGGCAAGATGGGGATCTGAGTATCACCTGTGCATAGATGGCATCTGTTTGCAGGACAGTCGGGGGATGCAGAGGGAGAGAGGATGGGGACCAACAGTAGATCTTGTGGATGCTTCACGGAGGGCAGGAGAAAAGATGGGGAGGATATACCACACACACACACAATTAAGGAACAAGATAAGAACCAGGACAGGCCAAGAAAGGGCAGGTTTAAAGAAAAGAAACTTTTAGATTCTCTTACAGTTTTATGGTTCACAGTATCATAACGAAAGCGCTTTATCATTACATAGCATGGCTTACAGGAATAAAACGTAAATAATTTGGCACGTGGCTATTTCAACCATAGCTTTAGAGGCTCAAGCATACTCCCACCCCTATCCTGCTTTCTTTTCTCCCCAATTGGTTTAACGGTGCATGAGGGAAATCTTCTCACTGTTTGAAAAAGTACTTCCTCCACTGGCTTGAAACATTAGAAGTATTTTTTCAAATGCCTCGTACTTCACTGGAAAGTCACTGTTGACAAATGTAAGTGAAGCCTAGATCTCTGCAATTTATCAAATGGAATACTAATACCAAGGCTGGTTTTGTCCTTACTGATCACCCAAATCCTCAAAAGACTGATTCTACTAGGAAAGCTACCAGGATTAAGTTTTTGGTGAAGATTTTTCCAATGAAGTGCAGAGCCTAGCAAACTGTTGGTCCCTCAGATGGCACACAAGACACATTTTTTAAGTGCATGTGAGTTTGTGTGCAGTAGAAATAGAGTGCAAACACATGAAAAAAACTTGTTCAGTTTTTCTAGAGATTGTTCTTAGGTCTCCAAACTTTCTGAATGTCAAGCTAATGGCACCAAAAAGCAAGCAGACAAATACATATTTTCTTGGAAACAATGCAGTCTTTTTATACTAATACAGCTTTAGTATGAGGGTCAAATCCCTTCCTTTACAGCAAATGGGTGAATTTTCTTGGCTTTGCAATTAGAGGCACTCCTCTAAGTCTTTCATCTTTGCTGTTCTCTGCTTCACAGGAGGAGGCTCTTTTGTCATTATTTGCTTCTACCATGCATGCAGCAATGGCATGGAAAAGTGTCCATTACACATTTCTAGGACGGTAAAACAGGATATTGAATAGGAACTCATAGCAGCTATGTGGGAGACAGCAAGCTGCAGGGTCAATCCACCACACTCACCTAAGCAGTCTCAGGCAAAAAAAAATATAAAGGAAAGGCTTTCAAATACAGAATCAGGAAGAACATATGGTTCTGGTTTGCACTTAGCATGGCATTGCTAGCACGTATTCCCGGACTTTAGTTTAGGTGGTCACAATCACTGTATCCATCGTCTTCTCCCTCCACCTAATGTGCTGACGATATAAGCAGTCTACTGTATGTGCATTTACTCTCTGAACTATAAAAAGATTTCTTGGAGGCTACCATATCCCACATCCCCCTCGCCATGCATTTTTGTGCATCACAGATCACTTGAATTATCCCTGAAGTTACCACTAATGGCTTAGCCATGCTAGGAGGCAATAGAAGTAATAATTGTCAAAACCAGTCAATTTTAGCTTTATGGTTGGAGCCGTGTAGTTAATCCAGGGATATATTTGCTTAGTCAAGTGTTACAAGGCAGCTCAGGTAAAGAGGATTGCTTATAGGGATTACATTTGTGCTGATGCCTTAATAACTATGACTTCTTCCATGAAAAAGGATGTTGATTACTAGGAAGATTTATCAATAGATCTTGCACTAGCATTGGCTCTTCTTGCTTCAAGTTCTCGTTCCCAGAGAAGCAAAGACCAGTCTGTGCAGAGACACGGTAATGGCGCACCATCAGTCAAAAGCAGGACAGTGAGTGCATATCACCAGTCAGCATCAGCTCTGTTGAATTTTGAGCCCATACTGAATCTTCTCTCTTTTTCTTTTTGGGATGGATGTATTTTTTCACTAGTTAAATACCTTGTTCTCAAAAAGTACTTACACAACACTTCTTTCCCCATGAGACTCACGTATTTGCTGTAGATTCCAAGAAATTATTTTTTTCTGCATGATTAAAAGGCAAGTTTCATACTTCAGCAGGAACAGAGACTCAAACTTTCTTGTTATCAAGCTAAGATCCAAGTTTCTTAACAGAATATACATCTCCTTTTTAGCTCAACTCTTGAATCCCTGCCTATCTTCCACTTCCTCTAGAAGACAACTCATCAGTCATGGCTTGGCACACTTTGACTGAGATGCTACAAGCTTTATTTTGAATGCTCTTTGACATTCCTAAATTCAACAACTGTAGGCAACTGTGATATTAAATAATGTTTATGCAATTGCATATTAAGACTGCAATAATTAAGACTGCAATTGCATATTATTAAGACTGAATAAGACAGCCCAGACTAATAAAAGTAATGCAATTGTACCAACATTATTTTATATTATTGGTCTCTTAAATGCTGCATGCTGAAACAGGGCGTTGAATTAAAAGGCATAAATAAAACACAAAGGAAAAAAAATTCAAAGCTAGCTGAATAAGCTGCCCAAAGACAAACCTGTCTAGTCTCTCTTCAGGTGGTGGACCTGTTCAAAGTAATTTCAGACTCTTCTGCAAATTCATTCAGAGTGAGCTTATTAAAGCAATACTCTTCATTTTGCAGCTGTTGATACTTTTAATGTGGGAAAGCTGAAGGCATGGTGCTACTATGCTTCCCCAGCAGTTTGGCTGTGTGGAGCAATAGCATTTCTTGCCTCCCTCTACCTTCCAACCGACCCCTCGTCTCATATCCCCATCCCTGCCAGCTCCTGAGAACACAGCCATTGGTGTTAGCCTTAGTGCCATCATCTCAATATTCACTGCCACACTCAGTTGCCAAACAAGTGTTATGGAGTTAATATTCCATTGTTGGTGGTGAAAAAAACACAAGAATAAGATTGCCTCAAGCAACATTACACCCAAGTCTATCTTGCTGAAACACAGTGCTCTTCACAGCTCAAACAATGCATGTCCTTCTATCCCAGTGCCTAATGTGCAACACACTGAGCCAAAAACTACATTGTAGATGTTAAGTTTGTGACTCGGAAAACTGAGATTTGCCAGGCTTGGGTGTTTAGAGGATAAATAATTTCATGTCTTCTGATAGGTATCATTAATGTATTTAACTGATTTGCACCCACCAGTGCTTATTTAAGCCTGTGTTATGTCACTCCTTGATAGATGAGGTGAGAAAAACATTCTGAAACTGTCCAAGAAGCTCAGTTCCCATCCAACAAGCACGTTCCCAGGAAGTCAAGGGAACCAGAATGACAGTTGTTCCAGAGAGCTAGAGATCTTCCCTACACCCAGCAGCCAAATGCCTCTACTCCCCTTCCAACAGTCTCTGAATTAAAGAAGGGAGGAGGCTCCTTGGAGATCTCTGGCAGGAGAAACTGGCTGGGAATAGAGGTTTAAACTCAATAAGCAGCCTATAAGACTATGTTCACCTGCAACCATTGCAAAGCAAGGTGGAGAGATCTGTTTGAAAATTGTGATGGAGCCACACCACTCTGACATCACCTTTCACTTGGGTAATCAAGGCTCCAAGGTGTTTTCCTTTTCTTTTCACATTAAAATCAATGTTTTCGCTTTCCTTATTTGCTGCAGCTTCACAAGAAGACAAAACTATGTTCTCATTGTATTGTTTAGATGCAAAGAAAATATGCTACAGTGACAGATTATTTTCCTTCCTAAAAAGAATAATTTAAGTAATGTGTAACCTCAAGGGCAATTTAATAGGTATGTTAGTCAGCTTTACAGTATTAAATTTTCAGGGTTGCTAGGTGCCAAAAGGTCAGTCACACTGACATAAATGCCTTTCGCCTAAAATGCATGTTCTTCTTGCTGGTAAACTTTTTATTTCACATTTAACTCCTCTACAGAGCAAGGAACATGTAATATGGGTAATTTCAATTGAAATGTCTGCATGCAGGTTTTAGCTAGTCAAATATTTCATCAGGCCTCTTTGTCGTTACTTTTAATCTAAGAGTCAAAACCTGCATATTTGTTTGCTTCAATTTTATTCTGGAGCAGCAACTTCTAACTAACTGTCATTTTTCTCACAAACTTATCTATGTTTTTTATCTATGCACACATCCACATGTCCCTTTATGCACAAGCCTAGAGCATTCCAGAAGTCATAATATCTGCAAGGGAGGTTTTTGACTATGGAAAACTCCCAAGGATCCCCTAAAGGAGCCCTTCATAAAGCCAGGTCTGTTATCTGCATATCTTGTACCACGTTTGTTGTTGTTCATTTACTATTTAAAGAGAGCAAAAGATGTAGATTCTCTCAGCGAATCCAGACTAAGGCAGGAAAGGAAAGTGAAGAAAGGTGTTAGTAAAAGACAAAAGTCTGGATGAAGAGAGAAAGAGGCAGACAAGTGCCCAAAGGGATGAATGAAAGTGTAAAGTAGCATGGCTTCATCCAAGCTGATGGAGTAGCTTGCAGTATGATGCATAGATATGAAACTTAAATTTGGGCTGTTGTTTGTTCTGCACAGTGAGAAAACCAAGAAGGACCATTTCTCCAGCCCCTCACACTCCAGCTGGCTTTTGGCTGGCACAAGAAGAGTAACAGAGCCACAGCCTGCCTTGCCACCATCTTTCACACTGATAAAAGCTGGAAGTTAGAGTCAAGCCTGTGAGATTTTGGCCTGCCCTGCTAGGGCCATATGTGGGCTAGTCAGCAGCTGGTCATGAAACAGTCAAGGCTGTTATGACTTATCAGATGGCTGCCTGGAGAATTATGTCCATGGCAGACCGAAGTAATGAAACTGTCAGCAATGACACTGGGATGGTTCTGACCTACCATACCTGATTGTTTGTAGCAGGATAAGCCTTTTTAACTGTTCAGGCTTAATCACATACATGGAAGCAATTTTCCAACAAGGTGGCAGGAGCAATAGCCCAACTGAAGTGCATCTACGCCAATGCACACAGCATGGGCAACAAACAGGAGGAGCTGGAAGCCGTTGTGCAGCAGGAAAACTATGATATAGTTGCCATCACAGAAACGTGGTGGGATGACTTGCACAACTGGAGTGCTGCAATGGACAGCTATAAACCCTTCAGAAGGGATAGGCAAGGAAATAGAGGCGGTGGGGTAGCCCTGTGTGTTAGGGAGTGTTTTGACTGTCTAGAATTTAACAGTGGTGACGATAGGGTCGAGTGTTTATGGGTAAGAATCAGGGGGAAGGCCAACAAGGCAGATATCCTGGTGGGAGTCTGTTATAGACCACCCAACCAGGATGAAGAGGCGGACGAAGTATTCTATAAGCAGCTGGGGGAAGTCTCACGATCGCTACGCCTTGTTCTCGTGGAGGACTTCAACTTACCAGATGCCTGCTGGAAATACAATACAGCGGAGAGGAAACAGTCTCGGAGGTTCCTGGAGCGTGTGGAAGATAACTCCCTGACACAGCTGGTGAGGGAGCCAACTAGGGAAGGCACCCCGTTGGACCTGTTGTTTTCTGAACAGAGAAGGCCTGGTGGGTGATGTGATGGTTGGAGGCCGTCTTGGGCATAGTGATCATGAAATGATAGAGTTTTCGATTCTCGGAGAAGTAAGGAGGGGGGTCAGCAGAACGGCTACCTTGAACCTCTGGAGGGCAGACTTTGGCCTGTTCAGGGGCCTGGTTGAGAGAGTCCCTTGGGAGGCAGCCCTGAAGGGCAAAGGAGTCCAGGAAGGCTGGATGTTCTTCAAGAAGGAAATCTTACAGGCGCAGGAGCAGGCTGTCCCCATGTGCCGAAAGACGAGTTGGCGGGGAAGAAGACCAGCCTGGCTGAACAGAGAGCTTTGGCTGGAACTCAGGAATAAAAGGAGAGTTTATGACCTTTGGAAGAAGGGGCAGGCAACTCAGGAGGACTACAAGGATGTCGTGAAGTTATGCAGGGAGAGGATTAGAAGGGCCAAAGCCCAACTGTAACTTAAACTGGCTACTGCTGTAAAAGACAACAAAAAATGTTTCAACAAATGCATTAGCAACAAAAGGAGAGCCATGGAGAATCTCCGTCCTTTATTGAATGTGGGGGGAAACAGTGACAAAAGGATGAGGAAAAGGCTGAGGTACTTAATGCCTTCTTTGCCGCAGTCTTTAATAGTCAGACCAATTGCTTGCTGGATACCCAGCCCCCTGAGCTGGAAGACAGGGACGGGGAGCAGAATGAAGCCCCCATAATCCAAGGGGAAATGGTTAGCGACCTGCTACACCACTTAGACATGCACAAGTTTATGGAACCGGATGGGATGCACCCAAGGGTACTGAGGGAGCTGGTGGCAGAAGTGCTCACCAAGGCACTTTCCATCGTTTATCAGCAGCCCTGGCTAACCAGGGAGGTCCCAGTTGACTGCAGGTTAGCAAATGTGACTCCCATCTACAAGAAGTGTCGGAAGGAGGATCTGGGGAACTACAGGCCTGTCAGCCTGACTTCGGTGCTGGGGAAGGTTATGGAGCAGATCCTCCGGAGTGCCATCACGTGGCACGTACGGGACAATCAGGTGGTCAGGCCCAGTCAGCATGGCTTTATGAAAGGCAGGTCCTGCTTGACTAACCTGATCTCCTTCTATGACAAGGCGACCCGCTTAGTGCATGAGGGAAAGGCTGTGGATGTCATTTACCTGGACTTTAGTAAAGCCTTTGACACCATTTCCCACAGCATTCTCCTGGAGAAACTGTCTGCTCATGGCCTGGATGGGCGTACTGTTCGCTGGGTAAAAAGCTGGCTGGATGGCCGGGCCCAAAGAGTGGTGGTGAATGGAGTCAAATCCAGTTGGCGGCCGGTCACAAGTGGTGTTCCCCAGGGCTCAGTATTGGGGCCATTTCCGTTTCATATCTTTATCAGTGATCTGGACGAGGGGATCGAGTGCACCCTCAGTAAGTTTGCAGACGACACCAAGTTGGCCGGGAGCGTTGATCTGCTGGAGGGTAGGAAGGCCCTACAGAGGGATCTGGACAGGCTGGATCAATGGGCCGGGGCCAACTGTATGAGGTTCAACGAGGCTAAGTGCCGGGTCCTGCACTTGGGTCACAACAACCCCATGCAACGCTACAGGCTTGGGGAAGAGTGGCTGGAGAGCTGCCTGGCGGAAAAGGACCTGGGGGTGTTGGTCGACAGCCAGCTGAACATGAGCCAGCAGTGTGCCCAGGTGGTCAAGAGGGCCAATGGCATCCTGGCATGTATCAGGAATAGTGTGGCCAGCAGGACCAGGGAATTTATAGTGCCCCTGTACGCGGCCCTGGTGAGGCCGCACCTCGAATACTGTGTTCATTTTTGGGCCCCTCACTACAAGAAGGACATTGAGGTGCTGGAGCGTGTCCAAAGAAGGGCAACGAAGCTGGTGAAAGGTCTAGAGCACAAGTCATACTAGGAGCGGCTGAGGGACCTGGGGTTGTTTAGCCTGGAGAAGAGGAGGCTCAGGGGAGACCTTATGGCTCTCTACAACTACCTGAAAGGAGGTTGTAGTGAGGTGGGGGTCGGTCCCTTCTCCCAAACAACAAGTGATAAGACAAGAGGAAACAGCCTCAAGTTGCGCCAGGGGAGGTTTAGATTGGATATTAGGAAAAACTTCTTCACCGAAAGGGTGGTCAGGCATTGGAACAGGCTGCCCAGGGAAGTGGTTGAGTCCCCATCCCTGGAGGTATTTAAAAGATGGGTAGACTGTGGTGCTTAGGGACATGGTTTAGTGGTGGACTTGGCAGTGCTAGGTTATACGGTTGGACTCGATGATCTTGAAGGTCTTTTCCAACCTAGACGATACTATGATTCTAAATGGTTTGGTAGTTATGTTTATTAATACACTGGAATCAGTTTTCTGAGATGCTGCCTCCCTGTCGCGATGTTAGATTTGCCCAAGATGATTATTTGTAGTTTGCTTCTTTAAGATAAGGATGATCCCCAGTCCTTGTTCACTGTTAGATTGTTAATGACATTCTACATTGAATCAGCTCAGTTGTTAAGAGATGCTTCAGGGAAGAGTGGGAGAGAAATAACCTTTCGGCTGGGAATATAGGTTTCAGGTTCAGTAGGGTCTTTTACTTACTTTGTTGATGTCTGATATTTGTTGTTTAGACTCCTGTCTCTCAAAAGTTAGGGTTTCCCATCTTTCCTTTGGACATACAAATAACGTGATTCATCTGCACTGTTCAGTGGCTTAAAGTATTGACATTGAAGCTTTGCTAATATTTGTTCTTGCACGCAAAGATACTATTTCAGACCCTTTTTAGGCTTACAATTCCAGTTTGAAAGAGCTTGCTCAATATTTGGTCTTAAAATACTTTTCTGTGTTTCTTTATCATAAGCAAAAAGCTCAAAAAAAAAAAGGAAGATCAGCTCACCCCAGTACTTGGAAAAACAGGGATATACTTTAAATATCCAGCCTGGTCAGCCAGACACAGGCTTGAACCAAGATTTTGGATGAAACTGTGATCTCAGCAGGGTAAGCAAGAGCTTTGCCATCAACTTCATTAGGACCACAATTTCACCCTTCCACTTCTTTATGTCTGTCCAGTATGGCATAGAGACTCTGTTTCTGATTTAGATTTAGCTAACTTATTTGCCTTTATGTAATAGTGCAAAGAACAGTGGAGGAAATAAGGAGTCCTTGCCTCCACTTGTACGTACCATGCAAGGATATGTCAGAGGCCTGGGGCTATTAGTGAGGTTTCCATCTTCCTTTAGGCCCAACTCGCCCAAAAGGGATGGGAAGGTTTAGAAGTCACAAATTAATTTCTTCCACTTCTGGCATAGATGGGGCAGAAGAACCCAAGACGATATGGTTCAGCATAAAGTCCAGTGACCTGTTTTTTCTTTATATCTCCTGCATATCTTGTACCACGTTTGTTGTTGTTCATTTACTATTTAAAGAGAGCAAAAGATGTAGATTCTCTCAGCGAATCCAGAGTAGCAGCTTTGAAGACAGTGAAATAACATTAGTATTAGAGTACTGAAAAGGCAAAGAGCATCTGGCCCACTAGGCACAGTTCTTCTTTCATCTATGAGCCTAATACCTAATATTGTACAGTGCTGTATTTATGGCAACTGCATAATACATGTTTTCTGGTGTCTCTCTATATGAAATGTTTGCTAAAAGATAATGCCAGTAAAATTTCCAGTACCAAGTGACTATTTGCAAAGAGAATTAATGCATAACAACAATGGACTAAAAAAAGAAAAGGCTGGTTTATCGTTATTTGGGCTGTAGCTAGCCAGGCAAGCACCAACATACAAATGTTTACAGTGAGGAACAAGTGTCTGTCAATTCAGAAAGGACAATAGCAGCAAACACCTGCAGGTCTCAGCTGTCACTACAGGGCTTAATACCTGTGTGGTGGAGTTTGGTAGAAGTTGCATTCAAGAAAACACAAAAGTGTTGCTGAGAAGTCAAGCAGCTTGTCAAGGCATCCTTGTAGGTGCGTGCACTGAGTTGTCACAGTTTGAAGGTACAGTTTGAAGGCTTTTTATTAGTTGGTATTTTTGCATCTGTTGCTCAGGAAACTATCTGCTTCCCTACGTAGACTTTTCAGCTCTCCTCCTCCATCAGCGGCTCATTGCATCATGTGCAGTGCAGGGAGGACAGAGGGTTCTAGTAGCCCTGGAGAATGCGTACAGGTGATTTTGCGCAACTGGAAAAAATGCAGGAAATAATGGGCCAGCTACAGAGATGTAAATCTGAATTAGCTCCCTTGAATTCGGTGCAGTTACTCTGAACTTACACGAACATAATCACAAGCAGAATTAAGCCTAATGATTTTAGAGGGCTTTTAGGAGCTTCCTAAAGGCCACCACTATGTCAGCAGTTGGAAACTTGTATACACCAGGACATAGTGTTATTCTGATGCTAAAGGATTAGCAATATAGCTTGATGCCTGTTACTACTAGCCCATGCTGGAGTATATTTTGTTGTGTGCAGGAAGCATGCTCTTTCCCCAGCTAATTCCTGACTCAGTGTTTTCTCTTGAATCACAGTTTCATGACCCGCTCAATTCTACACAGACAGGCCAAATTCAGCTTTGGCTCAAGCAAGTATAGTTCCATCATTTTTTAATGTGGCTATAGATACAGCCACTTCCCAAGTGGAGTTTTCTCATTATTTTCACATCAGGGTCATTAGTCTTGCTTATAGCTTTGCTTCCATCTGTTTTCACTGACACAGATCCTAAGAGGAGATTCTGAGAAAGTTTTCCTTATTATTGCTAGGAGAAGGAGTATCAGATGTCCAGCATCTGTAGTGGGATGCATTTAACAGTGATTTGTTACTGAACTCTATCTTGCAGGGTTAATGACAGGACAGTAATACAGAAAATGAGTAGGTTGTGACATACTTTATTTTGCCACATTTTAAGCCCCCTCTCACATGAAACGTGCAAGTGTGAAACTAGCCCCACTGCTCCTGGAGCACATTCTGCTTCAGTCTGTGAAATCAGAAAGTATGGAGAGGGAAGAAAGGGAAAATCTAATGACTAGGGTAAAAAATTGAGCTGATTAAAACAAAATTTAGAGCAGAGTGGACTTGCTTCTGTAACCAATTACTTAAATATCCATTGAATTTGGGTGTCTATTTATTCCTTTGGAAATCTCCCCCACAAGATCTACACCAGCATGCTTCTCATTAAGGATATCAAGAGATAGTCACTAAAAGCCAGTTCACCTTGAGAAAAGAAGCAGCACCCAGAAACAGTTGCCAGGAAATGCAGACCTCCCATTGACCCACAGTATAGCTAAAAGCTCTGATTATAATTCAGTCAAAAGCTTGACCAAAGCGTTTGGAAATTTTCAAATGGAAATTTTCCCACTGTTTTCTTCTGTTAAAAACTTTGATAATTTACTAGTATTTGGGACCAATTTGGTTAAAGAGCCTTAGGTTCCGTATGCACGTATATAGAATACCAGGAAGCTTACACAGTCAACATCACCCACAGCTGACACAAGCTTTTCTGTTGAAAAAGCTCTTAGCACAGATGTTCATTAACTTTAAAAGTCCCTTAAAAATTACATACACAAAACTGAATCATTCTTAAAAATAACCACACATAGGGATATAAATTGCAGGAAACCAAGGATTCAAGCATTGATATTAACTTGAGCAGTGGCAGCAGCAGCAGTTGTTGCTGTGTGCTGTGAGGAGTTCAAGGCTTGTGAGGTCCCTGGGGGGGGGGTGTCTGAGGGGGTTTCTAGGCCCCTGACACCCTTGGGCTGTGTGTGTGGAAGGACCAGCTGGCAGGCGACAGATCTTGCGAGAGGGGTGGGTGAGAGTTGGGCGGTGCCGGCATTCCCCGCAGCCAGTTCAAACCGGGAGAATCTGCGTATAACTGGCCCCTAGGGAGCACCAGCGAGCAGGGTGCCCAAACAAGGAGTGGTGTCTGTTGGGAACAGTGTTGGCAGTTTGCAGGGAAGGGGAGCACGCTCTGTTCAGTTATCGGGCTGCTGCCTGCTTTGCTCACCAGCAGGCTTAGGCTGCAGTCCCGATGGTCACACCAGCTAGCTGGTGGCTGTGCAAGCCTACCTGGAAGCTTGAGGTCTCCCGGGAATTAGAATTAGAAAGATGGCATCTTTCAAAAGAATTACCATTTTATAAGTGAGACTTTTTTTTCCTGAGAACTACAAGGAGACTGTGACCTGCTGAAAGAAAATGGTGTCCACTTGCTGCAACTGCAAGGCTGAGGCTGAAACCCAAACAGAAGCACTACAGCCTAGCTATGATGATGTCTCCACCCAAACAGACCTCCCAAGGACTGAAATAGCTACATGGAGCTCCAGCACCTGGAAGTCCCCCTAGCACCTGAAGGTAGCGGTGGATGTCATAGCTACAAGTGTGCCTAGCTAGAAGAACTCTTCAAACAAGTAGCTATGTTGCAAGAGGAGCTCAACAGGCAGCGCAGTATCTGGGAACGTGAGCGGGAGATTGATACACGGTATTGTGTGCTGTGCCAGGCTGAGCAACGGCCTTGCCTTATGGCTGTGCAAAGGGAAGATAAGCCTGAATTCAACATCAAGCTGACTGACACAAGTAACTCATGAGATGAAGGAGACGGGACCCTTGTCTCTGCTCGGGGCAGAAGGAAGAATCTTCCCCCTTCCCATAAAGTGCCCCTATGTAACAGATATGATGCTCTGGGGGTGGAGAATGAAGAGCGCATGAGTAATGGACAGGATCCAGGAGAAGATGACAACGCAAAGTTGATGCAATCAACCACCTGCATTAGAACCAGTGCCACCAGAAAAGCATGTGAAGTATTAGTAATTGGAGATTCCTTACTGAGAGGCACCGAAGCACCCATTTGCTGTCCAGACAATTTCTCTGGAGAAGTCTGCTGCCTACCAGGAGCTTGCATTCGTGACATCACTGAGGCTGCCGAGCCTGGTGAACCCTACAGATTATCATCCACTCAACTATTCCACATAGGGTCTGACGATACTGTGATGAGGCAACTTAGAACCATCAAAAGAGATTATATGTCCCTTGGGGCAATGTTAAAAGGACCTGCAGCACAGGTGGTGGTCTCCTCTATCCTCCCAGTCAGAGGAAAGGCTTCAGGAAGGAGGAGATGAATTGAACAGGTGAATGCCTGGCTGCGTGACTGATGCCATACTCAAGGTTTTGGCTTCTCTGGTCATGGATCTACCTTTGAGAAGCCAGGCCTGTTGGGAGCTGATGGGATTCACCTGACCAAGTGGGGCAAGAGGGTCTTTGCCAACAAGCTGGCCAGAATTATAAGGAATGCTTTAAACTAGATTTAGGGGGAAAGGGGATGGAGTTTTGAGCAACAGAGAAGAGCCAGGGGCTGCTGATGTATTAGGAACCAACAGGGTGAAATGCCTTAAAGGAATTGGGGCTTGTTCCTCTAAAACGGTGACATGGTCAATAGCCCAGCTGAAGTGCCTCTATACCAATGCACACAGCATGGGTAACAAACAGGAGCTGGAAGCCACTGTGCAGCTAGAAAGCTATGACCTAATTGCTATCACTGAAACATGGTGGGATGACTCATATGACTGGAGCACTGCAATCAATGGCTATAAACTGTTCAGAAGGGACAGGCAAGGAAGGAGGGGTGGGGGGGTGGGTTGCCCTCTATGTTAAAGAATGGATTGACCACACAGAGCTGTCTTTGAAAAACAGCGATGAACAGGTCGAGAGCTTATGGGTAAAAATTAGAGGCCACGCCGACAAAGGAAATCTTGTGATTGGTGTTTACTATAGGCCGCCCCGATCAAGGGGAGCCCGTTGACGAAGCATTCTTACTTCAACTACAGGAAGCATCATGATTGCAGGCCCTGATCCTGCTGGGGGACTTCAATCACCCTGACATCTGCTGGAAAAGCAGCACAGCAAGCTGTAAGCAGTCCAGGAGACTCTTGGAGTGCATGGAGGATAACTTTTTAATCCAGGTGATAGACAGCCCAACCAGAGGAGAAGCATTTACGGACCTGTTGTTTACCAACAGAGATTAACTAATTAGAGGGGTCAAGACTGGCGGCAGCCAGGGCTGCAGTGATCGTGCCCTGGTGGAATTCACAGTCTTGAGGGATATGGGCCAGGTGAAGAGTAGAGCCAAGACTCTGAATTTTAGGAGAGCAAACTTTCAGTTGTTTAAGGAATTAGTGGATGGGAAACTGCCCTTGGCGATAAAGGAACAGAAGAGAGCTGGCAGCTCTTTAAGGACATTTTTCTTAGAGCACAAGAGCTCTTGATTCCCACGTGTAAGAAATTGAGCAAGGAAGGCAGGAGACCCAGCATGGCTCAGTAAGGACCTCTTAGTTAAACTGAAGTGTAAGAAGGAAATGCACAGGCAGTGGAACCAGGGACATGTATCCTAGGAAAAATATAGGGGCGCTGCCCGGATGAGTAGGGATGGGATCAGGAAAGCTAAGGCACAGTTGGAGCTGAATATGGCAAGGGATGAGAAGAATAATGAGAAGGGCTTCTACTGGCACGTTGGAAAAAAAAGTAAGATTAAAGAAAATGTACTATCCCCTCATAAAAAAAGAAAGAAGAACTAGTCGCTATAAGCCACTCTCCATCATATTTGAAAAGTCACGGCAGTCAGGCGAAGTCCCCAGTGTCTGGAGAAAAGGGAAATATCCCACTCATTTTTAAAAAGGGTAAGAAGGAGGACCCTGGGAACTACCAACCAGTCAGCCTCACCTCCGTTCCCAGTAAGATCATGGAGCAGATCCTCCTGGAAGACATGTCGAAATATGTGTCTTTGGACACGCTTCAGCACCTCGATGTCCTTCTTGTAGTGAGGGGCCCAAAACGGAACACAGTTTTCGAGGTGTTTCCTCACCAGTGCTGAGTAAAAAGGGACAATCACTTCCCTAGTCCTGCTGGCCACACTATTTCTGATACAAGCCAGAATGCTATCATCCTTCTTGGCCACCTGGGAACACTGCTGGCTCATATTCAGCTGGCTGTTGACCAAAACCCTCAGGTCCTTTTCTGCCAGGCAGCTCTCCAGCCACTCTTCCCCAAGCCTGTAGCGTTGCATGGGGTTGTTGTGACCCAAGTGCAGGACCTGGCACTTAGCCTCGTTGAACCTCATACAGTTGGCCTCGGCCCATTGATCCAGCCTGTCCAGATCCCTCTGTAGGGCCTTCCTACCCTCCAGCAGATCAACACTCCCGGCCAACTTGGTGTCGTCTGCAAACTTACTGAGGGTGCACTCGATACCCTCGTCCAGATCATTGATAAAGATATGAAACAGAAATGGCCCCAGTACTGAGCCCTGGGTGTGACTGTTCACTCAACTCCTGCTTAGATTTTGGCTAAGCCAAGCCAGCTCATGCTAAAGGCCTGATGTATGCTGGGAGCAGCGACATTACGTCAAAGGGAGAGCACCATATAGGCAGGACAGGTGACCAGGAAGAACTAAAGGGCCATTATGCAGCCATGATCACCTGCAAATTGCTGTCTCCTGCAGCCATTATCTTTTGTCTGTCAGTTTCCTCAGAATCCCCTAACTTATGGAAATGGTACAGACCAAACCTCCAAGGTGGAGGGTATAAAACATCAGCTTACCCAAAAAGCTTTTGAAGTGGATCCAACAGCAGCTGGACTGCTGCAGCTTTCATGCTTCCCGGTGTGATACAGGGGACGCCTGCACTGTGATGGAGGAGGAAGGATGAGCACTCTAACTGTCAGCTAAGTAACGAATTCTTTTCTTTTGCTCATAGGTGCACGATATTAAGAGTTACAGGTTATAAGTTATGAAACCTTATGACTTGACTGGTGAATAAGTGAATTCACATGATATAGACTAGTCTAGGCAAAAGGGGATTGAGCCCGTTTGTCATGTTTGTTTATTATATTTCTTAATGAGCTCATGAAATAAAGTTTAAATCATAGAGTACGTTGTCCTGTAAATTTGAGAGATTCGAACGGACCTGGACATTGGGGAACACCACTTGTGATCGGCAAGTGTTGCTTGCACACAACATAAGCAAAACAATACAACAACTTGCTCTGGATTGGCTTGGGAAGAACAGTTCTAAGGTGAAAACTTCTGGGTATTGGAGGCAATCAAGTGGGACATAAGTGCTTCCTACCACTGAATAACAGGGCTGGAAAAGCCCTCACTGGTTCATGTAGTCCAACTTGAGGCACCCATGCAGAATATCTGTAACTATGTTATTCATAGCATAGGTTTGGCCACCTTGCTCCAAGAGATATCCAGAGATGGACATTTCACTGTGTCCCTAGGTTAAGCTCTTCCTAATATGTAAAATGACATTTCTGAGCTGCAGCATGGATCAGCTGCTTCCCCACTCCAGCAGCACTTTACTTATTTCAAAACTAACATCACTTCTTCAGTCTTTTCCTTGGTCTTTCCTGCAGTTCATGTTTTCTGCCATACTAATAATCCTCCTTATTTGCCTGTGAATTCTTATCAGTCAGTTATCATTACTGTGGTGATGTGTGGAGCCCAGAAGAGGAAGATACATGTCTTGGTTGTATATGCAGCTGCGGATTGCACCTATGTCACACGGTGTCACAGCCTTGGTCTCACACCTGCATAAATACTAGCTGTTTTTCTAGTTGTTTTTGAATGCTTCCCATCTCAGGGAAGGAAACCTGGCTGAATTACCTCTGCCTGGCTTAGTGCAGTGTGTCCTGACCTCATGAGATTTTTGTACTGTTGCCTGCAGTGCTTAGCAGACCAACCAGGAATACCAAATGTGATCTGCTGCAAAATAAAGCATAGCCTTATTAAAGCCTCTTTAAAAAGTTTACACTTCTATGAGAATATAAGCCTAATCCAGCACCCAGTACAGTTAGGGGGAGATAGATCACAGTCTCCATGAAGAGCAACCTTGTTAATGGCTTTAACTTAACAACCAGAGCTATGTATTTTTAATTACTCAGCAATTCTGTTCCTTCCCAATTCCAGTTTGAAGAATTGTTTTCCCATAATTAAATGAAAAAGACTTAGTTTTAGCCCTCTGCACAAATTCCTACCCAGTGAATGCAGAATAATGTATTATAAGTAGTACTTTATTCTGTTTATTGTACAGGCATTGATGTGTGTTGGATTTGTTCTATTTTAGAGACATTGCCATGGTAACTAGTGTCTCTTGACAAAGGCTTTATGCCAGAAGTGGAATACACAGAAACTGAACTTCGGGTAGCCAGTGAGATGAAGGCTGCTAGCATTAGGCTCACCAAAGCATCACCAGAAAATAAGCTGATATGTCTCTGTCCTTTTGAATGTATTGCTCACTGGGGAATCATGGATTACTGTATGAGAACAGAGGCAAAGTGGAAGCTGACGTTGTCTCTTTCTAAGGTAAAGTTCAACAAATCTGTGCTGCATTAATTTTTTAGATACTGATTGCCTACATAGGTTTAATCACTAACGTGGTTTTAAAGAGAAAATATCAGCATGAAAGGTTTACCTTGAATTGACAGTGCTATTCAGTGCCATCAATAATACTTCAAGTAACAGAACAGCCAGAAAGATGCACACAACACCAGTTGCATTTTGCTACCTTTTACTATTATTCTCACTTCATACCAGTCAGTGTATGTAACAGCTTCACTACCATTTCAAGGTACTGCTACAGACTGTCATTTTTAGCATTTTTGGTGTGGCCCTGGCTTGGTTTCATAGTCCTGCATGAGAATATCTAACACCCCCCACCCCCACTTCCCTTCTCATCATGCCTGCTTCCCTAGCCAACCCTAGGTTTCGATCTCTGAAAACCTAAACAACAGTAGCAGGGTTTGATCCCTGGGCAGGGTCTCAGGAGACATCCTGTCTCCCACAGTCTCAGCTTGTTCAGGTTTTATGGGCCTCACTGTATCCAACTCTGCAGTTGTATGCTGCTACTTTTGGTGAGGCCCTAGGTTGGGCATGTCAGTGCTGCACACTTGAAATTAAGAATTTTAATATCCATTAGTTGAGTTTCCAGCTTTTAAACAAAACTTTGACTTTGCCCAAAATGAGTTGACAGACGAATTTGCTTCATATACCATTCTGGCTCAAGAAAACCATCTTTGAACACTTTGTGAGTCACATTCACAAGTAGATTTTTTAGCAGTAACTCTAGTCTGAAAGTAACCTCTAAGCAATATATATCCTGTTATGAAACTGCTACAGGATTTTGCACACCTTGGGAAAACAATGTTACCTGTGATTCATATTGCTAACTTCACTGATCCCTACCTGGTTGCCTAACACTGAGGTCAGCGAGGTTGAACAACATAACACGAGCCAAAAGAGCACTAGAACAGATTGCGAAGAGCCTAGCTCTTGCCCGAGTGATTAGTCCCCCACTAGCAAAAAGGCTGAAAACATTTACTGCCAATAGGTGTTATTTTAAGCAAGCAAAGTGCATATTTTTTAGTGGCCTCTGTGGTATCAGAGGTACCATGTTTACTTTCCATCATCTACTTTCTTTTATCCAAGCCTCTTTAGATTCTGGGTTGTTAAAAATGACTGGTGATAATTTTACCCTCAGCAAGATAAATTTACCCTCAGGAAGATAAATTTTAAATTTAAATGGCCTCCAGGTGCCAACCAAGCCACTTTATATCACTCCCCTCCTCAACAGGACGGAGAGAAAATACAAAGAAAAGCTCATGGGTCAAGATAAGGACAGGAAGATTACATACAAGATACATTTACCCTCAACAAGTTTGTGGATGACACGAAGCTGAGTGGTGCAGTTGACACACCTGAAGGACAGGATGCCATCCAGGGGGACCTGGACAAGCTTGAGAAGTGGGCCCATATGAACCGAATGAGGTTCAACAAGTCCAAATGTAAGGTCCTGCACCTGGGTCGAGGCAATCCCAGACATGAATACAGACAGACTGGGAGAAGAACTCATTGAGAGCAGCCACACAGAGAAGGCCTTGAGGGTCCTGGTGGACAAAAAGCTGGATATGAGCCAACAATGTGCACTAGTAGCCCAGAAAGCCAACTGTATCCTGGACTGCATCAGAAGAGGCATGGCCAGCAGGTCGAGGGAGGTGATTCTGCCCCTCTACTCTGCCCTTGTGAGACCCCACCTAGAGTACTGCATCCAGCTCTGGAGCCCTCAGCACAAGAAAGATGTGGACCTTTTAGAATGGATCCAGAGGAGGGCCACTAAGATGATCAGAGGGCTGGAGCACCTCTGCTATGAAGACAGGCTGAAGGAGTTGGGGTTGTTCAGCCTGGAGAAGAGAAGGTTCCGGGGAGACCTTATAGTGGCCTTCCAATACTTAAAGGGGGCTTATATAAAAGAGGGGGAGAGACTCTTTTTAAGGGCAGATAGCGATAGGAAAAGGGGAACGGTTTCAAACTGAAAGAGGGGAAATTTAGATTAGATGTTAGGAAAAAATTCTTTACTCAAGAGGGTGGTGAGGCATGGAACAGGTTGCCCAGAGATGTTGTGGACGCCCCATCCCTGGCAGTGTTCAAGGCCAGGTTGGACAGGGCCCTGAGCAACCTGGTCTAGTGGGTGGCGTCCCTGCCCATGGCAGGGGGGGCTGGAGTTAGATGAGCTTTAAGGTCCCTTCCAGCCCAAGCCATTCTATGATTCTATGATTCTATGATAATGTAATTTGTCAATATAATTCCCAAAATCATGAAGCAGTGCAAAAAACATAAATGAAAAGGGATGACCCAAGTTTATAATGAGTTATTTGCAGAGACTTTCTTTCTTATATAGCAGCTTGGGAAAAAAATGGAAGGTAAACAGACTCTCTACTGAAAACCTCTGGTTCACAGATGAGAGGGAAGAAGAGGGAAACAGGGAATATGACTTCCATATGTTCATTCTATTGTCTCCGAAAGACTTGCAGTTCCCAGCTGTGATTTTTTAAAATGCTAATTACAGTAACTGGGGATGTAAGCAGTGCTCTTCATAGAATAATTCAAGTGCTGAAAATCACTCAGTTTAAAAAAAGACAGTTTAGAAATGGCAATCAGAGGCAACAAAAGCACATCTTACATACAGAATACTGCCAGGGAAACAGGTCTCCGTCTTTCATTTTTACCCACTCTGTTGCTAGGAGACTGAAAGACTATATTTCTATCCTGTCTGCACTTGCTGGGGGGCCCAGTGTGATGGGTTGGCCTCCAGGTGCCAACCAAGCCACTCTATCGCTCCCCTCCTTAACAGGGCGGGGAGAAAATACGAAGAAAAGCTCATGGGTCAAGATAAGGACAGGGAGATTACATACAATTACCGTCACAGGCAAAATAGACTCAACTTGGGGAAATTAGTTTAATTTATTGCCAATCAAAATCAGAGTAGGATAGTGAGAAATAAAACAAAACTAAAAACACCTTCCCCCCACCCCTCCCTTCTTCCCAGGCTCAACTTCACTCCTAACTCTTCTACCTCCTCTCCCCGAGCAGCACAGGGGGATAGGGAATGGGGGTTGCAGTCAGTGCATAACACTTTGCCACTCGTTCCTCTTCACACTCTTCCCCTGCTCCAGCATGGGGTCCCACCCACAGGAGACAGTCCTTCATGAAGTTCTCCAACATGAGTTCTTAAAGAACTGCTCCAGCATGGGTCCTTTCCACAGGGTACAGTCCTTCAGGAGTAGACTGCTCTAGTGTGGGTCCTGACAGAAAACCTGCTTTCCACAGGCCACGGTTCCTGCCAGGAGCCTGCTCTGGCGTGGGCTCTCCACGGGCTGCAGTGTGGATATCTTCTCCACCATGGTCCTCCACAGGCTGCAGTGTGGATATCTTCTCCACCGTGGTCCTCCATGGGCTGCAGGGGAATCTGCTTCAGTGCCTGGAGCTCCTCCTCCCCCTCCTTCACTGACCTTGCATACATGCAGGGTTGTTTCTCTCACATTTCCTCACTCCTCTATCTCTCAGCTGTTGCACAGCATTTTTTACCCTTTCTTAAATATGTTAGCACAGAGGCACCACCAGCGTCACTGATTTATTGGCTCAGCTTGGGCCAGCGGCAGGTTGGTCTTGGAGCTGGCTGAAACTGTCTCTGTCTGACATGGGGGAAGCTTCTGGCATCTTCTTACAGAAGCCACCCCTGGAGCCCCCCTGCTACCAAGAGCTTGCCATATAAACCCAATACTCCCAGTAATTAGTTTGTATATGCGCATATATGCCAATTCCCAAAGTATATAGCAGCAAAAGTAGTGGAAGGGTGGCGATTCGAGGAGGATGTGTCAGGAATCTGCAAATGCTGGTGTCGAGAACTGTTATGGAACCAGAATTGTCTCGACATTGCCATTCTACCGCCATCTTCTGGTTTCGACATCCAGCCCCCGACGAAACCACCACAGGACGCCCATGCAGAGACCAGGACAGGAAAGGCAGGACCATGAACTGCACGCACGCCTGCACAGCGACCAGGGCGCAAAAGGCAGAGGCCAGGACGCGAAAGGCGGGGCCATGGACTGCACGTACGCCTGCGCAGAGACCAGGGCGCGAAAAGCAGAAGCGCAAACTGCATGTACGCAGACCCGTTCTGCGCATGTCCATGGCCCTATAAAAGGACCGTGTGCGCCTTTTGAGGCCCTCTTTCTCTTCTCGTCCTACCCCGTGCACCTCCTTGGAAGCTGCTCCTGCGGACACAGAGACTGGACTGACTGGACCTTTGATCGACAGGACAACGCTGGACTCGGAGTGGCGGTAGCTAGTTCCCCTACGTGGCTCTCTTCTCACCCGCCTGAGCACGCTCTTTCTCTTTTTTCTCTTTTTTTTTTCTCTCCTTTTCTCTCTTTCTTCCCCCCCCCCTGTTTTTCTACCCATTCCTCACCCCTTCATTCACCAAAATAAAGTCAAAAGGTTGTACGGCATTTGACCTCGTTTGCGTCTTAATCTTGTCCTTGGGATCGTATCAAAACCTCCCCCGACTTTGGATCGGGACAGCTGGACATCATTCAGGACAATAGAGACATGGTCAGAAGCATGCCTGGGAGCTGACGTGTCAAAGGCAGGAGGGAATGGATTTGCATCTCTTCACATATTCCTGGCACCAGCCAGTTTGGCTACCTGAGCAAGATAAATGAGTGAAAGGTGATGTGAACGTGTATGTCTCCGAGGAGTATTTAAATAGTCTCTGGAACAATGCAGGTTGACTCTTCTTTTGTGAGAAGATTTAATCAGTGCAATAAAACCAGGACAGATAGATCATTAAAACAATCAAACTATGTCACTGGGTGATTTATTAGTTGCCATGTCAAGCAAAAGCTAGATGGTTTCTAGCAGAAAGGAGGCAAGCGGCTAGGTCTAGGGAGCTGGGGGTGAGACTCAGTCCTGGCTCCTCTGTTACTAGGCCCCCAGGCTGGGGACAAGATGAGCAGCTGCACAAGGCAGCGGGAAAAGGGCCAAGAGGAAGAGACAGGGGCAGCCTAGACATCAGCCCTCTGTGTTTGGCTACCGAAGATGGGCTGCCACAAGTGGTGATGAACAGCACCTCCCAGAGAATGGATCTACCCCAGTACATAGAATTCTTCATCATGAAATCAGTTTTGAAAGTTTGTCGAGCCTTAGCAGAAGCAGAAGCAGGACTTGTATTGAATATCCCCCTACTGTCCTTTTTAGTGTTTCACAACTCTGGATTTTATGCAGAAGGCGCAGGAAGAGCTGATGGGCCTTTGACTCTGTTATTAGGCTGTGGAAGGCCCTGTTGCTGAACAGCAAAGGGAACTATGCTTGTCTGGTGCACGTTGAAGGAGAAGCAAATGGCCTTAAACAAGCTATTTGCAAAGCCAGCTCTCCAAATGAACAAGTGTTCAAATAGGATCTTCATTTTGGAGAAAAAAATAAAAAAAAAGAATAAAAAAAGAGCCTAACAGATTACATTCAGATTGGATATTTCTTTTTCCTATTATTATTATGGAACTCTTCTTTCCTCACCTAGGAATTCAGTGATCTCGTTTTTATTCAGGGTTTTAGAGTGCAAATATATCATGCTTCTAAGCATACTAAACTATATCTTAATATCATCCTTTTCAAAAGGAATGGAGGTAAACAAAGACATTAAAAAAAAAAAGAAAATAGCACAAAGTACTTCATGAAAATTGTATGTCTTTTAAAGTAATCATTGTATCTTTCTTTTGGATGACACTGTTTATTGTAAGACATCATTTTTATTAAATACACTATAACACAAGAGACTTTCCATGTCATGTCAAGAGAAGCTGGTCACATGATTCACAAACAAAACTTTTAACACTGATACGTAGACATCACTTCAAAATCAGCCAAGATGCAAAATTTTAAAGCAATGACTTGCTATAACAAACTGCAAAATGAGAACCACTAAATAGTTGCACAGAGACGTCACATTAAGAAAAGAAAAAGAAAAAAGAAAGGAGAAAGATGGCACTACACACCAGGTTACAGTTTGGTGACAATATGGAGATCTATATTTATATATAGATATATCTGTCTATCTATCTATCTCAAGTGACAAAGCGAGAGAGATCTAGAAATATATGTATATACATAAAGTATAGGTGGAGAGCAGGGCTGGGACAAATATTTCATATTTAATTGATTCGATCTCTATTGGTGATGTAATTGAACATCAGTGTTGAATTAAATTACTTGTATATAAAACATTCTTAGCTGCTTTTCTTTAAGTTACAGAATCATACATATAAGCTGCAAGATATAGGCCTCTGTAAAGATTTGATTTGATCTCTGTTTTCTTACATATTTCTATCAAACAGCCCCACTACTAGTGCTTCTATTATCCTTGCCCAAAGTATTCAGTGTTTATAAAATACCAGCTGGTTGTCACTCAGAGCCTTCTATAAGCAAACAAAAAAACCCCATAGACCTGGTCTAGAATGCATAGACAGTAAAATAATGTACCCAGCATTTCCTTTTTCTTCTCCTGAGATATATGTTTAAAAGATGGCAAAATAGTCACTTTGTTGCTGTTGTGAAATTCACAGTGTTTTCCCTGAAACATGTACACTTTTTATTTTTGCTTCATATTTGTGATTAATTAGTAACACCCCCTACGCACAAAAAAACAACCCACAAGTGTTTTAACTAAGGCTCTTCAAGGACCTCTTGATTCAAAGCAGCACTGGTTCATCCCAGCCCTGACAACAAGATAATACAACTTCCTGTGCTATCAAAACCTTCATGTTTTATTAGAAACCCTGATCTGTTCCCCTGCCCTTCCCCACTCCCCTCTCTCACATTTTATAGCAGCATTTGAATTCATTTACAGGCTGCAACAACCCAGAGATAGTCTTGTTCTAACACATTCCCATTGTACCTTAGTCATCCAGTGACCTGATCATTTTATTGGGTTATTTCTTTTCTTTTCAAAGTGTTTTGTAAAAGTCTACATCAGCCACAACAGAAATAATCTCTCAAAAAGGTGGTGGGGGGAGAGAGCACAAATGCTATTATTACTGCTGAAATTTGGCATTCTCAACATTGTCCTGCAAGTAGTGCTGTGATCTGAATAGTCTTGGAATTATTTCATTACTGCAGACAATTATAAAATGCTAATGAAGCTGCACTGTTATTCTAGGACAATAAAAAAGCAATCGCACAAACCCAGAAATGACAGTTAATCAAACTGCTTTTGGAGCTTAGTTCATTTCCTTGTGAGAAATCAGCAAGTGAGATGAGAATGGAAGAAATGTTTTTAAGCAGTCATTTGGGGAAAAAAGTGCTTGTTATATCTCTGGCATTCTAGCACTTCCTCTGCTACAGACCAGTTTAAAAAGTTGAATTTCACAAACATTGAAAAATAAATATAAAAAGAAAAAAAAATATTTTTGTCACTCAGCAGACTTTATTAATGTATTAATAGCACTAATTAACAGTTGTAGTAATGTAGATGTATGTAAATTTATACATATATATTACCTTTTCATGAAAAAATGCAAAATATGTATAACTACAGTTAATAGCTTGACTACTCTGATTATACCTTTTATGCATGATCAAGAAGAGTAATGATTTAGCTTAAGGTTATCCATACTGGTGGCTTTGTAGAACATCTGGTCCTTTAGAAGTTTAACATACTGCTATGTTATTACACAATGCATTGTAACATTAGCTATTCTCTAAAATGACTCTAATAGTCTCACTAGTAAATAAAAAATAAGATGCCACTAAGTACAATTTCAGGGGTTTGTTGGGTTTGGTTTTTGTTGGTTTTTTGGGGGGTATACATTCTTTCAGTGCTTGCAAAACCCACGTGTTTGCTTTCAGGCTGGAGCCTGCATTGCAACAGAAGCATCTCAGATGCCTTTTTCTTAAAGCTCATAAGAAACTAAGACAGAATACAGCAGGCAGAAGCTTAACACCTCCCCTTCCACCACCTGCAACCCTTTCCCACTGCACAGTATCAGCAGACTCTGACACCTTCCTTCTCCACTGCTATTATGTTGAAAATTATTTGCAAATTCCTTTAAAACATAAAAATCAGATTCTCAAGAGAATGGGTTTCACTGGATGCTCAGTCTTTATCTAGCTTTCTATGTGAACTTCTAAGACAGTCTAGTAAAATTTTAAGGCCAATTTTGTAGGAATCTTCCTTAGACTTTTTGTGTGTTTCCAGTTCAGTACTGGTTAAGAAATAACATCTAGTTTATTAAAGAAAAACTGAGTATGGCTTTATAGTTATATTCTCATGTTTATTTGTAATGCTGCCTTTTCAATGACACTGAGAAGGGTAAAAATCCACCACTGTCCAGTGAACTGTTTTCTTCTGAAAATGTTCAAAATATTTATGAGCTATCTCTAAAAGCTTCTGAAGGAAAAATCTAAAGTGCCTCAATAAATAATATATGCAAGTAAATTATATATTAAGAATATTATGGGAACACTTGCAAAAATAAAATGCTTAATTTATTAAATACAATACTCCCAACACAAAGATGAAAGACTGTTTTGATCTGGCTCATGTCAATAAGAAAAAAACAAAAAGAGAAAAAGAAAAGAAAGATCACTTTTTTGCAGCAATGCCCCCTCATAGAGGGAGGCAAAAGCCTTGAGGACTAGGTAAGGTAGGTTTTCATTTGTAAGAATTCATATTAAAAATAATCCTACCTCTAAATTTTAAATCTTCAACTTCCGGTTTGAAAAACAACAGATATACCCATGCATTTGTCATCAACGTAGTGGCCATGCAAAAGTTGTACATGTACAATGCCCATCCAATCAAAAAGACTTTTTTAAAGGTGGATGTTGGGAATGACAGCACTAGCATCGACACAAACATGGTGCTGAATTCAGGGCCTTTGCACTCCAAATAGTAAGCCATAATCTCAGAGTCATATTTATTTTGTCCAGGGATCTCACTCTATCCCCCACCATGGCTCAAACATAACCAGTGAACCCTGCGCTTTAGATTATTCATGTAATATCAAGTCTATTGTATCTGTAGCATTGTAAATGTGTCCTCCATTAGCCCCTTCTAATGAAATATAAGTTATGCTATTATGAGTTAGCTATATGAGGTTTATATATATATATGAGTTAGTACAAGGGTATACTACAAGATGAGAGATTAATTTCTGCACAAAGGGCATTAATCAACAAATATCATGCACAGTTTTGCTTGCACAGTTAAAAAAAAAAAAATTATTCAGGAAGGAAGGAATATGCTGATATGCTGCTGGACAAGCACCGTATAAGATACACCTGCCCCAGCATCTATAGCTTGCACTATCTTAACAAAATCCTTAGTTTAAACACTTGATCCTGAAATTAATCCTGTACATTAATAAGCCTAGCTTCAGCCTTTATTACCAAAGACTAGCTGGAGAACATTTTTATACCAGTGGCATGCCAATATCCTACCAGAAGACAAAATAAGGGCATATGTTTTGTTCATCATTTTGGAACATAATTGTGTGCAGTACAGACAATATCTTTTCCCCTTTTACCATAGACTTGTATCTGGCAATGAAAAATGCTGGCCATACACTGCCTCGAACAATCCCTTTACTCCTCAGAAAGACTGTCCAAGGAAAGTGCTAAATCACCTCTTGCCTTCCATCAAATTGTTTCAGTGTTTTTTTAGTGGGGTTGGATGCCATCTGACCCCATAGTTCCTTCAGATAGTGGACCACATAAGTGCTGCTTTTATTCCATCTAGCTTTGTCTCTGCAAGAAATATGCTTCTTGTAGAGAACATTACTCTTTTTCCACCTACATGCTGAAGCAAAAAAAAATGAGGTGAATACAAAGAGACTCCCAGTATCTGTACAGCAGAAATCACAAAGTTTGAGTCAAATACATTTTTCCCTTTTTTCATCCACATCAAAGGCATGAATACAAGGCATTGTTAGTTGTGGTGGGCTAACTGGAGAGTCTGCTGATATAACAGATCAAGTTTTTAAGGCCTTTGTCTATGCAGAGTTACAATAATGCAGAAACCAAATTGATTAGAGAGAGGAAAAAATGATAGAAACTGAAAGAGAGTGTGAAGATATATTTCAATAATGTCTAAAAAGTCAGTACTGTGACTATAGATGGAGAAGTGCACATTGCTTTCCCTTTGAAAGCTTCTCCATATCTTTGTCATTAATGCTGTCAAAGTTAAGAACACATTTTAATGGAGTTCAGTGGCAGTTGAACACATTCATTCGCGCAGACCATGAGAAGAAATGCTAGGATGTTTTAGCCTAAAATATCCAGGTAAACTGGAGATGCCTTAGCCAAGTTCTGGAGGAGGGAATGGATTTCTTTGATGTTGAGCCTCATGTGAGGCTCCCTTTGCCAACAGCCCAGCATCAACTCATATACTTCCTTGGGGCACGTGCGAGGTCGCTGCAGCACTCGGCCCTGAGTGATGCACTCAATCACCTACGAGAAATCACAAGGAAAGGATCAGTGTAGCCATGCCAATTACGTAGGCCTCACCCATGGAAGAGCTAGCTGCTAATAGCCACAGCAGCCTCACCGGTGGCAGTCACCTGGCCACCTCTGCAGAAGAGCTGCATTTCTAGGTAGATGTACGGGCAGTGGGATATGATCTGGAAAAATCACCATAATGTAGGATGTCAAAGAGCAATACCTTGACTGATGTTGTGTTATGTTAACCTGTGTTACCCCTTCCATTCACGAGGGAACAGTGGTAGGGAAGCAATACCATACCTCCCCTACCTGTCTATCAATCTCACCTCATCTCAGAAGTAAGCTGTTTCAATCGTCTCACATAGAGCACCTCTCCCTCCCTCCTTACACTTTATGAGTACCACCATGGCTAATCTCTGGAAAGGGATTACTTTTGATTTCCCAGGTATGAAGAGATCTCCAGATTCCTTTAATCTATTTAAGAATATTTTAGAACCACCACTTTGTGACAATGACATTTCCTGATATGTAACTGAAATCACCCAATGCCAGATTGGGAGACAGGTAAGCTCCTTTTTATTGCCTCATGGTCTTTCTCAACACCCAGAGCAGACTATCCTATACAAAGGAAGAAGCTACATCCCAACTTGGTATAGTCCTACTTGGATAACTTCCATCCAACTTGGGGAGAAAAGGGTGAAAAAGAACTTCAACCACAAAGTTTGCAACAATACCATAAATACATGATATCAGGGTTATTGCTTTTACTAAATAAATTTGCTATTGTCCTTTCCCCAGAGAAGCCATACGATCAGTTAAAATGCCACCCTCCTTTATGCAATTTGAAAATATAATACACACACCTCATTGTTTGAGAGCTGATACCATGGCTGTTTGCCATAGGTAAAGATTTCCCATAATATCACCCCCAGGCTCCAGACATCACTTTCTGTGGTGAACTTCCTGTACATGATACTTTCTGGAGGCATCCAACGAATAGGCAGCATCGTGTGACCTCCAACCTGAGGGGAAAAAAAAAAAAGAAAGAGTCAGAAATAATTCCTCCAGACCTCCAGGAAGAGTTTTGAGATGCTAAACCAGGGAAATCCACATTTTCTTTTTTCCCATCTGCTGCCATTCACTTTAAAGAGCTCCTAAGAACTAGGGAGTTGTGATCCAACCTCCTCCCTCTCAAATGGCAATCACTACCATGATAGATTTCTCAACAGAATCTCCAAAGAAATTGTTTCTGAAGTATAAACTCATCTTCTATATTTATTTTGCACCCCCTACACAAGGAGCTGAATGCTCTATAAAATTAATGATTAACTAAATCTATCAACCCATTATAAATTAGGCTGGTATTACTCTCCATTTTAAGACTGAGAAAACTGTAAAAGATTAATGCAATTAAATCTGCAGATATCAGCTGAGATCCATGAAGACACAGTGACTGCATGACACAGAACATGACATCAGGATCTATATGGTTTAATCTATTAATTATGAATTAATTAAAGCAATGCTATTGTCTGTGGATAATTTCCAAAGTTAATCAATGCATCAAATTATTTTGTTCCAAATTAACTACCCAGTTCTACACAGCTTTCCAAATTTTCAGTCCTTTGGATATATACGCTTGATAATAACTAACTTGCAAGATATGGACTCTATGTCCCAAATCATCACATGCTGAATTCCCCAGTAATCTTTTCCTGAAAAAAATGCCTTTCTGAAAGTCTCTAACACATTTTTGTTTTCCCCAAAATGCTATGCTTTCTTAAAATTGAGTTACGTAAGCTGAATATAAATAAATAAATAAATAGACTCTTGCTTTTCATTCTAGTTTCTAAACAACTTATTGTTCCTAATATGTCACATTCCGACAAGATCACATCAATGAATAAATCCACTCAAGTACTTTTAAAATAGTCTAACTAGCTCAGCTAGAACAGAACAGAATAGAATAGAATAGAATAGAATAGAATAGTTTAGTTCAGTTGGAAGGGACATACAATGATCATCTAGTCTAACTGCCTGACCATAGAATAGAATCATAGAATTGTCAAGGTTGGAAAAGACCCTTAAGATCATCGAGTCAAACCGTTAACCTAGCACTGCCAAGTCCACCACTAAACCATGTCCTTAAAGGACACGACCACTTCAAGGATGACCAAAAGTTCAAGCATATTATTAAGGGCATTGTCCAAATGCCTCTTAAACATTGACAGACATTGGACATCAACCACCTCTCTAGGAAGCCTGTTCCAATGTCTGTCCACCCTCTCTGTAAAGAAATGCTTCCTAATGTCAACTCTGAACCTCCCCTGATGCAGCTTTGAACCATTCCCACACGTCCTGTCACTGGATACCAGGGAGAAGAGATCAGCACCTCCCTCTCCACTTCCCTCCTCAGGAAGCTGTAGGGAGCAATGAGGTCATCCCTCAGTTATCTCCTTTTCTCCAAACTAGACAACCCCAGAGTCCTCAGCCGCTCCTCATAGGACATGCCTTCCAGCCCTTTCACCAGCCTCTGGATGCATTCAAGTACCTTAACATCCTTTTTAAATTGTGGGGCCCAGAACTGCACAAAATACTCAAGGTGAGGCTGCACCAAAGCTAAATACAGCAGGATAATCACCTCTTTTGACTGGCTGTGTTTAATGCACCCCAGGATGCGGTTTGCCTTCTTGGCTGCCAGGGCACGCTGCTGACTCCTGTTGAGCCTGCTGTCAACCAGCACCCCCAGATCCCTTCTGCTCATCCCACAGTTGGACAACTTGTCCAGAAGGATGCTGTGAGGGACAGTATCAAAAGCCTTCCTAAAATCCAGAAAAACTATATCCATTGCCTTCCCTTCATCCACTAGGCAGGTGACCTTCTCGTAGAAGGATATCAAATTAGTTAGACAGGACTTTGCCTTTGTGAATCCATGTTGACTGTGCCTGATGATTGCATTGTCCTTTAAATGCCTTTCAATAGCACCCAGTATAATTTTCTCCATAATTTTTCCAGGAACTGAGGTTAGACTAACAGGTCTATAGTTTCCTGGGTCTTCCCTCAGACCCTTGTAAATTGGAATAACGTTGGCTAGTTTCCAGTCAGCAGGGACCTTCCCAGACTCCCAAGACCTTTTGTAGATGATCGAGAGGGGTCCTGCTGTCACATCTGCTAGCTCCTTCAGTACTCTGGGATGACTCCCATCAGACCCCATGGACTTGTGAACATTCAGCTGGTACAGCTGGTCCCTTACAATTTCAGTGTCCACAAATGGCAAGTCACTGTTCCCACACTCGTGGTCCTCCGACTCAGGGGACCGGGCAGCCCAATCAGTATTATTAAAGACTGAGGCAAAAAATGCATTGAATACTTCTGCTTTTTCTTCATCCCTATTTGTCAGGTGACCATCTTCAACAAGTATTGGTCCAATGTTTTCCTTAGACCTCCTCTTGCTATTAACATACATACTTAAAAAAGCATTTCTTGTTTGACACAACACTGGCCAGTTTCAACTCTAATTGAGCTTTGGCCTTTCGTGTCTTCTCGCTGCATATATGAACCACGGCTCTGTAATCTTCCTGCGAAGCCTGACCTTGCTTCCAGAGATCATACAATTTCTTTTTCCTCTTGAGCTCCACAGGGAGTTCCTTGTTCAGCCAAGCTGGTCTTCTGCCCCGTTTGCTTGACTTATGGCACAATGGGATTGCCTGCTCCTGTGCTTTTAAAAGGTGCTTCTTAAAAACTGACCAGCACTCGTGGACTCCTAAGCCCCCAAAAGCAGATTCCCAGGGTACTCTACTAAATAGCTCCCTGAGTAGCTTAAAGTTTGCTTTCCTGAAGTCCAGAGTAGCAACTCTGCTGACCTTTTTTCTCATTACACTGAAAATTTTAAACTCAACCATTTCATGATCACTGTGGCCAAGACAGCCACCTACCATCACATCTCCCACAAGTCCTTCCCTATTCATAAACAACAAGTCTAGGAGGGCATCTTTCCTAGTTGGCTCACTGAGTGCTTATGACAAGAAAGTATTGTGATATAGCTGTCTCATTAAATATTAAAATGACTCTTAGATCTGCTCATCATATAGCCTCCACAATTGTTTCTTTTCATCAATTTCTTTGAGTCATTCTTTAAAAATTAATGAAAGATATAAACAATAAAATGTGTCTCTCTCTTTTCCTTTTTGTCACATCCTACATTAAGAATTTTTTTTTTTAAAGGAATACAAAAATCTCTCCAAATCTTCTTTTTCCATGGTTCCTTGCTACAGAATCAGTGTGCTGAGTTTTCCATATCATTCAGTAAAATAAATACTCCTAGAGTAACAATGATAAATGACCACCAAGTGATGGATGTTGCAATGAACAGAACTGGAACATCACAGACCTAATTGTCTTTCTTTGCAGTCATAGCAAGACTAACTCATCACTGCTGATGCTTACCCAGTACTAGATTTACAGATAAGTACAAACCACAGAGCTTTTTGGCGTTCTTCACAAAGCCATACAACCCCACACTGCCTTGGCTGGACTGTATCCATTCCTGTCCTTGAAGGCAGAAGGCTTTACTGAGCAGAGTACTGGGCCTGGACTGAGAAGTCCTGAGGTCTATCCATCTCTATCACTGCTCTTCTCTATCGTCTTAGACAATTTACTTCCGACATCTCAGAGTCTTTGTGAAGATAATATTTAGCCCCTTTGCAAAAGCACCAATAAAAGGTATTAGCTATTATTATAAGGGATCCTCTTCCCAGATGGCATTGTGATGAAGACAGCAAACCTGTGAAACACTGAGCATTACCTGTGGCAGGCTGAGCATCTTCCGTCCTTCCTGGTTCAAGAGCACCTTGAACTTCAACGCAGATCTCAGTTCGGCCACATCAAAAACACAGGTCAGGGCCTAGCCAAAGGTACTTTATCTAAACACCCATTTCTTTCTCTATTAATGAGCAGTGATTACTGAGCCAACAATTGCTCAGTTCAGAAAAGCACTAAGAACAGTGTTAGGTACATGTTTAAAATGAAGCACGTGCTTCAATGCTTTCTTAAACCAAAGCCTAGGACTTGACATCACAGTTCTCAGCATGCCTGAAATGAATTGCCAGTCAGTTGTGAGCTTTCTTTGGTGTTTATTAGACTGATGAGTCCAAGGACCCACAGCTGTGACATAATAGTAGTGAACAGTGCTAGAGCGCATTTTTGCTGCTGTTTCCAAATTCTTAGCAAGGTGTCCT
Organism: Platalea leucorodia; assembly: GCF_965183815.1. Classification (NCBI taxonomy): domain Eukaryota; kingdom Metazoa; phylum Chordata; class Aves; order Pelecaniformes; family Threskiornithidae; genus Platalea; species Platalea leucorodia. The sequence goes on from NC_138859.1 coordinate 32,207,350, forward strand.
GGTTTCAGCTGGGATAGAGTTAATTTTCTTCCTAGTAGCTGGTATAGTGCCGTGTTTTGGATTTAATATGAGAATAATGTTGATAACACACTGATGTTTTAGTTGTTGCTGAGTAGTGTTTACACTAGTTAAGGACTTTTTAGCTTCCCATGCTCTGCCAGGTGCACAAGAAGCTGGGAGGGAGCATAGCTAAGACAGCTGACCCAGACTGGCCAAAGGGCTATTCCATACCATATGATGTCATGCTCAGTATATAAACTTGGGGGAGTTGGCCAGGGGGCAGCGATCGCTGCTTGGGGACGTGCTGGGCATTGGTCGGCGGGTGGTGAGCAATTGTATAGTGTATCACTTGCTTTGTATATTATTATTATTACTATTACTATTACTACTACTACTACTACTACTATTCTATTTCATTTTACTTCAATTATTAAACTGTTCTTATCTCAACCCACAAGTTTTCTGACTTTCACCCTTCCAATTCTCTCCCCCATCCCACTGGGGTGGGGGGAGTGAGCGAGCAGCTGTGTGATGCTTAGTTGCTGGCTGGGGTTAAACCACGACACAAGGTAAAGGGGAGTTTCCCAAGAAGGATAAATGAAAGAAAGCATGAGTACACTGACCAAACTTGAAGGGTGCTACGTGCTTCAGAGGGATGCCTTCTGCTCATGCTTTATTAAGAAATGCAAGTATTACGCAGCTGTCAGATATCAGCATCCTGCAAGTTGAAGCCCCTAGTATGTACACTGTAATTGTAGTGCTGCTTGATACACATCATTTTGCAATGGTCATGTGCTAAGCAGACTATGATTGCAGGTAAACACCTTTAATCTAGCTAAGGTTACGACAGGTTTAGAAGTATTACAGTTCTAATTTAATAAGCTATCACTTTAAAATATGTATTTTAGCTGTGGCAATGCTGAAAAATTGACAATTTTATGGATACAATTTATGGTATAGTTTCTTGGTGCTTACTTGATGGCAGTTGTGTTATGATGGTTTATTTTCATTTAGAATTGCACTTCTGTAGATCCTTTCTGTGACTTAAGTACTTACTTCCAAATGTCAGTTTATGCAAGCAAGCAAGCACTCGCTAGTCCTGCTGTAGTCTTATATTATGTTTACTAGTTATATTTACTAGCAATATTGGGCTAGAATCTAAACCAGAAGGCCTGGTAAATTAGCTTCTGCAATGTGCAACCTATCCACAGGGAGGAGACTGCTATGACAAATCACTGAACTATGATGCTGTTCTCCGAAGAAACATTTCCAAGGGGAAACTGCCATACTACTTCACATATGAAATGTTACATTTGCAACAATGCAACATCATTCCACTTGTCACCACTTTCAGAACTCGTTTTTTAAATTAATTTAGTGCTTTTGAAAGGTGCCTATATATATCTTAACAAATATATCTTAATCTGAGTTAGCTTCCCTTTCTCTCTAGTTCCCCAGCTGAATGTCACTATACTATATCTAACCTATTGTCAAATGCAACACTTTCAGAGGGTCTTCATAATTTTTGCCCCTGTTTCTGTGGTTTCCCTGCTTCTGGGGTGTTTAGTTTGGAGGATGAGAGTTATGCCAGAGAGCACAGCTGTAGGAGAGAAGGCACATGTCCAGCACTGTGCCCTCCCTTAGTGGGCATGCTGCTGCTAGTGCAACAGGCAGCTGTCATAGAATCATAGAATCATCTAGGTTGGAAAAGACCTTCAAGATCATCGAGTCCAACCATTAACCTAGTGCTGCCAAGTCCACCACTAAACCGTGTTGGAGGGCATAAAGGCAGAGGATTGTGAAGGAATAATGCTGACCGAGACGGGAGCTGGGCTGAGCTGGGCTGTTCTAGCTATTCTGTCAAGGTACCACACAAACTGAGTATATATTGGGCATAAGAAAGCAGACATTTAGTGGACAAATAGATTCACCTTCTGTCACATATGTTATTCTTCAAAATGTTCAAATGTTTCTCATCCCCCCATACCTAAAGTCTAGACCAAATACCCCTAATTTGTGCACAGGGTATGTCATCAAAAGGGTTTTGAAAATCCCAAATATTACTTTCACACTTGAAGGACTATTTGTAGCCAGAAAAGTGCTGATTACAGCAAGCAAAAGGTTCAAGGATGGACCCAGTTTGCACTTCACTTTCCCTGCTCAGTGTCCTTTATCATATATATTTCACATTTGCAGGACTGGGTTGTAAGAGACTGAAGCGTTAAGAACAATTGTCTCAAAGCTTGCTTGTGTGTGTTTATCTGATAAGACCAGACAGTAGACCACTCTTTTGTCTGACAAGACCCGAGGGCAGACCACTCTTTGGCTTATCAGGTAGCACCCTCTTGCAAGGAAACCTGTGCAAACTTGCTGAAGCAGCAGGCCATTCTTTGGCTTATCAGGCACCACCAAGAATAGGACACCAACTGGTATCCGGGTCAGGCCGCTTGCCCCACCAGTAGATGTGCATGTGTTGGGTACGTGATGTTGCCCTGGGTAACCAAACGGAAATGAGAGGGCAAACTCCCTCTCCAACACCAGATAAAAGACGGCACAACGAAACCTGAGTGTGGCCATCCACCACCGAAAAACTGAAGACTGAGGACCAACGGGAAGCTGCTTGATCCATGGTGGTGACTATCCTTTGCTTATCTCTCTGAATGCTTGCTTAATTTCCTCCTAATATTTCCTGCCTTTCCTATTGCTTTACTCTTTTATATTTACCCAATAAAATGTCTGATTGGTGGCATATGACCTCGTTTGTGTCTTAATTTCGCCCTTGGGATCATTACAAACCTTCCCCGAACCTGACAACCGGGACTTAACAGGGTTAAACCTTCCATTTGGTGGTGAAATGAAGAAAAATATCCCTTGCATGTTGAATTAAAACATAATGGACTGTTAGATCTTTGGCATTTTATAACAAACCCTGGGGAGTTGGATTTGTGAGCAAGCGAACATAGTTGTGTGTAATGGGAAAAGGCATTTGTGAATGTACTTCTTCATTGCAATTGATCACATGTTTACTTGAGTATCACTTCTGTATAAATATTACTTATATCACATATACGAATTTAAGGTTTTGATGTTGTTCTTGTTCCAGAGTGAAAGATTCCAGCAACTGCAGCTCCACTGGCAATCTAAATATGCATTATGGAAAACATTTTTAATTACATGATTTAACAATATTTTTTCCACAGCACTTTTGTTTAATTCTGTACATGTGCTAGATTGTGCTCAGGAAAGTGTTTAATATTTCCTCTTAATCTCATCACTCAAGTGTATGGACACCTGCCTAAATTCTTGCACATCTATCTTTATGCAAACATTACCGCCCCCCCCCCCCCCCCCAACATGCCAGCAATAGGATTTGACCCTGAAAGGTTCACAACTGCAGCAGAGACACCTGGGTCCTTGGCTATCAGACTATATTATCTCCAAATTGCTCTACTAGAAGAATGTAGAATGGGTCATCACTGGGACCAAGCCTTGGGGTAGTAGTTATGGCAAACCTAATCCTGTTGCCTGTTTGCCAACTGTCAAGAGAAAGGATGGACTTTGTCCTATGTGGGATCCCCAGCAGGATAGATAAGCTGCTCTGGCAGGAATACAACAGGAGAGCTGTGGTGGGAGAGAACATAGCCTGGTTTTCTCCACATACTGATGTAGGAACCAAGCTCTTCCCAGCAGTGTGCTACTGTGCCTTGGGCAGTCATGCAAGCCCAGTTCTAAGCAGTGGGGTGGAGAAGGTCACAAGGACCTCTTATGTTGTGAAGCGTTTGACAATCCATCTCTATAAGAATAATAACGCACAGATTTGCATGTGCACCCCCCCCACACACCTCCTTTCATGCACATGAAAGAACCAATTTGAGTGTTTACAAACCAAAACCTATTGGAAATAAATAATAAAGTATCTATCTGTGTCTTTTAATTTCATGACCTAAGTCTGACATACTGGAAACAATAAAGAAGAGGGTTTTTTTCTATAAAGCAGAAGAAAGCATTGAGGTGAATGGCTGGAACTTGCAAGTTATGAGTTGAATGCCAGAAGAGTTTTGGAATGACAAGCAAACTTTTGTTTGTTTCATGAGGGTGAGGGATTTGTTATTCAGAGGGTAGTAGTCACTAAATAGATGTTTGGTAATAATTATAATTTAACCTGTCTGTCCCCATAAGTATCCAGAGTACTTTTAAATTCAGTAGTTGCTCTGTAAAAGATGGGGGATCAACCTAGATAATTAAAATTATAGCTTACCAAAGATACTCTGGGATTTCAATGTGAAGCAAAAGCTCCACTGCCACCTTGAGACTTGTGCTTCTTGCTACTCCAGGTCCCCAGCATTTGCAATGAAGAGCAAGACTAGAACAATGCACCCAGATATCCGCTGGAAATTGAGTGACTTATCTCAGTGCTATTCACCCTGGTCCCAGACTCAGCAAAGGAAGAAAGGATGAAATCATGAAATGAACTTTAAGGTAACTTTCATCACATCCTCTCTTACAGAATACTTTTTTGCTAGGTGTGGTAGGGAAAGGTGAAGTGAGACAGAAATATGCTTGACCTTTTGAGAATAACAGAAATAAGGTTCATTTTACACCTTCTACTATTACATTCAGCAGGGAGATTAGCCTTCAGGCCATTTCACTCTCTCTAGCATGCAAGACTCAAGAAGACTGAGATGGATGTCCTGTTTGTCATGTCAATGCTGGACTACTGTATGGATGCCATCACAGAACATGTGCTAAAGCTCTAGACTGAAGCTAAGGTTCTAATTGGTTCATGCTCTCTATGAAACAAGTATGGAGCAAGGCATACAGTATGCAATGACCAATACATAGATTCATAGAATCATAAAATCGTTAAGGGTGGAAAAGACCCTTAAGATCATCAAGTCCAACCATTAACCTATCACTGCCAAGTCCACCGCTAAACTATGTCCTCAAGCACCACATCCACCCTTCTTTTAAATACCTCCAGGGATGGGGACTCAACCACTTCCCTGGGCAGCCTGTTCCAATGCTTGACCACCCTTTCAGTGAAGAAGTTTTTCCTAATATCCAATCTAAACTTCCCCTGGCACAGCTTGAGGCAGTTTCCTCTCGTCCTATCCCTTGTTACTAGGGAAAAGAGACCGACCCCCACCTCACTACAACCTCCTTTCAGGTAGTTGTAGAGAGCCATAAGGTCTCCCCTCAGCCTCCTCTTCTCCAGACTAAACAACCCCAGCTCCCTCAGCCGCTCCTCATAAGACTTGTGCTCTAGACCCTTCACCAGCTTTGTTGCCCTTCTCTGGACATGCTCCAGCACCTCAATGTCCTTCTTGTAGTGAGGGGCCCAAAACTGAACACAGTACTCGAGGTGCGGCCTCACCAGTGCCGAGTACAGGGGCACTATCACCTCCCTGGTGCTGCTGGCCACACTATTCTTGATACAGGCCAGGATGCCATTGGCCCTCTTGGCCACCTGGGCACACTGCTGGTTCATGTTCAGGCAGCTGTCAACCAACACCCCCAGGTCCTTTTCCGCCAGGCAGCTCTCCAGCCACTCTTCCCCAAGCCTGTAGCGTTGCATGGGGTTGTTGTGACCCAAGTGCAGGACCCGGCACTTAGCCTCGTTGAACCTCATACAGTTGGCCTTGGTCAATTGATCCAGCCTGTCCAGATCCCTCTGTAGGGCCTTCCTACCCTCCAGCAGATCAACACTCCCGGCCAACTTGGTGTCGTCTGCAAACTTACTGAGGGTACGCTCGATCCCCTCATCCAGATCATCAATGAAGATATTGAACAGGACCGGCCCCAGTACTGAGCCCTGGGGAACACCACTCGTGACCAGCCACCAACTGGATTTGACTCCATTCACCACCACTCTCTGGGCTCAGCCGTCCAGCCAGTTTTTAACCCAGTGGAGAGCGCACTTATCCAAGCCGTGAGCAGCCAGCTTCTCCAGGAGAATGCTGTGGGAGACAGTGTCAAAGGCCTTACTAAAGTCCAGGTAGACAACAGCCACAGCCTTCCCCTCATCCACCAAGCAGGTCACCTTGTCATAGAAGGAGACCAGGTTAGTGAAGCAGGACCTCCCTTTCATAAACCCATGCTGGCTGAGCCTGATCCCCCGGTTGTCCTGCATGTGCTGCATAATGGCACTCAAGATGATCTGCTCCATGACCTTCCCTGGCACTGAGGTCAGGCTGACAGGCCTGTAGTTCCCTGGATCCTCCTTCCGACCCTTCTTGTAGAGGGGCGTCACATTTGCTAACATCTGGGGATTTTGGCTATTTTTCAGCTGGATTGTTTCATCAATGCAGTTTGTTCAGTGGCTGCAGAAACACTTGTGCTGGTACAAAAAAGAGGAGGATGCAGGAATTAGCTGCTGGGAGTAGCAAAAGAGCAGGACCTTTTCTTTCAGCAGCATGTCTGGCTTATCACAGAATCACAGACTGGTTGAGGTTGGAAGGGACCTCTGGAGGACATCTGGTCCAACACCCTCTGCTCAAGCAGCGCCACCTAGAGACAATTGCCCAGGAACATGTCCAGATGGCTTTTGAGTATCTCCAAGGAGGGAGACTCCACAACCTCCCTGGGCAACATGTTCCAGAGCTCAGTCACCCTCACAGTAAAAAAGTGTTTCCATATGTTCAGAGGGAACCTCCTGTGTTTCAGTGTGTGCCCATTGCCTCTTGTCCTGTCACTGGGCACCACTGAAAAGAGCCTGGCTCCATCTTCTTTGCACCCTCCCTTCAGGTATTTATATACATTGATGAGATCCCCCCCAAGCCTTTTCTTCTCTAGGCTAAACAGTTCCAGATCTCTCAGCCTTTCCTCATATCAGAGATGCTCCAGTCCTTTCATCATATTTGTGGCCCTTCGTTGGACTCCCTCCAGTATGTCCATGTCTCTCTTGTACTGAGGAGCCCAGAACTGGACACAGGACTCCAGGTGCGGCCTCACCAGTGCTGAGTAGAGGGGAAGGATCACCTCCCTCAACCTGCTGGCAACACTCCGCCTAATGCAGCCCAGGATACCATTAGCCGCCTTTGCTGCAAGGGCACATTGCTGGCTCGTGTTCAACTTGGTGTCTGTGTTTGGTTTTGTGTGCTGCAATGAAACCCACATGGTGTCAGGGAAACTAATCACGGTACATGAAGTTCAGCTTGTGCAAAAATGTTTGCAGGATGAGTGCTCAAGACTTTGCTATGGTGCTCTGGGGAGATGCGCAGAGCTGATGCTCTGCATTCTGCTACATTGCCATGGTGGTCCAAATCGTTGTGTTATTATTGTATTAGCAAAGAGAATCAGGTAAACAGCAGTAGTATATAAACTGAGTCAGATATCTTCTACCACACTGAGCATCTGTCCAATGAAGAGGGACATTTAAATTGTCTAGGATAAAAAAGGTCTTCCCATAAATAATTTCGCATACTCTTTTTCTCTCTTAGATCTATCACCAGATATCTGTTTCTGAATACAGTGTTTCAGGCTCCATTGCAAAGTATTGGAATTGCATGTGTTTAAAAGAAAATAAAAAAAAATATTGCAATCAATTTCATTTGAAATCCCATCAGTGTATCAATAAATCAGTACTTTTCACAGAATCACAGTATGGTTGAGGTTGGAAGAGACCTCTGGAGGTCATCTGGTCCAACCGTCCTGCTCAAGCAGGGCCACCTAGAGACAATTGCCCAGGACTACGTCCAGGCAGCTTTTGAGTATCTCCAAGGAGGGAGACCCCACATCCTCCCTGGGCAACCTGTTCCAGAGCTCAGTCACCCTCACAGTAAAAAAAAGTGTTTCCTTATGTTCAGACAGAACCTCCTGTGTTTCAGCTTGTGCCCATTGCCTCTTGTCCTGTCACTGGGCACCACTGTAAAGAGCCTGCCTCCCTCTCCTTTGCACCTTCCCTTCAGGTATTTATATACATTGATAAGATCCCCCACCCCATCCCGAGACTTCTCTTCTCTAGGCCTAATGCAGCCCCGGATACCATTAGCCTTCTTTGCTGCAAGGGCACATTGCTGGCTCATGTTCAACTTGGTGCCCACCAGGACCCCCAGGGCCTTTTCTGCCAAGCTGCTTTCCAGCTGGGTGGCCCCCAGCATGTACTGGTGCCTGGGGTAACGTCCCTTCCCAGGTGCAGGACTTTGCACTTCTCCTTGTTGAACTTCATGAGGTTCCTGTCAGCCCATTTCTCCAGCCTGTCGCGGTCCCTCTGGATGGCAGCATGGCCCTCTGGCATACCATCCACTCCTCACAGTTTGGTGTCATCAGCAAACTTGCTGAGGGTACACTCTGTCCCATCATCCAGATCATTAATGAAGATGTTGAACAGGACTGGACCCAGTATTGACCCCTAGGGTACACCGCTAGCTACTGGCCTCCAACTAGACTTTGTTCCACTGATCACTACCCTCTGGGCCTGGCCGTTCAGCCAGCTTTTGATCCACCTCACTGTCTGCTCATCCAGCCCATATACATCAACAGTTTCTCCATGAGGATCTAATGGGAGACAGTGTCGAACGCCTTCCTGAAGTCAAGGCAGGCAATATCCACTGCTCTCCCCTCATCTAGCAGGACAAGTCATTTCATCATAGAAGGTTATCAAGTTGGTCAAGCATGACCTCCCCTTGGTGAATCCATGCTGACTACTCCTGATGGCCGCCTTGTCCTTACTGTGCCTGGAAATGGTTTCCAGCATTAGCTGCTCCATCACCTTCCCAGGGATCGAGGTGAGGCTGACTGGCCTGTAGTTCCCGGGTCCTCCTTCTTGCCCTTCTTGAAGATGGGGGTGACATTTGATTTCCTCCAGTCCTCAGGCACCTCTCCCAGTCACCATGATCAATCAAAGATTATCGAGTGGCCTTGCAATGACATCTGCCAGCTCCCTCAGCACTCATGGGTGAATTCCATCAGGGCCCATGGACTTATGGATGTCCAGTTTGCTTAAGTATTCCCTCACCTGATCCTCTTCCACCTAGGGTACATCGTCCTTGCTCCAGCCTTTCCCCCTGGTCTCAGGGGCCTGGGATTCCTGAAGGACAGTCTTGCAAGTAAAGACTGAGGCAAAGAAGGTATTCAGTACCTCAGCCTTTTCCATGCCCTGTGTAACCAGGACACGTAACCTTAGAGAAGCCTTTCTTGTTGTCTTTGACATCCCTGGCCAGATTCAATTCCGTTTGGGCTTTAACTTTCCTAACTTCATCCCTGGATGATCGGACAATGTCTCTGTATTCCTCCCAGGTTACCTGTCCCTGCTTCCACCCTCTCTATGCTTCCTTTTTCTGTTTGAGTTTGGCTAGGAGCTCCTTGTTCATCCATGCAGGCCGCCTGGCTTTTTTGCCTGACTTCTTATTCATTGGCATGGACCTCTCTTGGGCTTGGAGAAGGTGATTCCTGAATATCAACCAGCTTTCTTGGGCCCCTCTTCCCTCCAGGGCTTTATCCCATTCGACTCTTCCAAGAAGATCTTTGAAGAGGCTGAAGTCTGCTCTCCCAAAGTCCAGGGCTGTGAGACTGCTTTTCACCCCTCTCCCTGCCCTCAGGATCCTCAGCTCCACCATCTCATGGTCACTGCAGCCAAGGTTGCCTTTGTCCTTTACATCCCCAACGAAACCCTCCTTGTTGGTGAGTATGAGGTCCAGCAGAGCACCTCTCCTCATTGGCTCCTCAATCACTTGGGTGAGGAAGTTATCATCAATATACTCCAGGAACCTCCTGGATCACTTATGTCTTGCTGCGTTGTCTCTCTGTTGTCCGAAAAGAGGATTCTTTCTGGAACTCAGGTTGCCACTGTTGCTGATAGGGCAATTCTTTTCGCAGCCGCATCTGCTTTTCGATTTCCTTTAATTACATCAGTTTGTCCAGATTGATGTGCTTTGCAATGTATTACTGCTATTTCTTTAGGTTTGTGAACTGCCTCAAGTAGTTTCATAATCTCATTGCTGTATTTTATAGGGTTTCCTTGAGATGATAGCAGTCCTCTTTCTTTCCAAATTGCATCATGAGCATGTATTACTCCAAAAGCATATTTTCAATCAGTATAGATATTAGCCCACTTTCCTTCGGATAATTCCAGGGCTTGAGTTAAAGCAATTAATTCAGCTTTCTGGGCAGATGTATTTGCTGGCAGTGGTCTTGCTTCTATTTCTTCTTCTAAGGTAACAATAGCATACTCAGCCTTCCGTTCCCCTTTCACAATGAAGCTACTTCTATCAGTGAACAACTCCCAATCGGGATTCTGTAATCTTCAATTCTGAACGACTAGAGTGCACTCGTTCGATGGTTTGTAAACAGTCATGTGCCAATTCCTCCTTCTCATGTAGAGGCAATAGTGATGCCGGGTTCAAGGCACTGGATGCTTTCATTGCTATATCCTCCTGTTTGAGCAATATTGCTTGGTACTGTACCATCCTGCTTGGGGATAACCAATGATGTCCTTTCTGTTCCAGCATCGCAGTACCAGCATGTGGCACGTAACCAGTTATTCTTTGTCCCAAAGTCAATTTTCGTGCCTCTTGTATTAGCAACACAGCAGCTGCTACTGTTCTCGGACATCCTGGACATCCTGAGCTTACTTGATCTAATTGTTTTGAAAAGTAAGCTACTGGTCTTTTCCAGTCTCCCAAAGTTTGTACAGGCACTCCCAGTGCCTGATGTCCTCTCTCATGTACATTAAATTCAAAAGGTTTTGTTAAATTTAGAAGACCTAAAGCACTCATAAGAGCAATTTTTATTTCATCAAATCCCTTCTGGCATTCTGGAGTCCATTCCAATAGCTCTCCTGGTCCCTTAACAGCTTCATACAAAGGTTTTGCCATTAATCCAAAATTTGGTATCCACAGGCGACACCATCCGACCATTCCTAGAAATCCCCCGAGTTCCCTTTTTGATGGGGGGGCCGATTTGGCAGATTGCCAGAAATCTGAAAAAAAGAAACTCTCAGTTTCCTTTCTCCTTGAGATATTTCAAATCCAATATAATTACATTTCTCTACATAATTTGTGCTTTCTTTTGTGACACTCTGTATCCTGCCAACCCCAGAAAGTTCAATAGATTAATAGTTGCCTCTACATTTTTCAGCCGTGTCTGTTCCCAACAAGATATCATCTACATATTGTAACAAGGTAGCGGTAGGCTTCTTACCTTGCCATTGCTCTAGCTCTTTTGCCAATACATTACCAAAAATGGTGGGGCTGTTCTTAAATCCTTGGGGAAGCACGGTCCAGCATAGCTGCATTTCACGTCCTGTTGTAGGACTTTCCCATTCAAAGGCAAACAACTTCTGACTCTGTTCGTCCAATGGAATGCAAAAGAAAGCATCTTTTAGGTCCAACGCTGTAAAACAGACATTTGAATCAGCTATCCTTGTCAGCAGAGTGTAGGGATTAGGCACCACCAGGCGTACATCAATCACTTTGATAGCTCTTAGATCCTGTACTAACCGATATTCCTGTGAATGTGTCTTTTTAACAGGCAGAATTGGGGTATTATATTCCGACTGACACTCTCGCAACGGTCTGTATTTGAGAAAATTATTAATTATAGGCTCCAGTCCAACTTGAGCTTTCAATCTCATGGAATATTGTTTTCGTCTTACGGGCTTCGCTCCTGGTTTCAATTCCATCTTTACCAGTTCTGACGATTTGGCTCTTCCAGGTTTCTCAGTTGCCCAGACAAAAGGAACCACTCCATCCATGATTTCAGAGGGGACTTCAATTTGTTCCTCCTTATTTTCAGCATTCTTCATTTCCGACAATTCCTGTAACATATATACTTGTGCCTCCCAGGCATTATTTTGCGGAATATGTACTCGAACTTTATTCTGATCAAAAGTTATCTGTGCTCCCAATTTATTCAATAAATCCCTTCCCATCAGAGGTAGGGGACATTCTGGCATATACAAAAATTCATGTGTAAGTGTTTTGTTTCCAATTTCACACTTAATCGGTTGAAAGAAAGGCCTAATCTTTCATTTTCCTGTGGCACCTATTACTGACATAGAGAATTTACTCATAGGTCCTTTACAACTATTTAACACAGAATATGTTGCTCCTGTGACAACTAAAACTTTAACAGTCTCATTCCCCAGCTTAACTGAAACCAGGGGTTCAGCTGGGGAATTTAATTTCTCAACTCCCAGTCCTCATCAATCTGAATCTTCCGTACTGATCATAAGCAGATCTGCCTCCGGAATGGGTGCAGACGGGGAATTCCAATTAATTAATTGCCTCTTCGAACATTCATTTTTCCAATGCCCTCTTTCTCTGCAAATTGCACATTGATCTTTTCCCAAAGGAGCCCAATTCCCCATTCCCCCTTCTTTTCTTCCTCCTCTGCCCCTGCCTCTTCCCCTGAAGGAACCTCTCCCCCTGCAGGAGGTTTGTGCTTGGGCAAATGCTGCAGCTAAAATCGCAGTGTTATGTTTGGTTTCCTTCATCTTTTCTTTCTGCTTTTCCTTTTTTTCTAATTCCTCCCAATTATTATAAACCTTGTACGCAATCTCTATCAATTGGGATATTGGCATTCCTGACACTCCATCTACCTTTTGTACCTTTCTCCTTTTATCTGGAGCTGATTGTCCTACAAATAAAGTAGTAAAAGTCACCCTATTATCCTCATCCTCTGGATCTAAATCTGTCCATTGTCTAGTGGTCTCACATAACCTTCCATAGAAGGCAGACGGATCCTCATTTTTACCCTGGACTACTTGATATAATCTTGCAAGATTTTTTTGTCTAGGAACCCCATGTTTAACTCAATACAAAATTAACTGCTGATATTGTTTAATCATCAACCTGCCCGCTCCACTATTTGAATGCCAGTCCGATTCTTGGGTTGGCATAAACAAATTGGGTCCATCTCTAGCATTTATCCTCTCATTTTCTTCTTGAGCCTTTTCTATCACCATTCTCTTTTCCTTGGGTAAAAAGAACGTATTCAGTAACACCTGTACATCTTGCCAATCTGGGTTACGGTTCTCAATTATTAATTTGAAAGATGATTGGTACATTTTCTCTGGATTCTTCCTATATGATCCCACAGATTCCTTCCAATTCATCAAATCAAACATAGAGAAGGGCACTTTAACATGCACCAGAACTCTATCAGGTCCAACAGCCTGGTGCAGAGGAGCCTGAATCACAGGATTTCTTTGCACTCTCGTTCTTCCTGCGACTGGGCTAAACCCCTCACCTTCTTCATTAGCCCTCTCTCCTTCATCACTTACACTATCCTGGTCTTTCCCAGGAGGCACTAATAATTTAATATCCTCTTCCTCATGTTCCACCTTTAAACACCTTTTTCCAATACTACAAGCTGAGCAACAATGGGGTAATCGCTTCTTATTATCCTCCATCATCATCAATACATTTGAATCTGATACCAATAATTTACATTTCTTTCTTGTCTCATGATCATTTCTGAGGTAGAAAAACAAATCTATATATGGAACTTCATCCCATTTTCCTTCTCGTCTACAGAAGTTGCAAAATTGTATTGTAATTCAAAGTTCCCATTTCCGGCCATTTTTCGCCATCGTCCAATTTATACATCAGCCACCAGTGACTACAGTATTCTTTTAACTTTTGACGTGTCAAAGGATCCCCACCATACTTATTCCAATGTTTCAAAATACATCCCAATGGAGAGCAGACCGTTCAACAGATGATTGTTCAGACCCTTGCCTTGCTCCCATATTTTTACCCAAAAAGAACATTCTTATCCACGTTTTCATGCACTCCAGTCGTCACTGTCAAGCGTTCACGAATACCTTTTACTTTTACCTTTATACAACCTTTTATACAATCCCCCTTACAATGTCTCTAATTTATGTGTTGCACCACGGAGTCCCTGAACAAACAGGTTGGTGTGTGCTGGAATCCGAAGAGCAGCTTCTCCTCCCCGGTGGCTGGCAAGTCAATCTGGGCAAGGCTTCACGGCTGTCCCATCTGGGTCGCCAAAACTGTTGTCCAAAAAGCGGATTCTTTGCCCGGTGTGCAATAGGCCAATAATCACACACTCAGGACAAACATTGATTATTTATTCCAGGTTTGCGCAAGCCTGGGTGCTTGGTGGTTTCCCACAAATCAAGCACATGAGATTTCTATCAACAACCCTTTTTATACAGTACAAACATAACATACGTAATCTATTACATAGCCTTTTTGCTACCTGATTGGTACATGTTAATATACATTCCTAACTTGGTAACAAGATAAGTACATCTTTACAGAGCATGCTCAGAGAATAGGGGTCCCCTTAATCAGAGGAGAGTCCCACAGTAGGGGGTGTGATTTTTAGTATTATAATGAGGATAGTTCATAGAAAGGACAAGTATGTTGTCCACTGTTTCCATAGTGTCCTTGGTTGGTTTACATCAAAGAATCCAAAATCAATTATTACTGACATTTCAAAGGACATCCTGTTTATATTTAAACTTTTAATATACGAACAACATCTATCAGGCTACACTCCTACAATATACCTGTCTATCTATTAAGTACATCCTGCTTCCTAATAATGAATTTCTAGTTAACCCTCAACATCTCCAGCAGATATTGGGGTGGTTGAAGTCCCCCATGAGGACCAGGGCCTACAAACTTGAGGCTGCTCCTATCTGTCTGTTATGCTGCTTAAATAGTTTGCTAAACTACAGCCTTAGTCTCTTCTAATAAAATAGGCTCTCTATTTCCCTTATTCCTCTAGGATATCTTTTCTACACCTGTTTTAGGTTTAGCATTCATATCCTCAGTCCCATTAGCCACCTTGCCTATATCTTCATGTTCATCACTTACCTTTCAAGACCTGATGTCAAAAATTAATTTAGTTTCCAGGCTAAACTAATTCTCATTTCCACATCATCATTTCTGTAGTGGTGCTGCTTTCCTCCTCATTCTCTTTACATGTAAACAATTGAGGTATCTTCTTTTGTTTATTTTAATATCCATTACAAAGTTAATCCCAACTGCTTTTTGGCGCTTTTCACTATATTCTTCTAAGACCTAGCTTTCTTTGTAGACCAGCCTATTCCCCTTGTGTGTTTTTGCTCACTCCCAATGTCCTTTATGATGTGAAATTACAGATAGTTCTGCAACCTATTGCTTCCCATCTTCTCCTCTAAGGCAGACAAATTCCAACTGATTTTTGCTTTTTTATTTAAAGAAATTCCACATTTTCTCAATATTTAAGCTAATCCTTATAACTAGTTCCCTCCATTTCTCAGAGTTGGCTCTCTGAAACAGCAGAATAACAGGCAGAAAAAGAGGACTCCCAAAATTTTGGGCCCACAATTATTACAAAGAAGTCAGGAGTTCTGAGAACCTCAGACAGTTTTTAAAACTGTCACAACCCCTGTGAGTTTCACTTAGAATACAAAATGATTAAACTACAGATGCTGAATAATTGCCTACTTTATATAACCTGAAACAGATCCAGATCTATTCCTTTTTCCTTTTATATTTCTGCTACTTTTTATCCTTTAAGAAATATTTTTAAAACATTGTAAAGTACTTCCAGATTAAATGGAATAATTAGGAAAGAAACATTATTTACATTTTTTTCTGATTGTTTCAATTAACAGAATACTGTTTTCCATATCCCTAATACATGACTGAACACATATAAACATGAGCTACCTTTAAAGCAGCTAGTTTGGGCTTTGTGAGCAGCATAGGCATAGAAGCATGCACCCCAGAAAGGAGCATTCACCATGCTTCTGGCTAGCTTCACAGTCTGCATTGAGCTCATGTCATAACTTCAGAGCTAGCAGCGCCTGCAGATTAGACAGTCTCAGTCTCAGGTTGTACAGTGGAGCTGCATAAACCTCTCTGAAAGTCCTGGTTTATGCAATTTTAGCTATGCTGTATTTGAAGACCTTCTTATTGCATATAGCACAACTTTATCTGCTGCACTGCCTTCAGTTTTCTCCTTTTCCATTTTGTGTTTTATTCTACCAACTAAAGCTGATTAGGACAGAAGAGAAGAGGGTTAATATTGCATAATACGGAGGCATATACCGTCTTGCTCAGCTCCAGAACTATCATTTAGTTCATCTCCAAACTGCCATGGAAACATTTGTTGTTCAAAACTATGTTCCTCCAAGCATGACTGAAAGAATAGAAAGATAAAGAAATAGAAGATAAGAAATCACAACTGTGTCTATCTATGCAAACAAGTAGAAGATGGATCTTTTGATCATTTTCAACAGAATTTCTCTCTGCTGAAAGGGCAATATTAGGCTTGTATAGTTAAAACAAATAAGCTTTATTTTGTAGACTAAAGCAGTATCTGTTAGGTTTGTTGTATTATCTGTTGTATCTGTTGGCTTTCTGCAGAGGGGTGAATTCCACTCACTGTGCATTGGCATTGAGCTTATTTTAATGTGGTTATGCTTTTCCCACACAATTACTCAACACTAGATTCTTTTATCTAAAAAAGGCTGTTATGGCATGAAAGGCCAGATCTAGAATATGTGAGGATATTCAAGGAGCATGGAAAAGTCATTCCACTGAAAACTGCAAAATTTCATTTTTCATTGGTTCTTTCAATGTAAAAGACAAGACGTGCTGCTAAAATTATGACATGAAATATTCAGCTCTATTCTTATCTGAAATGCTGAATGCTGAAATAAAATTTAAAGATGGAGAAATTGAATTTAAAATACCGGAAGAAAACCACATTGAGATTTTAAGTTTGGCTCTTACTGAACCCCAAATTAGGGAAGAAGAAATTATACAAGAAATAAAAGACCAAGCGTACCCAGGAGTATGGGCCTCAGGAATACCGGTAAAGGCTAAAAATACAGAATTGGTTGTTGTTAAACTCAAAGAGGGAGCACGGCCTGTTAGGGTAAAGCAATATCCCCTGAAACTGGAAGACAGGCGAAGAGTGAAGAGCATTATAAAAGAATTTATAAAATTTGGACTATTAATTGAACGCTCTTCAGAGTATAACACTCCTATTCTTCCTGTCAAAAAGCCTGATGGCAAAACTTATCGATTAGTGCAGGATTTGCAGGCAATAAATCAGATAGTTGAAGATCTGTATCCGGTAGTGGCAAACCCATATACTTTACTGACCAGTTTAAGGGAAACCTATGAATGGTTTACTGTATTAGACCTAAAGGATGCATTCTTTTGCCTCACCTTGGCTCCAGAAAGCCGCAGTTTATTTGCCTTTGAAAGGGAAAACCCGGATACAGGATGGAAAACCCAACTAACCTGGACAGTGTTACCTCAAGGATTTAAGGTACCATTTTTGGAAATCAATTAGCCAAGGAATTAGAGACCTGGGAGAGGCCCCCAGGAAATGGGATTCTTTTGCAATATGTGGATGATATTTTGATAGCCACAGAAAAGAAGGAAGAATGCAAAGAATGGACTGTGAGTTTGTTAAATTTTCTCGGACTAAGTGGTTATCGAGTCTCATTACAGAAAGCCCAGATCTTGAAAAAAGAAATAATATACCTGGGATTCGTGATTTCCAAGGGACAAAGACAGCTCGGGCATGACCAAAAGGAAACCATCTGCAGGACCCCAGAACCAACCACGGTAAAAGATGCAAGCAGACCAGACTTGAAGGAGAGCTGCTGGAGGAAGCCGACCGAAGGTGGTATACTGATGGGAGCAGTTTTGTAAAGAATGGAATTCGAATGGCAGGATACGCTGTGACCACCACAGACCAACTGGTAGAAGCAAAGTCACTCCCTAAGGGCACATCTGCACAACTAGCTGAAATAATTGCCCTAGTGAGGGTGTTGAAGCTTGCCAAAGGACTGCGAGTGAATATTTGGACAGATTCAAAGTATGCCTTTTGGCAATTTGGAAAGAACGAGGACTCTTAACTGCTCAAGGGAAAGGTATAAAACATGCTAATATAATTTTACGACTTTTAGATGCTGTACAACTCCTGTCAGCAGTGGTGATTATGCACTGTAAAGGACATCAGAAAGGTAACACTGACAGGGAAGTGGGAAATAAATTGGCTGATCACGAGGCAAGGTGAGCTGTGGAACAAGGTGAGGTATTAAGTATAATTCCTGAAAAATCTTTGCCACTACCTGAGACGATCGAATATGATGAAAGGGATCAGAAGTTAATTACTGATTTAGGGGCTGAGGTTGGCCCATCAGGATGGGCAGTGTTAAAAGATAACAGAATAATAGTTCCCTTTAGAATATTATGAAGCTTGTAGGAACAGAACATGATAAAACACACTGGGGAACTGAAGCCTTGTATAATTCCCTTATCAAGCAAATAGCAGCCAGAAGATTGTATCAAACTATAAAAACCATAGTCGGAAGATGTGAAACATATTCATTTTTCACATACACAGAAGAACAAGTGGCAAGGTTTTGGCATTATGAGAGCTTAAATATAAGTCATGCAAGCATATCTCTGGAAAAATTAAACAAAATCTTGAACCAATCTCAGGAACTCAGAGAACATTTAAAGAAACGAAATAAGACACTAGCTGAGTCCATCGTTAAAACAGTAATAACTAAGGACAAACTTGTTGGACTGTCTAGTCAAATTAAAGACGATACCGTCCATCATTGATGGGATATCTTTTGGGGATACTCACCCTCTGCAGAGAAAACTTTGAATGTTCTAGTCCACCCACTTTTGATATTATTGGTGTTTGTTATTATACTAACAGTTGTCAATTGCCCTTTGTGGTATAAGCTGAAGAACTTGACTATGAGAGTTTGGGCCTTGCCTAAGGTGATAAAATATGAAAACTTAAGACCTTTGTAAAGAATTTAACAAAGTTTAAAGAAAAGGGGGGAATGGAAGGGTTAAAGCCAAGATAGACAAAGCCACTGCCTCAAAATGCCTCCTGAAAGACTTAAAGCCTAGGGGAAAGGAGGATACTGTAAATATCTTAGTCACTTAACTAAACAAAAGAAAGGCCTTTGTGATTTAGAGAGTAGTTAGAATGGTTGTAAGATAAGGGGGCTGGGGGGGGGGGGGGATAATCCCATCTCAGACAACTGGGCCTTGGAAGAACAAATGCACGGAAGATAAGAAAGTTGCAAGGGGATGACAACAGCAGCCTTGAAGGACATGGTCTAGGTGATCCCAGAACTGAAGCAAAGGTCAGTCAGTGAACACAGTGAAGAAGACTACGAGCCTTCATCTGAAGACCCTGACGACCACCCAAAGACCACCAAGGAAGACGACTGTGCATGCGGATCGGACATTTGCATATGTTAATAAGTTCCAGGAAATCTCATGTTTATGTAAATGAATCCTCGGAAATCCTGTGAATATGTAGGACTTTATAGTATATAATCTCTGAAAGTCTACCAAATCGGTGGAGCACTCATGGTGGAGAATCCCCAGTGCTGCCCAGCGCTGCAATAAAACGCCTGCTTAATAACACACTGTTGTTATTACATCGGTTTCCTTACCCAGCCGCACCTAGCTTCCCACTTCAGTGAGGAAAGTTAGAAAGCAAGGGGGTTCAAAGAACACCGATCTTTGTATCAATCTCTCCTTTTCTCTGTGTCTTGTTTTGCTAAAGATGATTTAAAACTCTGCTTGCTGAATCCAAAAAACAAACAGCTCATGCATATGACAGGCTGCCAAGAATGCAGGACCCTACCCTTCTCTTAGCTCACAAGCAAGAAAAATCTGCAAGGCTACTGCCAGCCAGCTATGCTGCACTAAATCTTGATACAAAAATTCACGGATGTTTCTCCTCACAGTCCGAATCTCCCCAAGGGAGAAACAGAGTATTCAGAGAGTCCCTGAAATGAAACTCAATAGCAACGAAGTTACTATTAAGCAGGTATCCTTTATTACAGCGCTGGGCAGCACTGGGGATTCTCCACCATGAGTGCTCCACCGATTTGGTAGACTTTCAGAGATTATATACTATGAAGTCCTACATATTCACAGGATTTCCGAGAAATCATTTACATAAACATGAGATTCCCTGGAACTTATTAATATATGCAAATGTCTGATCCGCATGTGCAGTCGTCTCCCGTGGTGGTCTTCAAGTGGTCTTTGGGGGTCTTCAGATGAAGGCTCGTAGTCTTCTTCACTGTGTTCGCTGATTGACCTTTGCTTCTGCGCAAACTCAGTCCTAGGTTCACATAAACGGTGTCCTTCAAGGCTGTTGTCATTCTTTTGTGACTTCCTATCTTCCATGCATTTGTTCTCCCAAGGTCCAGTTGTCTGAGATGGGATTATCCCGGAGCCCCCTTATCTTATAACTATTCTTCTAGCTACTCCCTAAATCACATTAAACTGTAAGGCACCCTTAAATCACACCAGGGTGTCTTCTGATCTAATTAAGTGACTAAGGTATTTACAGCATCTTTCTTGCACTTGTGGTTTTTAACCCTTTCAATCTCACTGTCAGAAAATAACATTGGCAACATAATCATCTGTGAAAGGATTGTATGCGGAACAGTAACTTGCAAAGGGCCCAGCCTATCAGTTATCCTTTCAAAATTACTTGTTGGTGACAGTCATCTGCTAAATCAATTTGGAAAGAATCTATATTCTCCAGATAACATCACATTTTTATTTTGTGTAATTGGGCTGAGGCAGTATAAGAAAGGTAGATGACGAAACCATTAGGGCAAATGATTTGTAATTGTCATGTCTGTCATCCATGTTGCCTTTTTTTGGATGTATATTTATATTGGCAGTGAAACAATTGCAAGACTGATGTGTTATCAAAGAATATCTTCCAATATTTTTAATGAACAGATATTTATCTTCCTAAAATTATATCACCATAAGAAAAAGAAAACGGGGTGATTTCTTTGCCCTGATAAGATTCCTCCCTTTCTGGGTATCCTGCTAAATCCAGATTTCTAGCAATGTAATCTTGCAAGTCAAAAAATAATTTGAATAAATCACACATACACCTTGGAATGGACCAAATGATTTTATAAAAAGATTTCCTAAGGGAGGATCAGACTCCATCAAATTTTACACATCAGTTGAAAAAAACCCCAACACTCTGACCTCCATTTCCAGAAAAACATTTGTTTGCTTCATGTTGTGATATCCCTTCATGCTTACTGCCTGCAAGAAAATGCTTGCATTCAAAGTGATAACAAATGAATCTTGTTAGAGAAAAATATATCATGCTGGATACAACAGCCCAGAGAGACGAGACTGTTGCTGCTCCATGTCTCCAGGTCCAACCAGTAGTGAGGCTGAAGATGCATTCCCAACAGGCACACACACAAAAGCACACATATACACCACATATATACATGGCCAGTCATACAGATCACAGACACTCAGAGCACTCACACGAACATAGACAGTACCAATGGCCTCATCCTGCTCCCCTTTCTGGCTGGACAGGATGGAAGTCCTCCAGTGAGAATATATATATACATATGTACAAGGTGAATCCTTCTAGCAGCTGGGCTCAGACACTCAGTCTGCCCAGTAAACTGGCCTCCCCAGTTGCTGGCACCTGGGCATATGAGTCCCCAAAGCTGCAGCCCCATTCCAGTTGCTGGTGCAGACCATTGCGTGCACACACAAATGGCCAGGACTTTCCAGGTCCCAATAGCTGACCTGTTCTTGCCCTTAGAGTCACACAGGCCCTCACACCCAGAGCTGGCCCTTGGAGACACCCCCCCCCCCCCCTTCACCTACTCACCAGCTAGTGCAGCTTGATTTTCACTAGCACTCACATGCTCACTGCCCGCCCCGCCCCCCCCCGCCTCACTCCAGTTGCTGGCACCATGAACACATGGGTTCTCCAACCTGTGGTCTGACTCCAGTAGCTGGCACTCAGACCCCCCCATACATACACATGCACTCAGAATAGAGAGCCGTCACCCAGGAAAGAGTTAGAAAGGAATTTAATGAGAATACATACGACAGACTGTACTGATCAGGCGCAGGGCTCAGCCACACAAGCGTACTGACCAACCAACTACTGACACGTGACCAGCCCTTTTTATCCCCTTACCCCTCTATTTTCCCACACCTGTTCCTCCCCAAATCACCTAAACCCCTCCCTTTTCCTGCCTTTGGTTTCTCCCCTAAAATTCCATAATAAATCCTATGCAATCCCAAAATGCTCTTCCCCTGCACCCAATGTTTTCCACACCCCTAGGCTGCAACCCCTCTTAGTCTGAAAGGTGATCCCCAGAGCTGCTCCCGATGACTCATCGTGATAGGTTTCACGCCTGGATAAATGGGGCTGATGGCTCTCCTGGCACAGACCCGGAGAGGAGCCTGGAAGAAGTGTTCGTTCCTCTGGAGTCCTTAATTTGGGTTCCTGCCTGCCTTTGTGTGCCCCTGTGCTCCTCTGGGCTTTTGCAAATGGGCCTTTGATGGGCTGATGGCCCCTGTGATGAGCCTGGGAGTAGCCCAGCAGGGTATTATTTGGACTCCCCCCTCCTGCCATTGTGTCTCTGGCTCCTTTGTGGGTGTACAGATGACCTTTATCACATAACCTAACAAATATATTTCCCACGCCTCTCCATGAATGTGTAGGACTCAGCATGCAAGAACTGGATCACAGGCTGATGTGATTTTTTTTTTCCCTCCTTTAGATATAGCTATGAACGCACAAGCAAAGAGAAATATAGTGTTGTTAAAATTTACTAATTAATAAGGACAAAGGTAAAAATGATGTTAATTCCAGTTTTCCCACTGATCTGGAGGCTGGACAAACTTTTCATCTCTGAATACATATCACAGTCTTTTTGTCTTCTACAAAAACTGTATGGGCTATGAAAATGACTGCTTAGATTATATTCATTTTCAGTAGAAACAGACAAAAATAGTCAGTATTTTCTGGTTTAAAGTATCTCAGTCTCAAGGTTCCTTTATCTTTAAATGGCTTTTTATAAATTTGAATCAACCACTTTACACTATAAATATCTGCAGCCATCAGGGTCTGTTGAGATCTCCCTCCATAGCAGTTGGCTGCACAGCTGTGAGCTCCCCTTGAGTAGGGGCACCTTTCAAGGTTATGCCTCGAGGCTAAGAGATCCCTTACCTGACACCAGGCATCGATGGGTTGGTAAGTGACATTTTTTGCATGCATGTAACATTTAAGATATGTATAGTAAGCTTACACGATAAGCTTTGTATCCCATACTAACTTTAAGTGTAATAAATAGTAGAGTATCGACTGCCAATCCATCTATACTTATTAAATATTTTATGTACCTAAATTTACTGAATAAAACTCAATAAACTAACTACTAGATCAGATCTACATGAGTAATCTCTTACTCTTCTCCTGCAACACTACACCAATGCATGCAGCACGAGCAACAAGCTGGAAGCCGTTGTGCAGCAGGAAAACTATGATGTAATTGCAATCATGGAAACATGGTGGGATGACTCGCACAACTGGAGTGCTGCAATGAATAAACTCTTCAGAAGGGATAGGCAAGGAAATAGAGGCGGTGGGGTAGCCCTGTGTGTTAGGGAGTGTTTTGATTGTATAGAGCTCAATGATGGTAATGATAAGGTCGAGTGTTTATGGGTAAGAATCAGGGGGAAGGCCAATAAGGCAGATATCATGGTGGGGGTCTGTTATAGACCACCCAACCAGGATGAAGAGGCAGACAAAGTATTCTATAAGCAGCTGGGGGAAGTCTCACGATCGCTACGCCTTGTTCTCGTGGAGGACTTCAACTTACCAGATGCCTGCTGGAAATACAATACAGCGGAGAGGAAACAGTCTCGGAGGTTCCTGGAGCGTGTGGAAGATAACTCCCTGACACAGCTGGTGAGGGAGCCAACTAAGGAAGGCACCCCGTTGGACCTGTTGTTTTCTGAACAGAGAAGGCCTGGTGGGTGATGTGATGGTTGGAGGCCGTCTTGGGCATAGTGATCATGAAATGATAGAGTTTTCGATTCTCGGAGAAGTAAGGAGGGGGGTCAGCAGAACGGCTACCTTGAACCTCTGGAGGGCAGACTTTGGCCTGTTCAGGGGCCTGGTTGAGAGAGTCCCTTGGGAGGCAGCCCTGAAGGGCAAAGGAGTCCAGGAAGGCTGGATGTTCTTCAAGAAGGAAATCTTACAGGCGCAGGAGCAGGCTGTCCCCATGTGCCGAAAGACGAGTTGGCGGGGAAGAAGACCAGCCTGGCTGAACAGAGAGCTTTGGCTGGAACTCAGGAATAAAAGGAGAGTTTATGACCTTTGGAAGAAGGGGCAGGCAACTCAGGAGGACTACAAGGATGTCGTGAAGTTATGCAGGGAGAGGATTAGAAGGGCCAAAGCCCAACTGTAACTTAAACTGGCTACTGCTGTAAAAGACAACAAAAAATGTTTCAACAAATGCATTAGCAACAAAAGGAGAGCCATGGAGAATCTCCGTCCTTTATTGAATGTGGGGGGAAACAGTGACAAAAGGATGAGGAAAAGGCTGAGGTACTTAATGCCTTCTTTGCCGCATTCTTTAATAGTCAGACCAATTGCTTGCTGGATACCCAGCCCCCTGAGCTGGAAGACAGGGACGGGGAGCAGAATGAAGCCCCCATAATCCAAGGGGAAATGGTTAGCGACCTGCTACACCACTTAGACATGCACAAGTTTATGGAACCGGATGGGATGCACCCAAGGGTACTGAGGGAGCTGGTGGCAGAAGTGCTCACCAAGGCACTTTCCATCGTTTATCAGCAGCCCTGGCTAACCAGGGAGGTCCCAGTTGACTGCAGGTTAGCAAATGTGACTCCCATCTACAAGAAGTGTCGGAAGGAGGATCTGGGGAACTACAGGCCTGTCAGCCTGACTTCGGTGCTGGGGAAGGTTATGGAGCAGATCCTCCGGAGTGCCATCACGTGGCACGTACGGGACAATCAGGTGGTCAGGCCCAGTCAGCATGGCTTTATGAAAGGCAGGTCCTGCTTGACTAACCTGATCTCCTTCTATGACAAGGCGACCCGCTTAGTGCATGAGGGAAAGGCTGTGGATGTCATTTACCTGGACTTTAGTAAAGCCTTTGACACCATTTCCCACAGCATTCTCCTGGAGAAACTGTCTGCTCATGGCCTGGATGGGCGTACTGTTCGCTGGGTAAAAAGCTGGCTGGATGGCCGGGCCCAAAGAGTGGTGGTGAATGGAGTCAAATCCAGTTGGCGGCCGGTCACAAGTGGTGTTCCCCAGGGCTCAGTATTGGGGCCATTTCCGTTTCATATCTTTATCAGTGATCTGGACAAGGGGATCGAGTGCACCCTCAGTAAGTTTGCAGACGACACCAAGTTGGCCGGGAGCGTTGATCTGCTGGAGGGTAGGAAGGCCCTACAGAGGGATCTGGACAGGCTGGATCAATGGGCCGGGGCCAACTGTATGAGGTTCAACGAGGCTAAGTGCCGGGTCCTGCACTTGGGTCACAACAACCCCATGCAACGCTACAGGCTTGGGGAAGAGTGGCTGGAGAGCTGCCTGGCGGAAAAGGACCTGGGGGTGTTGGTCGACAGCCAGCTGAACATGAGCCAGCAGTGTGCCCAGGTGGTCAAGAGGGCCAATGGCATCCTGGCATGTATCAGGAATAGTGTGGCCAGCAGGACCAGGGAGGTGATTGTCCCTTTTTATTCAGCACTGGTGAGGCCGCACCTCGAATACTGTGTTCATTTTTGGGCCCCTCACTACAAGAAGGACATCGAGGTGCTGGAGCGTGTCCAAAGAAGGGCAACGAAGCTGGTGAAGGGTCTAGAGCACAAGTCATACTAGGAGCGGCTGAGGGACCTGGGGTTGTTTAGCCTGGAGAAGAGGAGGCTCAGGGGAGACCTTATCGCTCTCTACAACTACCTGAAAGGAGGTTGTAGTGAGGTGGGGGTCGGTCCCTTCTCCCAAACAACAAGTGATAAGACAAGAGGAAACAGCCTCAAGTTGCGCCAGGGGAGGTTTAGATTGGATATTAGGAAAAACTTCTTCACCGAAAGGGTGGTCAGGCATTGGAACAGGCTGCCCAGGGAAGTGGTTGAGTCCCCATCCCTGGAGGTATTTAAAAGATGTGTAGACTGTGGTGCTTAGGGACATGGTTTAGTGATGGACTTCGTAGTGTTAGGTTAACGGTTGGACTTGATGATCTTAAGGGTCCTTTCCAACCAAAATGATTCTATGATTTTATTTTTTGTAGAAGTAGATTTACATTCTTTCACTATATTATCAAAAGCCTTGCACTATAGCTTTTCCTTAAACCCCTGCCTTCTAAATATGTGATTACGTGAATATTTGAACTGACATTCATTTAAAAATGCACACTTCTAGCCTTCACAGTTGTGGAGAATATCTTGAACACAGCAAGGTAGAACATGGGACTGCATTAGGTTTTCATGGGCCATCGGGTCCTGTTCCCAGGCATCACAGGTAGCTGTCCTTTAAGCTCTTTCTGAAATGTGCCCATCTCCACCTTAAAAATAGTTGGGCTTTTTGGGCCTTTTGTTGCTCTGCTGAAAGGGCCCTTCCCTTTTCTTAGAAAATTCTCAGTTGCACTCTCAGTCATGCCAGATTGTACCCATTTGTTTCTGGGCCAGTAATGACCTTTTGCTTGAAGTGACTCTGTGTGTGTGTGTGTGTGTGTGTGTGTAACAGTTAGAGCTAGCAATGTTGTAGTTCTCCTGGGGTGGAAAAAAATTGGCAGCACATGTAGTTTCTGTAATGGTGTTGAAAATGGTTTTGTCCCATCTGTATCAGCAAGGATACAGCTTCCTGTACAATGCAGAGATGCAAGATTACACAATGAAACAGTTTTCAAAACTTCCTATCTGAACGCTTCAGTGCTTCTAAAGCAAAGACACGAGATATCACTGTTGAAATAGCAGGCCCAAGATGAGATGAGCTGGAGAAGAGGGGTATGAACTGACTGTAAATCAAATTTAATGCAACCTCTTCAAATTCTCAATGGATGGACAGCAGTTTTGCAAGAGTGCCATTAAGGGACAAATAGACAGTAACTTCTAAAAGTGAACTCGAGGGTATTAAACTAGATACATCTTTTGAAAGCATTTCTTTGCATTAGGAAGAAGGAAGTTACTTCCCACCCATGGCTTTTTTTTTCCTGCAGATTTGTTTACCTGTCTGATGGAGACGGAATCATTTGAGTCACCATGAGCTTTTCTAAATTTTTTATCCATCCTTGATATCAGATGCCTCTTCCCTCATTCTCCTGAAACCAAGCCTTTATATCTTTCTTTCTAAAAGTTAGGTCATAGCTAGTAGCTTGACACAGCAATTCATAGGTGAAGTTTTGGCTCCATTTTATATAAGACTATAATAATGCAAAGCCAAGTTATCTTGGTTCAAGTTCTTGAGCCTGCAAGATACTAAATCATTTTAGTTCTGGGGTCCTCATCTTTTGGCAAGCTTAGAAAGCTGTCCTGACAACTTGTCAAGAATTTCAATACCATTCATGATGTCTAATATTGAAAAGGCTTCACAAGGGCATATGGGTTACAACTATATAAGCAACTGATTGTCCAGGTTGTTCTCTGGAACTGAGGCCAACTGGCACAGATTGCCCTAAGTCCCTGTTAATGACTTCCCTTGACCTCCACATCGAAGTAAGCTGCCTGGGTGACCAGGTTCTCCATCAAATAGCCGAAGAACCCAGAAAGCAGTGAAGACATAAGTGACCTGCAGTATAGCACGCAGTATAACACGCTGCTTCCCTTCTTCACAAATTCTTCCCTATTCACAAATTGTGAACAGGGTTGGAATTGAGGACATGGCCCTGTTATGTGCTAAACATGTAAATTGCAGTCAAATAATGGCAGCACATGCAAAGAAGGCTTCATAGGGCTGGGCTGCTACTCACAAGCAATGATGAGCTGACTTTACAATCAGACTTCTGTAAAGCTCTCAAAACTCTGGTTCATAAAGTTCATAGAATTCTAGAATGGTTTGAGTTGGAAGGGACCTTCTAATCCTACCCCTCTGCCATGGGCAGGGATACCTTCCGCTAGACCAGGTTGCTCAAAGCCCTGTCCAAACTGACCTTGAACACCTCCAATGATGGGGCATCCGCAGCTTCTCTGGGCAACCTGTTCCAGTGCCTCACCACCCTCACCGTAAAAAAATTTCTTCCTTATGTCCAATCTAAATCTACCCTCTTTCAGTTTAAAACCATTGCCCCTTGTCCTGTCACTACAGGCCTTGGTAAAAAGTCTCTCTCCATCTTTCTTATAAGCCCCCTTTAAGTATTGAAAGGCTGCAATAAGGTCTCCCTGCAGCCTTCTCTTCTCCAGGCTGGAGAGGTGTTCCAGCCCTCTGACCATTTTTGTGGCCCTCCTCTGGACCCGCTCTAACAGGTCCATGTCTTTCTTGTACTGGGGACCCCAGAGCTGGACGCAATACTCCAGGTGGGGTCTCCCGAGAGCGGAGTAGAGGGGGAGAATCGCCTCCCTCGACCTGCTGGCCACGCTTCTTTTGATGCAGCCCAGGATACGATTGGCTTTCTGGGCTGCAAGCGCACATTGCTGGCTCATGTCCAGTTTTTCATCCACCAGTACCCCCAAGTCCTTCTCTGTAGGGCTGGTCTCAATCCATCCATCCCCCAGCCTGTATTGATACCAGGGACTGCCCTGCCCCAGGTGCAGGACCTCGCACTTGGCCTTGTTGAACTTCATGAGGGTTGCACGGGCCCATTCCTCAAGCCTGTCAAGGTCCCCCTGGATGGCATCCTTTCGTCCAGCGAACCAACTGCACCATTTAGCTTGGTGTTATCTGCAAACTTGCTGAGGGTGCATTCAAATCCCACTATGTCGTTGATGAACATCATATATAGTATTGGTCCCAGTACGGACCCTTGAGGGACACCACTCGTCACTAGTTTCCACTTGGACACTGAGCCATTGACTGTAACTCTTTGGACGCGGCCATCCGGCCAATTCCTTATTCATCTAACAGTCCATCCATCAAACCCACATCTCTCTGATTTAGTGGCCAGAATGTTGTGGGGGACCGTATCAAAGGCCTTACAAAAGTCTTGGTAGATGACATCTGTAGCTCTTCCCTTGTCCACTTATGCAGTCCCTCCATCGTAGAAGACCACTAGATTAGTCAGGCATGATTTGCCCTTGGTGAAGTCCTGTTGGCTGTCTCTAATCACCTCCCCGTCTTCCATATCTTTCGACATATCTTCCAGGAGGATCTGTTCCATGACCTTACCGGGAACGTAGGTGAGGCTGACTGGTTGGTAGTTCCCAGGGTCCTCCTTTTTACCCTTTTTAAAAATGAGTGGGATATTTCCCTTTTCTCCAGACACTGGGGACTTCACCTGACTGCCATGACTTTTCAAATATGATGGAGAGTGGCTTAGCGACTACATCAGCCAGTTCCCTCAGGACCCTGGGATGCATGTCGTTGGGTCCCATGGACTTGTGTATGTTCAGGTTCCTCTCCCTTCCCTTCCCTTCCCTTCCCTTCCCTTCCCTTCCCTTCCCTTCCCTTCCCTTCCCTTCCCTTCCCTAGAGAGGAGAGAAGGACAAAGGGGATTGAGCCCTTGTTTGTCATGTTTGTTTGTTTTCTTTCCTAAAGAGCTCATAAAATAAAGTTTAATTTACAGAGTACGTTGTCCTGCAAAATTTGACATATCCAAATGGTCCATGACATTTTATTGGTGTCAGAAGTGGGATCTCTCTTGGACACATTCTGTTGGCAGGCACAAGCTGCTTTGCTGTGCCTGTTGAGGCAATTGTTTTAGTGTGAGTGTAAGTGTGAGTGTAAGTAAGTGTGAGTGTAAAGATATTGTGTGTGTCTGCCATGGAGAAGAATGAAAAACTAGACACGGAATGGCAACACCTGGGAGAAAAAATTGAGAAAGAAGGGTGATGAAATCCCAGGTGGGATTTGTCCTGGGTTAAGAGCCACTGCACAAATGCTGATAATATTTGGCACGAGTTTGTCAGGTTTGAGGTTGTTTGGCATGAGGTTGTCAGGCTTCTTGAAAATTAAGGAAGGGAAAAGGAAAAGATGCTATGTGCTGGCTACAAGGCGGTTGTCTTTTAGAGCAGCAACGGATGTGATTGATGAATTGAAGGGGGAAAATATACAGTTGAAAAAGGAAAATGAGGCATAATGAGAATGGGAAGACAGGTCATGCAGGGACAAAATTTGCTCAGATAGGATGAGAACTCCATCATCTTAGTGAAGTTATATGCCAATTCCTGCTTTCTCAGATAAACAGCAAATGATCATATGACACTTCAACAGTGTCATTGTATTGAGTTTATGTGGCAAGGTTTTGGTAGTGGGGGGGCTACAGAGGTGGCTTCTGTGAGAAGATGTCAGAAGCTGCCCCCATATCAGACAGAGCCAGTTCTAGCTGGCTCCAAGACGGACTTACCGCTGGCCAAAGCTGAGCCAATAAGTGACATTGGTAGCACCTCTGTTATAACATATTTGAGAAAAGGTAAAAACTGCTGCACAACAGCAGCTGGAAGAGAGGAATGAGAATATAGGAGAGAAACAACTCTGCAGACACCAAGGTCAGTGAAGAAGGAGGGGGAGGAGGTGCTCCAGGTGCCAGAGCAAAGATTCCCCTGCAGCCTGTGGTGAAGACCATAGTGAAGCAGGTTGTTCCCCCTGCAGCCCATGGAGGTTAACAGTGGAGCAGATATCCACCCTGCAGCCCATGGAGGACCCCACACCAGAGCAGGTGAATGTGCCCTGAAGGAAGCTGTGACCCCGTGGAGATCCTGTACTGGAGCAGGCTCCTGGCAGGAACTGTGGCCCCATGGAGAGGAGCCCATGCTGGAGCAGGTTTTCTGGCAGGACCTGTGGCCCCGTGGAGGACCCACACTGGAGCAGTCCATTCCTGAAGGACTGTACCCCATGGAAAGGTCCCATGCTGGAGTAGTTCATGAAGAACTGTAGCCCGTGGGAAGGACCCATGTTGGAGAAGTTCATGAAGGACTGTCTCCCATGGCTGGGACCTCACGCTGGAGCAGGGGAAGAGCGTGAGGAGGAAGGAGTGGCAGAGACAAAGTGTTATGAACTGACTGCAACCCCCATTCCCCATGCCCCTGTGCCGCTCAGGGGGAGGAGGTAGGAGGTTAGGAGTGAAGTTGAGCCTGGGAAGAAGGGAGGGGTGGGGGGAAGGTGTTTTTAGTTTTGTTTTATTTCTCACTATCCTACTCTGATTTTGATTGGCAATAAATTAAATTAATTTCCCCAAGTTGAGTCTATTTTGCCTGTGACGGTAATTGTATGTAATCTCCCTGTCCTTATCTTGACCCATGAGCTTTTCGTCGTATTTTCTCCCCCTGTCCTGTTGAGGAGAGGGAGTGATAGAGCAGCTTGGTGGACACCTGGCAGCTAGCCAAGGTCAACCCACCACAGATGGCTTTTACCAGAAACATATTTTGGGTGTTAAAAAAAAACAGACTTAAATTGCTGTTAAGAGCTGAAAAATCTGTAATTAAAAAGAGCAATGAAGAATCTGTCATTAGCTAAGTTCAAATCATTTTATGAAATGCTGTAAAGGCAATAGAGATTCTTCTATCTCCATATTTTTGTATATACAGTTCAAACAACTCATTTATGTTTTGCCAAACCTTCTTTTGGTTGTTCATAGGTAATGGCTTTTTGGTTTGTTTTTTTTTGCTATGTTGTAGAGCAGCATGCAGGTGACTAAATTTTTCTTTGAAATAGTGCCTCTTTCAACACCAGCAGATAGAAGAATATTTTCTTGATGCTGAGGTGCAATTTAACAGCAACACTGATGGTTATTCCTCATATACGGATTTATTTAAAATCCTATTTACAACCCATTGATTTTGTACTGAAAAGTGTGACTATGTTAGAGTAGTTCAAAAATGTAACTACCAAACCCTACCTGTAAGTGTGAACTGGTAAAATAATGGGAATGTGCACATGAACAGGCAATCTTTTCCCAAGCATACTGCTGTAGCAGATAACAGTGAAGACAGAGATCCCTATAGTCCTGACTTGCAGATCTCATTCAACGGTACCATATGCAACAGTAAATGCTGTTCACTGTGAATAAAGGAGAAAGAATTGAGTTCAAAAGTACTGCTGGGAAAATTGCCCTGTCTTCAGGATGACAATTTTATACAGGCATGTTAACATAAGTACAAGAGTTACTTGAATGAGCAAATTTGTTGAACAACACCCCCACACTCATTCAGCTAAATCATTCAGGCTGGCATTGAAGCATTTGCACATAAATTCACCTCTCACAAGTCTCACCCACTGCATCAAAGGAAGTTTTACCATTTATTTCTGGAGGGAAAAGGTTTTGCCATAGATATTCAATACAGACCATCCACCGCTCACAGTCAACTAGAGCAGCAAATCAGTGAAGTAGAAAACCAGTTTATCAGTATTTCTAGAAGTGCCAAAGCACGATAGAAAAGGTTGCTTTTTTTTTTTTTTTTAATTTATAACTCTCAACTAACCTGTATTGAGAGCCTTGTGGAAGACATTGTATTCAAGGAGTTAGTGATCTTGGGCAAGTCATGCCTGCTCTGTTGGGCCTTGTACTTAAGGCTCAAGAAGCCTGTATGTTAGCATGAGTAGCCTCTGCTGGAATGCCCCATGCTGGCCTGTGCTGCGTGCTGGTGGATGTTATGACAGAGATAATAGTCCAACCTGCCAGGAGATAATATATGATTTTGTTTGTTAAGCAAAATAAAAGGCACCACAGTATGGGAAGGAGGAGGAACCTCTTCACGGACAGGATCTACGCAGTGTGCTGTGGGAAAATCACGGGGGTTTTTTGGCGCGAGGGCCCCACCAGGCTCTTTATCGGGTTGGTACAATTTCTCTGGAGAAGTCTGCTGCCTACCATGTTGTGGGGGACTGTATCAAAGGCCTTGGTGAAGCCCTGTTGGCTATCTCTAATCACCTCCTTGTCTTCCATGTCTTTCGACATGTCTTCCAGGAGGATCTGCTCCATGATCTTACTGGGAACGGAGGTGAGGCTGACTGGTTGGTAGTTCCCAGGGTCCTCCTTCTTACCCTTTTTAAAAATGAGTGGGATATTTCCCTTTTCTCCAGACACTGGGGACTTCGCCTGACTGCCGTGACTTTTCAAATATGATGGAGAGTGGCTTATAGCGACTAGTTCTTCTTTCTTTTTTTATGAGGGGATAGTACATTTTCTTTAATCTTACTTTTTTTTCCAACGTGCCAGTAGAAGCCCTTCTCATTATTCTTCTCATCCCTTGCCATATTCAGCTCCAACTGTGCCTTAGCTTTCCTGATCCCATCCCTACTCATCCGGGCAGCGCCCCTATATTTTTCCTAGGATACATGTCCCTGGTTCCACTGCCTGTGCATTTCCTTCTTACACTTCAGTTTAACTAAGAGGTCCTTACTGAGCCATGCTGGGTCTCCTGCCTTCCTTGCTCAATTTCTTACACGTGGGAATCAAGAGCTCTTGTGCTCTAAGAAAAATGTCCTTAAAGAGCTGCCAGCTCTCTTCTGTTCCTTTATCGCCAAGGGCAGTTTCCCATCCACTAATTCCTTAAACAACTGAAAGTTTGCTCTCCTAAAATTCAGAGTCTTGGCTCTACTCTTCACCTGGCCCATATCCCTCAAGACTGTGAATTCCACCAGGGCACGATCACTGCAGCCCTGGCTGCCGCCAGTCTTGACCCCTCTAATTAGTTAATCTCTGTTGGTAAACAACAGGTCCATAAATGCTTCTCCTCTGGTTGGGCTGTCTATCACCTGGATTAAAAAGTTATCCTCCATGCACTCCAAGAGTCTCCTGGACTGCTTACAGCTTGCTGTGCTGCTTTTCCAGCAGATGTCAGGGTGATTGAAGTCCCCCAGCAGGATCAGGGCCTGCAATCATGATGCTTCCTGTAGTTGAAGTAAGAATGCTTCGTCAACGGGCTCCCCTTGATCGGGGCGGCCTATAGTAAACACCAATCACAAGATTTCCTTTGTCGGCGTGGCCTCTAATTTTTACCCATAAGCTCTCGACCTGTTCATCGCTGTTTTTCAAAGACAGCTCTGTGTGGTCAATCCATTCTTTAACATAGAGGGCAACCCACCCCCCCACCCCTCCTTCCTTGCCTGTCCCTTCTGAACAGTTTATAGCCATTGATTGCAGCGCTCCAGTCATATGAGTCATCCCACCATGTTTCAGTGATAGCAATTAGGTCATAGCTTTCTAGCTGCACAGTGGCTTCCAGCTCCTGTTTGTTACCCATGCTGTGTGCATTGGTATAGAGGCACTTCAGCTGGGCTATTGACCATGTCACCGTTTTAGAGGAACAAGCCCCAATTCCTTTAAGGCATTTCACCCTGTTGGTTCCTAATACATCAGCAGCCCCTGGCTCTTCTCTGTTGCTCAAAACTCCATCCCCTTTCCCCCTAAATCTAGTTTAAAGCATTCCTTATAATTCTGGCCAGCTTGTTGGCAAAGACCCTCTTGCCCCACTTGGTCAGGTGAATCCCATCAGCTCCCAACAGGCCTGGCTTCTCAAAGGTAGATCCATGACCAGAGAAGCCAAAACCTTGAGTATGGCATCAGTCACGCAGCCAGGCATTCACCTGTTCAATTCATCTCCTCCTTCCTGAAGCCTTTCCTCTGACTGGGAGGATAGAGGAGACCACCACCTGTGCTGCAGGTCCTTTTAACATTGCCCCGAGGGACATATAATCTCTTTTGATGGTTCTAAGTTGCCTCATCACAGTATCGTCAGACCCTATGTGGAATAGTTGAGTGGATGATAATCTGTAGGGTTCACCAGGCTCGGCAGCCTCAGTGATGTCACGAATGCAAGCTCCTGGTAGGCAGCAGACTTCTCCAGAGAAATTGTCTGGACAGCAAATGGGTGCTTCGGTGCCTCTCAGTAAGGAATCTCCAATTACTAATACTTCACATGCTTTTCTGGTGGCACTGGTTCTAATGCAGGTGGTTGATTGCATCAACTTTGCGTTGTCATCTTCTCCTGGATCCTGTCCATTACTCATGCGCTCTTCATTCTCCACCCCCAGAGCATCATATCTGTTACATAGGGGCACTTTATGGGAAGGGGGAAGATTCTTCCTTCTGCCCCGAGCAGAGACAAGGGTCCCGTCTCCTTCATCTCATGAGTTACTTGTGTCAGTCAGCTTGATGTTGAATTCAGGCTTATCTTCCCTTTGCACAGCCATAAGGCAAGGCCGTTGCTCAGCCTGGCACAGCACACAATACCGTGTATCAATCTCCCGCTCACGTTCCCAGATACTGCGCTGCCTGTTGAGCTCCTCTTGCAACATAGCTACTTGTTTGAAGAGTTCTTCTAGCTAGGCACACTTGTAGCTATGACATCCACCGCTACCTTCAGGTGCTAGGGGGACTTCCAGGTGCTGGAGCTCCATGTAGCTATTTCAGTCCTTGGGAGGTCTGTTTGGGTGGAGACATCATCATAGCTAGGCTGTAGTGCTTCTGTTTGGGTTTCAGCCTCAGCCTTGCAGTTGCAGCAAGTGGACACCATTTTCTTTCAGCAGGTCACAGTCTCCTTGTAGTTCTCAGGAAAAAAAAGTCTCACTTATAAAATGGTAATTCTTTTGAAAGATGCCATCTTTCTAATTCTAATTCCCGGGAGACCTCAAGCTTCCAGGTAGGCTTGCACAGCCACCAGCTAGCTGGTGTGACCATCGGGACTGCAGCCTAAGCCTGCTGGTGAGCAAAGCAGGCAGCAGCCCGATAACTGAACAGAGCGTGCTCCCCTTCCCTGCAAACTGCCAACACTGTTCCCAACAGACACCACTCCTTGTTTGGGCACCCTGCTCGCTGGTGCTCCCTAGGGGCCAGTTATACGCAGATTCTCCCGGTTTGAACTGGCTGCGGGGAATGCCGGCACCGCCCAACTCTCACCCACCCCTCTCGCAAGATCTGTCGCCTGCCAGCTGGTCCTTCCACACACACAGCCCAAGGGTGTCAGGGGCCTAGAAACCCCCTCAGACACCCCCCCCCCAGGGACCTCACAAGCCTTGAACTCCTCACAGCACACAGCAACAACTGCTGCTGCTGCCACTGCTCAAGTTAATATCAATGCTTGAATCCTTGGTTTCCTGCAATTTATATCCCTATGTGTGGTTATTTTTAAGAATGATTCAGTTTTGTGTATGTAATTTTTAAGGGACTTTTAAAGTTAATGAACATCTGTGCTAAGAGCTTTTTCAACAGAAAAGCTTGTGTCAGCTGTGGGTGATGTTGACTGTGTAAGCTTCCTGGTATTCTATATACGTGCATACGGAACCTAAGGCTCTTTAACCAAATTGGTCCCAAATACTAGTAAATTATCAAAGTTTTTAACAGAAGAAAACAGTGGGAAAATTTCCATTTGAAAATTTCCAAACGCTTTGGTCAAGCTTTTGACTGAATTATAATCAGAGCTTTTAGCTATACTGTGGGTCAATGGGAGGTCTGCATTTCCTGGCAACTGTTTCTGGGTGCTGCTTCTTTTCTCAAGGTGAACTGGCTTTTAGTGACTATCTCTTGATATCCTTAATGAGAAGCATGCTGGTGTAGATCTTGTGGGGGAGATTTCCAAAGGAATAAATAGACACCCAAATTCAATGGATATTTAAGTAATTGGTTACAGAAGCAAGTCCACTCTGCTCTAAATTTTGTTTTAATCAGCTCAATTTTTTACCCTAGTCATTAGATTTTCCCTTTCTTCCCTCTCCATACTTTCTGATTTCACAGACTGAAGCAGAATGTGCTCCAGGAGCAGTGGGGCTAGTTTCACACTTGCACGTTTCATGTGAGAGGGGGCTTAAAATGTGGCAAAATAAAGTATGTCACAACCTACTCATTTTCTGTATTACTGTCCTGTCATTAACCCTGCAAGATAGAGTTCAGTAACAAATCACTGTTAAATGCATCCCACTACAGATGCTGGACATCTGATACTCCTTCTCCTAGCAATAATAAGGAAAACTTTCTCAGAATCTCCTCTTAGGATCTGTGTCAGTGAAAACAGATGGAAGCAAAGCTATAAGCAAGACTAATGACCCTGATGTGAAAATAATGAGAAAACTCCACTTGGGAAGTGGCTGTATCTATAGCCACATTAAAAAATGATGGAACTATACTTGCTTGAGCCAAAGCTGAATTTGGCCTGTCTGTGTAGAATTGAGCGGGTCATGAAACTGTGATTCAAGAGAAAACACTGAGTCAGGAATTAGCTGGGGAAAGAGCATGCTTCCTGCACACAACAAAATATACTCCAGCATGGGCTAGTAGTAACAGGCATCAAGCTATATTGCTAATCCTTTAGCATCAGAATAACACTATGTCCTGGTGTATACAAGTTTCCAACTGCTGACATAGTGGTGGCCTTTAGGAAGCTCCTAAAAGCCCTCTAAAATCATTAGGCTTAATTCTGCTTGTGATTATGTTCGTGTAAGTTCAGAGTAACTGCACCGAATTCAAGGGAGCTAATTCAGATTTACATCTCTGTAGCTGGCCCATTATTTCCTGCATTTTTTCCAGTTGCGCAAAATCACCTGTACGCATTCTCCAGGGCTACTAGAACCCTCTGTCCTCCCTGCACTGCACATGATGCAATGAGCCGCTGATGGAGGAGGAGAGCTGAAAAGTCTACGTAGGGAAGCAGATAGTTTCCTGAGCAACAGATGCAAAAATACCAACTAATAAAAAGCCTTCAAACTGTACCTTCAAACTGTGACAACTCAGTGCACGCACCTACAAGGATGCCTTGACAAGCTGCTTGACTTCTCAGCAACACTTTTGTGTTTTCTTGAATGCAACTTCTACCAAACTCCACCACACAGGTATTAAGCCCTGTAGTGACAGCTGAGACCTGCAGGTGTTTGCTGCTATTGTCCTTTCTGAATTGACAGACACTTGTTCCTCACTGTAAACATTTGTATGTTGGTGCTTGCCTGGCTAGCTACAGCCCAAATAACGATAAACCAGCCTTTTCTTTTTTTAGTCCATTGTTGTTATGCATTAATTCTCTTTGCAAATAGTCACTTGGTACTGGAAATTTTACTGGCATTATCTTTTAGCAAACATTTCATATAGAGAGACACCAGAAAACATGTATTATGCAGTTGCCATAAATACAGCACTGTACAATATTAGGTATTAGGCTCATAGATGAAAGAAGAACTGTGCCTAGTGGGCCAGATGCTCTTTGCCTTTTCAGTACTCTAATACTAATGTTATTTCACTGTCTTCAAAGCTGCTACTCTGGATTCGCTGAGAGAATCTACATCTTTTGCTCTCTTTAAATAGTAAATGAACAACAACAAACGTGGTACAAGATATGCAGGAGATATAAAGAAAAAACAGGTCACTGGACTTTATGCTGAACCATATCGTCTTGGGTTCTTCTGCCCCATCTATGCCAGAAGTGGAAGAAATTAATTTGTGACTTCTAAACCTTCCCATCCCTTTTGGGCGAGTTGGGCCTAAAGGAAGATGGAAACCTCACTAATAGCCCCAGGCCTCTGACATATCCTTGCATGGTACGTACAAGTGGAGGCAAGGACTCCTTATTTCCTCCACTGTTCTTTGCACTATTACATAAAGGCAAATAAGTTAGCTAAATCTAAATCAGAAACAGAGTCTCTATGCCATACTGGACAGACATAAAGAAGTGGAAGGGTGAAATTGTGGTCCTAATGAAGTTGATGGCAAAGCTCTTGCTTACCCTGCTGAGATCACAGTTTCATCCAAAATCTTGGTTCAAGCCTGTGTCTGGCTGACCAGGCTGGATATTTAAAGTATATCCCTGTTTTTCCAAGTACTGGGGTGAGCTGATCTTCCTTTTTTTTTTTGAGCTTTTTGCTTATGATAAAGAAACACAGAAAAGTATTTTAAGACCAAATATTGAGCAAGCTCTTTCAAACTGGAATTGTAAGCCTAAAAAGGGTCTGAAATAGTATCTTTGCGTGCAAGAACAAATATTAGCAAAGCTTCAATGTCAATACTTTAAGCCACTGAACAGTGCAGATGAATCACGTTATTTGTATGTCCAAAGGAAAGATGGGAAACCCTAACTTTTGAGAGACAGGAGTCTAAACAACAAATATCAGACATCAACAAAGTAAGTAAAAGACCCTACTGAACCTGAAACCTATATTCCCAGCCGAAAGGTTATTTCTCTCCCACTCTTCCCTGAAGCATCTCTTAACAACTGAGCTGATTCAATGTAGAATGTCATTAACAATCTAACAGTGAACAAGGACTGGGGATCATCCTTATCTTAAAGAAGCAAACTACAAATAATCATCTTGGGCAAATCTAACATCGCGACAGGGAGGCAGCATCTCAGAAAACTGATTCCAGTGTATTAATAAACATAACTACCAAACCATTTAGAATCATAGTATCGTCTAGGTTGGAAAAGACCTTCAAGATCATCGAGTCCAACCGTATAACCTAGCACTGCCAAGTCCACCACTAAACCATGTCCCTAAGCACCACAGTCTACCCATCTTTTAAATACCTCCAGGGATGGGGACTCAACCACTTCCCTGGGCAGCCTGTTCCAATGCCTGACCACCCTTTCGGTGAAGAAGTTTTTCCTAATATCCAATCTAAACCTCCCCTGGCGCAACTTGAGGCTGTTTCCTCTTGTCTTATCACTTGTTGTTTGGGAGAAGGGACCGACCCCCACCTCACTACAACCTCCTTTCAGGTAGTTGTAGAGAGCCATAAGGTCTCCCCTGAGCCTCCTCTTCTCCAGGCTAAACAACCCCAGGTCCCTCAGCCGCTCCTAGTATGACTTGTGCTCTAGACCTTTCACCAGCTTCGTTGCCCTTCTTTGGACACGCTCCAGCACCTCAATGTCCTTCTTGTAGTGAGGGGCCCAAAAATGAACACAGTATTCGAGGTGCGGCCTCACCAGGGCCGCGTACAGGGGCACTATCACTTCCCTGGTCCTGCTGGCCACACTATTCCTGATACAAGCCAGGATGCCATTGGCCCTCTTGACCACCTGAGCACACTGCTGGCTCATGTTCAGGCGGCTGTCGACCAACACCCCCAGGTCCTTTTCCGCCAGGCAGCTCTCCAGCCACTCTTCCCCAAGCCTGTAGCGTTGCATGGGGTTGTTGTGACCCAAGTGCAGGACCCGGCACTTAGCCTCGTTGAACCTCATACAGTTGGCCCCGGCCCATTGATCCAGCCTGTCCAGATCCCTCTGTAGGGCCTTCCTACCCTCCAGCAGATCAACGCTCCCGGCCAACTTGGTGTCGTCTGCAAACTTACTGAGGGTGCACTCGATCCCCTCGTCCAGATCACTGATAAAGATATGAAACGGAAATGGCCCCAATACTGAGCCCTGGGGAACACCACTTGTGACCGGCCGCCAACTGGATTTGACTCCATTCACCACCACTCTTTGGGCCCGGCCATCCAGCCAGCTTTTTACCCAGCGAACAGTACGCCCATCCAGGCCATGAGCAGACAGTTTCTCCAGGAGAATGCTGTGGGAAATGGTGTCAAAGGCTTTACTAAAGTCCAGGTAAATGACATCCACAGCCTTTCCCTCATGCACTAAGCGGGTCGCCTTGTCATAGAAGGAGATCAGGTTAGTCAAGCAGGACCTGCCTTTCATAAAGCCATGCTGACTGGGCCTGACCACCTGATTGTCCCGTACGTGCCACGTGATGGCACTCCGGAGGATCTGCTCCATAACCTTCCCCAGCACCGAAGTCAGGCTGACAGGCCTGTAGTTCCCCAGATCCTCCTTCCGACACTTCTTGTAGATGGGAGTCACATTTGCTAACCTGCAGTCAACTGGGACCTCCCTGGTTAGCCAGGGCTGCTGATAAACGATGGAAAGTGCCTTGGTGAGCACTTCTGCCACCAGCTCCCTCAGTACCCTTGGGTGCATCCCATCCGGTTCCATAAACTTGTGCATGTCTAAGTGGTGTAGCAGGTCGCTAACCATTTCCCCTTGGATTATGGGGGCTTCATTCTGCTCCCCGTCCCTGTCTTCCAGCTCAGGGGGCTGGGTATCCAGCAAGCAATTGGTCTGACTATTAAAGACTGAGGCAAAGAAGGCATTAAGTACCTCAGCCTTTTCCTCATCCTTTTGTCACTGTTTCCCCCCACATTCAATAAAGGACGGAGATTCTTCATGGCTCTCCTTTTGTTGCTAATGCATTTGTTGAAACATTTTTTGTTGTCTTTTACAGCAGTAGCCAGTTTAAGTTACAGTTGGGCTTTGGGCCTTCTAATCCTCTCCCTGCATAACTTCACGACATCCTTGTAGTCCTCCTGAGTTGCCTGCCCCTTCTTCCAAAGGTCATAAACTCTCCTTTTATTCCTGAGTTCCAGCCAAAGCTCTCTGTTCAGCCAGGCTGGTCTTCTTCCCCGCCAACTCGTCTTTCGGCACATGGGGACAGCCTGCTCCTGCGCCTGTAAGATTTCCTTCTTGAAGAACATCCAGCCTTCCTGGACTCCTTTGCCCTTCAGGGCTGCCTCCCAAGGGACTCTCTCAACCAGGCCCCTGAACAGGCCAAAGTCTGCCCTCCAGAGGTTCAAGGTAGCCGTTCTGCTGACCCCCCTCCTTACTTCTCCGAGAATCGAAAACTCTATCATTTCATGATCACTATGCCCAAGACGGCCTCCAACCATCACATCACCCACCAGGCCTTCTCTGTTCAGAAAACAACAGGTCCAACGGGGTGCCTTCCCTAGTTGGCTCCCTCACCAGCTGTGTCAGGGAGTTATCTTCCACACGCTCCAGGAACCTCCGAGACTGTTTCCTCTCCGCTGTATTGTATTTCCAGCAGGCATCTGGTAAGTTGAAGTCCTCCACGAGAACAAGGCGTAGCGATCGTGAGACTTCCCCCAGCTGCTTATAGAATACTTCGTCCGCCTCTTCATCCTGGTTGGGTGGTCTATAACAGACTCCCACCAGGATATCTGCCTTGTTGGCCTTCCCCCTGATTCTTACCCATAAACACTCGACCCTATCGTCACCACTGTTAAATTCTAGACAGTCAAAACACTCCCTAACACACAGGGCTACCCCACCGCCTCTATTTCCTTGCCTATCCCTTCTGAAGGGTTTATAGCTGTCCATTGCAGCACTCCAGTTGTGCAAGTCATCCCACCACGTTTCTGTGATGGCAACTATATCATAGTTTTCCTGCTGCACAACGGCTTCCAGCTCCTCCTGTTTGTTGCCCATGCTGTGTGCATTGGCGTAGATGCACTTCAGTTGGGCTATTGCTCCTGCCACCTTGTTGGAAAATTGCTTCCATGTATGTGATTAAGCCTGAACAGTTAAAAAGGCTTATCCTGCTACAAACAATCAGGTATGGTAGGTCAGAACCATCCCAGTGTCATTGCTGACAGTTTCATTACTTCGGTCTGCCATGGACATAATTCTCCAGGCAGCCATCTGATAAGTCATAACAGCCTTGACTGTTTCATGACCAGCTGCTGACTAGCCCACATATGGCCCTAGCAGGGCAGGCCAAAATC
This sequence comes from Platalea leucorodia, assembly GCF_965183815.1. Taxonomy (NCBI): domain Eukaryota; kingdom Metazoa; phylum Chordata; class Aves; order Pelecaniformes; family Threskiornithidae; genus Platalea; species Platalea leucorodia. Next base: position 32,249,726 of record NC_138859.1, read on the forward strand.
TCACAGGCTTGACTCTAACTTCCAGCTTTTATCAGTGTGAAAGATGGTGGCAAGGCAGGCTGTGGCTCTGTTACTCTTCTTGTGCCAGCCAAAAGCCAGCTGGAGTGTGAGGGGCTGGAGAAATGGTCCTTCTTGGTTTTCTCACTGTGCAGAACAAACAACAGCCCAAATTTAAGTTTCATATCTATGCATCATACTGCAAGCTACTCCATCAGCTTGGATGAAGCCATGCTACTTTACACTTTCATTCATCCCTTTGGGCACTTGTCTGCCTCTTTCTCTCTTCATCCAGACTTTTGTCTTTTACTAACACCTTTCTTCACTTTCCTTTCCTGCCTTAGTCTGGATTCGCTGAGAGAATCTACATCTTTTGCTCTCTTTAAATAGTAAATGAACAACAACAAACGTGGTACAAGATATGCAGATAACAGACCTGGCTTTATGAAGGGCTCCTTTAGGGGATCCTTGGGAGTTTTCCATAGTCAAAAACCTCCCTTGCAGATATTATGACTTCTGGAATGCTCTAGGCTTGTGCATAAAGGGACATGTGGATGTGTGCATAGATAAAAAACATAGATAAGTTTGTGAGAAAAATGACAGTTAGTTAGAAGTTGCTGCTCCAGAATAAAATTGAAGCAAACAAATATGCAGGTTTTGACTCTTAGATTAAAAGTAACGACAAAGAGGCCTGATGAAATATTTGACTAGCTAAAACCTGCATGCAGACATTTCAATTGAAATTACCCATATTACATGTTCCTTGCTCTGTAGAGGAGTTAAATGTGAAATAAAAAGTTTACCAGCAAGAAGAACATGCATTTTAGGCGAAAGGCATTTATGTCAGTGTGACTGACCTTTTGGCACCTAGCAACCCTGAAAATTTAATACTGTAAAGCTGACTAACATACCTATTAAATTGCCCTTGAGGTTACACATTACTTAAATTATTCTTTTTAGGAAGGAAAATAATCTGTCACTGTAGCATATTTTCTTTGCATCTAAACAATACAATGAGAACATAGTTTTGTCTTCTTGTGAAGCTGCAGCAAATAAGGAAAGCGAAAACATTGATTTTAATGTGAAAAGAAAAGGAAAACACCTTGGAGCCTTGATTACCCAAGTGAAAGGTGATGTCAGAGTGGTGTGGCTCCATCACAATTTTCAAACAGATCTCTCCACCTTGCTTTGCAATGGTTGCAGGTGAACATAGTCTTATAGGCTGCTTATTGAGTTTAAACCTCTATTCCCAGCCAGTTTCTCCTGCCAGAGATCTCCAAGGAGCCTCCTCCCTTCTTTAATTCAGAGACTGTTGGAAGGGGAGTAGAGGCATTTGGCTGCTGGGTGTAGGGAAGATCTCTAGCTCTCTGGAACAACTGTCATTCTGGTTCCCTTGACTTCCTGGGAACGTGCTTGTTGGATGGGAACTGAGCTTCTTGGACAGTTTCAGAATGTTTTTCTCACCTCATCTATCAAGGAGTGACATAACACAGGCTTAAATAAGCACTGGTGGGTGCAAATCAGTTAAATACATTAATGATACCTATCAGAAGACATGAAATTATTTATCCTCTAAACACCCAAGCCTGGCAAATCTCAGTTTTCCGAGTCACAAACTTAACATCTACAATGTAGTTTTTGGCTCAGTGTGTTGCACATTAGGCACTGGGATAGAAGGACATGCATTGTTTGAGCTGTGAAGAGCACTGTGTTTCAGCAAGATAGACTTGGGTGTAATGTTGCTTGAGGCAATCTTATTCTTGTGTTTTTTTCACCACCAACAATGGAATATTAACTCCATAACACTTGTTTGGCAACTGAGTGTGGCAGTGAATATTGAGATGATGGCACTAAGGCTAACACCAATGGCTGTGTTCTCAGGAGCTGGCAGGGATGGGGATATGAGACGAGGGGTCGGTTGGAAGGTAGAGGGAGGCAAGAAATGCTATTGCTCCACACAGCCAAACTGCTGGGGAAGCATAGTAGCACCATGCCTTCAGCTTTCCCACATTAAAAGTATCAACAGCTGCAAAATGAAGAGTATTGCTTTAATAAGCTCACTCTGAATGAATTTGCAGAAGAGTCTGAAATTACTTTGAACAGGTCCACCACCTGAAGAGAGACTAGACAGGTTTGTCTTTGGGCAGCTTATTCAGCTAGCTTTGAATTTTTTTTCCTTTGTGTTTTATTTATGCCTTTTAATTCAACGCCCTGTTTCAGCATGCAGCATTTAAGAGACCAATAATATAAAATAATGTTGGTACAATTGCATTACTTTTATTAGTCTGGGCTGTCTTATTCAGTCTTAATAATATGCAATTGCAGTCTTAATTATTGCAGTCTTAATATGCAATTGCATAAACATTATTTAATATCACAGTTGCCTACAGTTGTTGAATTTAGGAATGTCAAAGAGCATTCAAAATAAAGCTTGTAGCATCTCAGTCAAAGTGTGCCAAGCCATGACTGATGAGTTGTCTTCTAGAGGAAGTGGAAGATAGGCAGGGATTCAAGAGTTGAGCTAAAAAGGAGATGTATATTCTGTTAAGAAACTTGGATCTTAGCTTGATAACAAGAAAGTTTGAGTCTCTGTTCCTGCTGAAGTATGAAACTTGCCTTTTAATCATGCAGAAAAAAATAATTTCTTGGAATCTACAGCAAATACGTGAGTCTCATGGGGAAAGAAGTGTTGTGTAAGTACTTTTTGAGAACAAGGTATTTAACTAGTGAAAAAATACATCCATCCCAAAAAGAAAAAGAGAGAAGATTCAGTATGGGCTCAAAATTCAACAGAGCTGATGCTGACTGGTGATATGCACTCACTGTCCTGCTTTTGACTGATGGTGCGCCATTACCGTGTCTCTGCACAGACTGGTCTTTGCTTCTCTGGGAACGAGAACTTGAAGCAAGAAGAGCCAATGCTAGTGCAAGATCTATTGATAAATCTTCCTAGTAATCAACATCCTTTTTCATGGAAGAAGTCATAGTTATTAAGGCATCAGCACAAATGTAATCCCTATAAGCAATCCTCTTTACCTGAGCTGCCTTGTAACACTTGACTAAGCAAATATATCCCTGGATTAACTACACGGCTCCAACCATAAAGCTAAAATTGACTGGTTTTGACAATTATTACTTCTATTGCCTCCTAGCATGGCTAAGCCATTAGTGGTAACTTCAGGGATAATTCAAGTGATCTGTGATGCACAAAAATGCATGGCGAGGGGGATGTGGGATATGGTAGCCTCCAAGAAATCTTTTTATAGTTCAGAGAGTAAATGCACATACAGTAGACTGCTTATATCGTCAGCACATTAGGTGGAGGGAGAAGACGATGGATACAGTGATTGTGACCACCTAAACTAAAGTCCGGGAATACGTGCTAGCAATGCCATGCTAAGTGCAAACCAGAACCATATGTTCTTCCTGATTCTGTATTTGAAAGCCTTTCCTTTATATTTTTTTTTGCCTGAGACTGCTTAGGTGAGTGTGGTGGATTGACCCTGCAGCTTGCTGTCTCCCACATAGCTGCTATGAGTTCCTATTCAATATCCTGTTTTACCGTCCTAGAAATGTGTAATGGACACTTTTCCATGCCATTGCTGCATGCATGGTAGAAGCAAATAATGACAAAAGAGCCTCCTCCTGTGAAGCAGAGAACAGCAAAGATGAAAGACTTAGAGGAGTGCCTCTAATTGCAAAGCCAAGAAAATTCACCCATTTGCTGTAAAGGAAGGGATTTGACCCTCATACTAAAGCTGTATTAGTATAAAAAGACTGCATTGTTTCCAAGAAAATATGTATTTGTCTGCTTGCTTTTTGGTGCCATTAGCTTGACATTCAGAAAGTTTGGAGACCTAAGAACAATCTCTAGAAAAACTGAACAAGTTTTTTTCATGTGTTTGCACTCTATTTCTACTGCACACAAACTCACATGCACTTAAAAAATGTGTCTTGTGTGCCATCTGAGGGACCAACAGTTTGCTAGGCTCTGCACTTCATTGGAAAAATCTTCACCAAAAACTTAATCCTGGTAGCTTTCCTAGTAGAATCAGTCTTTTGAGGATTTGGGTGATCAGTAAGGACAAAACCAGCCTTGGTATTAGTATTCCATTTGATAAATTGCAGAGATCTAGGCTTCACTTACATTTGTCAACAGTGACTTTCCAGTGAAGTACGAGGCATTTGAAAAAATACTTCTAATGTTTCAAGCCAGTGGAGGAAGTACTTTTTCAAACAGTGAGAAGATTTCCCTCATGCACCGTTAAACCAATTGGGGAGAAAAGAAAGCAGGATAGGGGTGGGAGTATGCTTGAGCCTCTAAAGCTATGGTTGAAATAGCCACGTGCCAAATTATTTACGTTTTATTCCTGTAAGCCATGCTATGTAATGATAAAGCGCTTTCGTTATGATACTGTGAACCATAAAACTGTAAGAGAATCTAAAAGTTTCTTTTCTTTAAACCTGCCCTTTCTTGGCCTGTCCTGGTTCTTATCTTGTTCCTTAATTGTGTGTGTGTGTGGTATATCCTCCCCATCTTTTCTCCTGCCCTCCGTGAAGCATCCACAAGATCTACTGTTGGTCCCCATCCTCTCTCCCTCTGCATCCCCCGACTGTCCTGCAAACAGATGCCATCTATGCACAGGTGATACTCAGATCCCCATCTTGCCTCTGCACTGTCCTCTTCTGTTCAACCTAAAACCTGTCTGGGGCTCCAAAGGAGTGGCTGTCGACTCAGAGTAAACACAGCTTTTTGTCTTCCCCAAAGTCCTCTCTGCTGCCCCCTTTGATTGCTGTGAACGCTGCTGTCACCCTGCCTGTCACTTTTGCCTGCGGGACAAACACAGGTGTCATCTGAGGATGCCATTCTAGGAGATGTGAATGATACCCCAAAATCCCTGGTTAACATGGATGGAGAATGATCTGAAAATTGATATTTGTGGTCTCTGTCAGCTCTTCAATGGGCAGATTAGGCAAAATGTCATTGTTTAATGGTGATGCTGATTTTCTTTGAATTCTGAATGTAAACTGGAAGATATAACATAGAATTAGCTAGCAGGGGTCAAATCACAAGAGTTCCAATGTTATCTGCTCTGATCTCAGTGTTAGATCAAAGGCCCCTGCAGCTCACATAAGTGGAACTATGCTAAGCAGGCTGGTTATTTTTACCCATTCATAAGGTTTTATCTCCATGGTGCTTTCATTAAAAAAAACAAAGCACAAACTGAGAAAAAACCAAAAATTGTCACTAAATTACTGATCAAAATAAACCTCTCCTTCTAGAAGGTCACTAGACTCGGGTGTTGATGGGGCCTCATAAGGCAGAGAAATGTTCCCCTGGGCTGGATGAGCCCCTGTGAAATGACCCCAGATCTCACGGTGGGGTGGGAAGAGTGTTTTCCACTGCTCTTCTGAGTGTCTGCCTTGTACCTACTGTGACTGTGCAAATTGTCCTCTGGATTTTGGCTCTCAGCCATTTTGTCCTTCAGGAATCATACATCTTCCCATGTTAGGATGAGCCCATCTCCTCCATGTCTGTTGTCATGTTATAATGCCACCTCAAATGGAAGGCGGATGTTTGCCAGCTTTGTGGGAAAAGGAATTATTGCGGTGTGATCAGAGTAGGGCATAAGGTAATCATAGAATCATAGAATCATAGAATCATAGAATGTCCTGAGTTGGAAGGGACCCACAAGGATCATCGAGTCCAACTCCTGTCCCTGCATAGGACAACCCCAAAATTCACACCATACATCTGAGGGCATTGTCCAAATGCTTCTTGAATATTGTCAGGCCTGGCGCCGTGACTACCTCCCGGGGGAGCCTGTTCCAATGCTCCACCACCCTCTGGGTGAAGAACCTTTTCCTAATATCCAACCTAAACCTCCCCTGGCATATCTTCCTGCCGTTCCCTCGGGTTCTGTCATTGGTCGCCAGGGAGAAGAGATCAGTACCTGCCCCTCCTCCTTCCCTTGTGAGGAAGCTGTAGACCACGATGAGGTCTCCCCTCTGTCTCCTCTTCGCCAGGCTGAACAGACCAAGTGACTTCAGCCGCTCCTCGTATGGCTTCCCCTCTACTAAAAAAGTTAACGCATGCATTTCATAGCTTATTTCTGAGAATGGTAGGAGTTCATCAAATTTGGAGATCTTTCCCAGTGACACAGTATGCTAGACCCTGATGTATTTAGTCTAGGTGATCTCTAGTACAAAAATTTATATCACATTCCTACTCTTAATGGCCAGATGTATAAAATTCCTGAGGTAAGATCAGCGAGGGACATAAAGAGAGCTCTTGACTAGTGGGATGGAGGACAAATTCGTCAAAAAAAGAAAAAAAAGAATTGTCTGAGGGAAGGAAAATGTTCTGAGTTACAGGAGAATCTTTGTTTCTAACTCTAGGTCCTTCTTCAGTTATCAGCAATGATGATGATTCGGCAAGTCCCCTCCATCACATCTCAAATGGCAGTAACACTCCATCTTCTTCTGAGGGGGGTCCTGATGCAGTCATCATTGGGAGTGAGAGAGCGGCTGGGTGGGTGTCTGGCAGCCAGCCAAGGTCAACCCACCACAAAAGGCGATCACTTTTCAGGCATTGTAGAAACACTGGTGCCAAGGGGACACTGTTCTTTTATAGACACAGCAGCCCGATTAAGGTGGCTAAGGAATAGGCCTTCATTTTATCTATAAGGAGTTCACTGGTAACAAGTAATGTGCGAGGCAGGTACAGAGAATGTGTTTAAAGATTCTGAGTAGCTTATGTTACAGGATACAGCTCTAGCATTTATAAACTAACAGCTTGGCCATGGATTGCCTCCCCCATGCTACAAAAACCTGATAACTGCCACTCTTACTCCAGTTCCACCCATGAAGTTAACACACATGGTATTGAACAGCAAATGCTGTAAACTGCATGACTTGCCACATAGTACAAAGCCAGCATTAACAACAATAATCACTGTACACGGTTCTGTCTATCCCAGAGATCCTAGAAGCACTTTGCAAACTTCACAGATCATTTTACGACAACTGAGCTCAGGGAAAATGGCCAGGGCCAGAATATGAACAACCGCCATGGGCTATCCTTACCCACCACTGAGTTACAACCCTCACCAGAGTGACACAAAACAAATGTTCAGCCATAAACAGTAAGACTAAAGAACTGGCTTAAAGCAGGAAATGCTTGCTGTCAGCAAGTAAAATAACTGTTCCATCCAGTGCTGCTGACCATTATATCTATTTAAGTAAACTGAAACATTATACGATAACCAAAAGTTACAATTTCCATTTGTCTTACAAATGTATAAGAACATATGAGAGTTGGGCCAAATTTGATTACCTTCTCTTCCTTTTTATCTGCTGCTTCTTCACTACAGCCCAGCAAACATGCCAAACTTCTGCCCAGAGTAAAAAACTGTTGTATGATTTATTATTAGAAAATAAAGCCAACATATGTAAACAACAGGACATGCCAATCTTATTCTGATTAACTCTCTCCAAATTTACCAAAACTAATACCAAAACTGAGTAATTACCATGGGTATTTACTCAGAACCAGCTTCTCCATATGCCAGCCCCTAAATCATCTCACAGAGACTGTCCAGTGTAAAAGTAGAATCAGTCACATGAATGCAGTAAGATGACTGAACAAGACCACAGTTATTACTGATTATAGCAGTTCACTTACCCTATAGTAGTCTGTGCTGTACACATCTCTAGACATCCCAAAATCCCCAATCTTCACCAGCAGGTTCGCACCAACCAGGCAATTCCGCGTAGCAAGATCCCGATGCACGAAGTGCTGTGATGCCAAGTAAACCATACCAGCTGCAATCTGCTGGGCAATGTGAAGCATCTGGGATTGAGTCAGTTCAGCAGGACGGTTGCCTTCTGCCATCAGTACTGCATCTGGTCCATGTGCCCTGCACCAAAATACAAGCCAATGAAGTAATAGGCCACTTGTAAGATAGAGAAGTGAAAGGCGTTAGTGGGCCCTAAACCACAAAATTGTCTCACTCAAATATAATGACAAAAAGGGCTATAAATTCACTGGTGAAATAGGGGAGAATTTGCCTTCTGAATTTTTTTCCTTTACTGTTTTCTTTCATGGTGAGAAAGACAGGTAATTTGAAGTGTGTCACGCAATGGGTAACATATTGCTTAGGGAAATAAGGCAGATGGTTTATAACAATATATCTCAGTCCTAAACCACCACCTTTCTCCTGTTCTGTTCCAGTAACTAACTTCCTTCTCAGGTGCCATATGAGAAACAAGTGCAGCAATTTTAGATTTATACTTCTAATTTCCCATCCATATGCACAGCACGACACTGTTTTTGCTGATTTCACCACTGAGGGTGAGTTCTCAACAATGGGAAGAGTTGGAACAACTAAAAAAGTCCAACTCCAGTCTAGTTGGAACTAGACTCCAACTAGACTCCAACTAGTCTAGTTGGAACAACTAAAAAACTTCAGAAATAGGAGTTTTTCAAGATCCAGCAATCCTTAAAAGACATACTCATTAACTGACTCATGAGAAACTCCTACACACTCTAGGGCAAAGAAAGCCCTTCTGCATTTAGAAGGCCCAACAAAGCACTATAACATGTGTGCCTCACCTATCTTAACAGTGTCACATCAGTGACATTGATGTGTCACAACAGTGTCACATACATATGTGACATCCTGGTACCTTGAGGATGCAGGTATCAACATTGGGGTACTGAGGAAGCTGGAGGAAGTGCTCACCAAGCCACTTTCAAACGTTATCAGCAGTCCTGGCCAACCGGGGAGGTCCCAGTTGACTGGAGGTTACAAAATGTGACGCCCATCTACAAGAAGGGACGGAAGGAGGATCTTGGGAACTACAGGCCTGTCAGCCTGACTTTGGTGCTGGAGAAGGTTATGGAGCAGATCATCCTGAGTGCCATCACGTGGCACGTACGGGACAATCAGGTGGTCAGGCCCAGTCAGCATGGCTTTATGAAAGGCAGGTCCTGCTTGACTAACCTGATCTCCTTCTATGACAAGGCGACCCGCTTAGTGGATGAGGGAAAGGCTGTGGATGTCATTTACCTGGACTTTAGTAAAGCCTTTGACACCATTTCCCACAGCATTCTCCTGGAGAAACTGTCTGCTCATGGCCTGGATGGGCGTACTGTTCGCTGGGTAAAAAGCTGGCTGGATGGCCGGGCCCAAAGAGTGGTGGTGAATGGAGTCAAATCCAGTTGGCGGCCGGTCACAAGTGGTGTTCCCCAGGGCTCAGTATTGGGGCCATTTCCGTTTCATATCTTTATCAGTGATCTGGACGAGGGGATCGAGTGCACCCTCAGTAAGTTTGCAGACGACACCAAGTTGGCCGGGAGCGTTGATCTGCTGGAGGGCAGGAAGGCCCTACAGAGGGATCTGGACAGGCTGGATCAATGGGCCGGGGCCAACTGTATGAGGTTCAACGAGGCTAAGTGCCGGGTCCTGCACTTGGGTCACAACAACCCCATGCAACGCTACAGGCTTGGGGAAGAGTGGCTGGAGAGCTGCCTGGCGGAAAAGGACCTGGGGGTGTTGGTCGACAGCCAGCTGAACATGAGCCAGCAGTGTGCCCAGGTGGCCAAGAAGGCCAATAGCATCCTGGCATGTATCAGGAATAGCGTGGCCAGCAGGACTAGGGAAGTGGATATTCGGAAAAATTTCTTCACTGAAAGGGTTGTCAAGCATTGAAACAGCCTGCCCAGGGAAGTGGCTGAGTCCCCATCCTTGGAGGTATTTAAAAGACGTGTAGATGTGGTGCTTAGGGACATGGTTTAACGGTGGACTTCGTAGTGTTAGGTTAACGGTTGGACTCAATGATCTTAAGGGTCTTTTCCAACCTAAACGATTCTATGATTCTATGATTCTATGCCTACATGTACCATTTTATGTCAAGCATTACTAGCCACTACTTAGCCAATTAATCAAGTCATCTGACAGTTATTCCTTATTTGATACACACTATAATATTCTGAATTGCTCTTTTTATCCATCCCATTCGTCTGGGTTTACAGAAGCCTGTTTTTATTCCTTTCCCACAGACTAATCTTTCATTGACCACCTCTGCCCTGATCTCCTGAACTTTTTTGAAAAAATGCCCTATAACCAATTTTTATGTTTTCTCAGAAGTCCTTCCTTCCTACAAAGAGGAGTTTCAGAGTCACCTTTCTAATCAATAGAGGTGAGGTGTATCCTTAATTTGTCCCTTGGGGAAGGGCACAGGATTTTGGAAGAGTTGCAGATTAATCAAAATCTGTGAGATCAAATCTGACACTGCCCATTAGAAATATGATATTAAAATTGCCCCAGGGGAAGAACTTCCTGAACAAAGTGACAGGTGAAGGAGGGTGTGTAGCATTGCTGGGATTGCACCTGATACTAGGCAAAGAAGTTAATTGCACTTGTTCTGCCACAGGCAGACATACAGTTGTTACTTGGGGGCTGGGGGGAATAAAAGGGAAGATATGAAATTCCCAATCAAGACTGAGAGGCAAATTCCTATTGAAAAGCATTGTACCTCTTCATTGTACTGATTTTTTTTAATGACCTTTCTCAAGCATGAAGCTCTGAGTCTGCTAAATTAGAGAGCTCTTCCTCTTTCACTAGCTTTCTTGAGGAGCTGGTCTGTATCTAATGAAACTTTTGGATTATTTTAATGCATCTTGCTTATCTTCTTGGTGCTGGCTGTGAATTAGGAGCTCCTCAGTATCTGCAATAGCCAGTAACATTGACAGAGAGTCCTTTGGATCCACATCAGTCTCTGCTAGCCAGAACAAGCACAAAGCAGGCATAACTTTGAGGCTGTAGTCCTAGATCTGAAACAGCCTTTGGCTGCACACAGGCAGCAAGCACCTTTGGGTTAAATTTCAGATTCATTTTTCCCTGACAGCCTTTGGTGGCGCTGCAGGGTAAGAAATACAGGTTTTTACAGCCTGTTTGCAATTAACCTCTGATCTGCAGCACAAGCTATGGCAAATGTGGTAGGAATAACAAACTGGAGCTTAGGTTAAACAGTTTATCCCAGTATAATCATTTTACATTGTAAAGACAAGGGCTGATTAATAATTTAAAAAAGGAAGAGCTAGCGTAGGAAATATACTGTCTGCTAAACTACCTTTCTGTACAACAATTCGAAACCAGAGTTAGGAGATAAGAAAAGGCCAATCAAAAAGAATCAAAGAATAAGCATTTATCATGATGACAATGAATCAGCTGCAAATTTGGCTTGTTCTAACGGAAATTTGGTACTCTGAAAAAGCAAACTGAAGCTCTCTTCTGATCCACAGCAGAGGTCTAAGGAGGTAAATGCAAATGTCCCAATGTTGCCCTGACAATATACTTAAATCCTCTGCCAGAGAGAGAATCATCCAGGAAAAGTAGTGTTTGCTCTGCATCCTCAGTTCAGCCCCTGCTCTCCCCATCAACCCTGCCAGCTCTGCCAATAAGGGAGGATGCTAGCTGATGCCTTTTGCTTTTCTGATGTGGCTATTTGTTCACTGGAGGTTAGAAGGACAGCAAATTCATTTCACAAGGCTATCAAAAATGGCGACACTACCAGTCACTAGCAATTTCAGTCAGATACAAAATCCAAACCCATTTAAAGGGACATTAGTTTGATTGCTTTACAGCTTTGTCAGTAGCATGCATTACACAGATATCTTTCCAACATGGTGGTGTCCCCTAGTTATCCTTAGACAGAAGAGATCTCAGGACATTGAAATGCCTTTGTGATACCCTGTCATGGTTTAACCCCAGCCAGCAACTAAGCACCACACAGCCACTCGCTCACTCACTCCCCCACAGTGGGATGGGGAGAGAATCGGAAGGGTAAAAAATGAGAAAACTCATGGGTTGAGATAAAAACAGTTTAATAATTGAAATGCAATGAAATGAAATGATGATAGTAATAATAATAATAATAATAATAATAATAATAATAATAATGATAATTTGTAATGAAAAGGAAAATAACAAAGAGAGAGAAATAAAACCCAGGAAAGACAAGTGATGCAAAAGAAAACAATTGCTCACCACCAACCGACCGATAGCCAGCCAGTCCCCGAGCAGCACCCCCTCACCAACCTCCCCCCTAGTTTTATTGTTGAGCATGACATCATATGGTATGGAATATCCCTTTGGTCAGTTGGGGTCAGCTGTCCCGGCTGTGTCCCCTCCCAACTTCTTGTGCACCCCCAGCCTACTCGCTGGTGGGGCGGTGTGAGAAGCAGAAAAGGCCTTGACTCTGTGTAAGCACTGCTCAGCACTAACTAAAACATCCCTGTGTTATCAACACCGTTTCCAGCACAAATCCAAAACATAGCCTCATACTAGCTACTATGAAGAAAATTAACTCTATCCCAGCCAAAACCAGCACATATCCTTTGACGGAATCGACATAGGAGGCCTTGAATGAACAGTCCCTTATGCAAATGTTTTTTATGTAGGTGCTAACGTTGTCTCTTAACTCTTTATTTTTATGTCAACAAGTGCAGGCTAGAAGAACTTGTACATGCACAAGGCCACTGGACATAACTTACTGGTTTATGAGTTATCTATTCTTGTGAACCTTATGTATCACCTATTTATTTATGACTGCTTCACTACCAAATTTCAATTCCTGAAGAGCTTTTAAAAAAAAGCCCTGAACTAGCCCCCAAGAAGTAGTAATTTCCATTGCACTGAAGTTTCCAAGGCTCAAAGTTTTCTTGCTGCAGATTAATGGTACCCTTTCAAAACACTGAGAGGAGGGAAAGTAGATTCTCAAAAGCTTTTAGACACCTACAGGTAGAGATAGGCGCTGAGTGGGTTCTTCCCAAGTGCTAGCAGAAAAGAGGCAAGGAAACAATTACTACCGCAAGTTTTATAAACAAACATTTCAGAATATACTGAAATATACTGAAAACACTTTTCCTTTGGTTCCCATTCTTTTGGCGGAAAGTGTAAGGATTAACTTACTAGTACTTCCAAATAGGTAAAGAAACAATAAACCCCACATCACAGTACACAAGATGAATCAGCAGAGTGTTGCACAGGTTTTCACTCTTAGGTGTCTGCATTTTTCAGTGAGAGCAGTTAATTTGGCATTAAGTACCAGCAATGCCTACCTTCTCTGCCCACTTCTGACTTTCCAGCACAACACGTTGGTGGATTTACCTGAGGAATTTGTTAAGATCTCCGTTCTTCATATACTCAAAGACCATGATGAGTGGATCACCCTCGACACAGACACCATAGAACTTGACGATGTGCTCATGTTGCAGGTTAGTCAGCAGCTCTGCCTCACGGTGGAAGTCCTTGCGGGCATTGTCACTGGCATCCTTCAGCGTCTGGTGGACGAAAGGAATATGTAAGGAAGGGGAGATGTTCGCAGAAGGCAGCAAACGTGGGAAGGCACTGTAAGGGTAAGATAAGGACACTACTGTGTAAAGGATGGAGAAAGTACATTCTTAGTAACTGGTTTAGCAATGTAGATGTGATGCAATTGCAATTAAATAACGGTGGTACAATTTTCACTCCCCTGCCACACATCATCCCATACAACGATTTTTATTGTAAGAGGATGCAGGAACACTCGTGATCTTACTGTGCCAAGTGTTTTCCAAAAACAGAACAAAGAAATTCATCTTATCTGAAAAACATACTAGTACACACCTGATCTATGGCCTTTAGCATTTATCTCAAGCAAAACTCTGGTATCCTATTGGTATTTACCTTTGTTGTAAGTTCCTTAAAGTAAAGCTTTGTTTGCTTAAAATGCTTAGCAGGAGTGTAGATGCATTCGTTATTTATTATTAATGTTGTTGCTGATGTTGGGCCTTACAGTATGCTATACATATTAGGTAGATTTATAGAAGGGTACATCCCTGGACCGGACCAGAACTTACAACCTGAGACCTCAGCCAGAAACTCCTTTGGAATTCAGTAAATCTACTCATATGTCTAAGATTAAGCATATGCATAAACAACTGGAGGGTCAATCTTAAATTGATGGACAGAGAGGAAGTAGATGCAGAACAGAATTTGGGGGGGTTAATTTTATTTTTTCCCCATTTATACAGCTTTAAAAATCTTGCATATTTTCATTTTACAGGAAATATATCAACACTGGATCAAATGGGAGGCTTAAATGTTGTATAATGAAATAATGCTAATTTAACTCACACGCAGGCAGTTTTAGATCTCTCCTCAAGAACTACGCTTCATGAGCAAGGAAATACTTTCATGCACCAAAAAACCCCAATTCTGACACCAGTTAAGTAAGGAATAATCATAAATAGCAATAAACCACTGCTATGTTCTACCTTCAAAAGGTACAGTGGTTGCACTATATTAATTCAAATAATATTTTTAAAATAGTAAGAGAATGGTAACAGGTTACCAGTGCTCACAAATTGTTATTCACAGAAAGCGAAGGCTGGGGTCTCTACCTCTGTACTTTAACTACAATTAGACTCAATGCAAAGGAAGATGAGACAAAAAAGTAGTTGCTTTGCCTTAACTAAAGATGTTTTTTCCTGGTCATCTAGTCACATTATTTTCTATCCCTAATTCATATAGAGAGCACAGGACCAACCACACTCATGAGAACAGACACAGAACAAGTTGATACAATGCAATGGTTCTGCCAACAAACCCAGTTCTTAGCTGTAACAAAGTCATGGTTTGTTCAAGGTTTTTCTTCAACAGACACGATTCTATCCACTTTTCTAGTATTATACGTATGCATGTGTGAATGAGGGGCTAAAAGACAACTGTCAGAGAAAACACTTGCTTTACTTATGAAAGTGCAACATAGGTCTCCAAAAATGAACAGTTACCATAATAAGGTCCAGATGGTGGGGCAAGGAGCAGGGCAGACTGAACAGCCACCTACCAAGTTGAGGGTTTTTTCCCTGTGGATTTCAGGCTCTATAGATCCCAGAGGCAATAAAAATCTGTCATGCCACAAACACCCCTTCTCTGAGGGACCCTCCTGTGTTTTCTGGCCCAGAGCTCCTCTTCTGCAAGTTTTACCAATAATGATGCAATAAGGATTTTGGCTGCTTCACAAACTATGATACAGCACACAGAGCTATATCCTCTAAGGTGGATATCATATCATCTCCCCACCTATGGTCCCCACACGGTCATAGCTGAACCAGGTGAGAACTGAATTGGAACATGTCTTCCAACCTTTCCAAGCTCTGGGATGATGCTTTAACATGATACGGGCACTGACCCACAGTCCAATCTACATTATAGAATGGAATCACCATTGAGAATTCTGTTGCCACTTGAGTTTCCTCTGCTGTTTTCATGTATAAAGCAATTGGACTGTAATTCTTCTCAGTAACAGAACTAGGAAAAACAATTCATATAAAAACCATTTTTAAATAATAGCAACCCGGAGGAAAAAAAAGCTGACAGGGAGAAGCACAGGCTCGTACTCTTTCCAACATACTCTTTCCCTGGAAAGACAGTAAAAATGCTGAAAACTTTGTCCTGTGAGGCTGGCATATTGTATATTTCAGAAAGTGCTTTTTATCTCACAGAAACAGCGAAATTATCATATGACAGAGCAGTTGCCATGGCAATTACACATTTTCTGTCAAACAGCAAAATGCAGAAAGATCTAAACCCAGGTAAAACCCAGACAGGGTTTCTGCCACCAAGGGGTGACTGAAATTTCTGTTACCCAACATTGCCAAGTCCCTTTTCATTATTTCATGCAGCACACAGAATAGACAGAATGCATGAGAGAGCGCTTACATAGTCAGGCAAGGAGGAAAGGGAAAAGAACAAAAATTAATAAGCGCACAGAATTTACATAGAAATGACAGAGTAATGCATTTAGCATGTTCTCCGTGCAGGGGAAAAATAAAACCAAATAAAACTATAAGAGCACAAGAGATATAAAAACATAATAATAATAATAATAATAATAATAATAATAATAATAATAATAGAATAAATAATAATATTTATAATATAATAATATAAAAAATATATTTTCTTATATAATATAATAAAATATATTATTT
The DNA here is from genome assembly GCF_965183815.1 of Platalea leucorodia. Lineage (NCBI taxonomy): Eukaryota > Metazoa > Chordata > Aves > Pelecaniformes > Threskiornithidae > Platalea > Platalea leucorodia. The sequence goes on from NC_138859.1 coordinate 32,265,765, forward strand.
ATATATTATATAATATATAATATATAATATATTATATATTATATAATAAATTATATATATTATAATATAATAAATTATATATATATTATAATATAATAAAATAATATAAAAATAATAAAAAGCACTCTCACCCATCCATGGGAGTTTTGCCTGAGTAGGAACCGAGAGACAACTCCATGTGCATACAACCCTACTCGGCCAGAAGCTAAGGAGGAGAGACACGCTCCCTTGGGCAACAGAGGGACTCCCTGGCTGTTACAGGAGCTCCACGACCACTGAATTCAGCCTTTTCACACATAATAGATGGACCACTACTGCACACTTATTCTCCTTACTCCTCTATGGGCTCTTTGTCCAGGTATTCACTTAGAAACTGGTCACTGCAGATCTGTGCTCCATAGGGAATGCAAACCTGTAGCTCCTCAATCCACCCCCGCACCATTGAGCTGCATCTACAAGTAAGTCAGAGCAAGAACAGGGGAATCTGGCTCTCACCAGCATCAGTATGACTCGGTAATGAAATTCTCAGGATACCTTTCCTTTACACTCTTTCCGACTTTCACTGTGAAATCCTTACTACTGCTCCCCATCACCATACAATAGCTAAGCTCAAGAAATGAGGGGTGGCTTTGACCCTTATCTGAACTAAGAAGTTCTGAAGAGTTGGAAACCTTTAGTTTTCCTCCGCAGGTGCCGTGGAAATGTTCTTCATCTTGTACAGGCAGCACTCTACTACAGTTTTTTCTGGAACTCTTAGCTCCTATATAATTTGCTACAGCAATGTCAATATTTCAGATATTTGATGCATTTTGAGTCAGATGAAGTAGCTCCTGTGAGGTTCAGTGCCAGGGTTTTTAGCATGCTTGTACAAGGCTGCCACAGTTGCCCAGCAACCAGCAGGCAAAAATCGACAGGCACCCTGGTGAATGAAAAGAAATGCTGATGAATCTCTGATGAATCTCACACAGGTGACACAATGCTTCCCCCAGGCCAGCTCACTCAGCTTTCTTGCTACCTAAATCCTTCTATTACTCACCAGTTATAGATTTCCATTGGCCATTGCACAGGGACATTTTTATTTTGGTTTCACTCAGGAGGCTGAAGCTCTCTAAAGCATTTGCTGTTCATGGAGACAACCTACCCTCAGCTGCTGGCATTCAGGACTGCTCCTCTAGGATGAAAAATCTTCACATTTTTACTGGGCCAAACCCTGTGCCCAACAGGGGGATCTGGACACAGTCATCTGTCTCGCTCTCTGCATGCCTGTGAGGTCCCATCCCTGATCAGTGAGAGTACTGCCCTCAATTTTAACTGGAGCATAACTATGAGCTATGCTTTGTACCATGATAAAAAACGGCCATGAAGTGCCAGGAGATCAACCATTTGGCTATACAGGGATCAATCTAGTTAGTCTAGTTAGCTAAAAACTCACTCTTTGACAGGGACCAGAATCGGATCTTCAAGAGTTGGTGCAAGAAACTGAAAGTGGGAAGTGTAAGGGTATGTGAAAGGACTGTGTCTGCTCCTTTAAGGGTACCTGGTCAAGGACCTTTTTTCAGTGCAGCAAGGGAAAATCGGAAAAGGAGGAAGCCATAAACAAGAACATACAGGGACACAAACCTGACTGTCACATGATAAGGGAGACAGTGATGAGAACCAAACTTGGTCAGTCACACTAATTGATGAGGGCATGTGAGAGTGTGCGAATATTTATTCCAGCAGGTCATCTGATCAGGGATATTGTCAACTGGGAAACCAAGGGAAAAGCGGGAAGCCAGAAACCAAAGTACACCAAGGCCCAGACCTGACAAAGCAAACATGGAGGCAATGACAAGAAACAAACCTCACCAGTCACACTAATTGATGGGCTATCAAGAAACCACAGACGTCACTTCAAGTAAAATAGACATAAAAGGGTATAAAAGGGGCCAGTCACGTGAAAAACAGGGGCAGTCTGTACGCTTGTCTGGCTGAGCCCTGTGCCTGATCACCGCAGTCTGTCCTATCATTTTATATTTTCTTATTAAATCTTTTCTTAACTATTTCTCTGCATAATCTCACTCTCTACCCCGTGTGTATGTGTGCTTGCAAGGACTGAGTGCCAGCTTCTGGTGAGACCTGTATGTGCGTGAGTGGAATTTGGTGCTGTCTACTGGAGTCAGACCTGGGGTGTAGGCACCCCTGGCCTGTGGTGTCAGCTACTGGAGCGAGTGGGGGTCTCTTGCCTCCAGCCACTGGGGCAGGAATGGTGTGTGTTCCCAAAACCAGCTACTGGGGGGGACCGGCATGAGTGAGGTGGGTGAGGGGCTCCTCACCGGTGGCTGGAGCAGGACCGCGGGTGCAGGCTGCTGGGGAGGGCCGAGTGTCTGCATCTTCCCCAAACCTGGTGTGTGTGGGGTGTGCATGTGTATGCGCTAGCAAACTTTAAGCTGGACTAGCCAGCGAGTAGGGGGGCCTCGGGTCCGGGCTGGGGTATCAGGCAGGCGGGGTATCTGTGCTGGTACGCCCGGGGGGACTTGCAAACGTGGAGTACATGACGGACGAGTGTGTGAGTGCATGCATGTTTGCTAGCGAGCATCAAGATGGACTAGCCGGCGAGTAGGGAACCGGTGAAGTGAGTAAGGGGTCCAGGATCCAGGCAGGGGTGCTGGGCAGACAAAGGGGCCATGCCAGTACTCGAGGGATCTGTGAATGTGTGTGTGCTTGTTTATGTAGAGCGTGTTGTGTGTACGCTTTCACTAGTGAACTTCTATCTCTACCAGCCGAAGAGGAGGAGGGGACTTGGCTGTCTATGTTTATGTTTTATGCGAGTCCTGTACATAGGTGCTGTTGAAGGCAGCACCTTGTCTGTGGCAATCTGTGCAACCGGCTGCGTCAGTGTCCGCTGTGTGTGTATGTGTCTGTCTGTCTGTGCGTGTGTGTCTCTGGGATACCTGCGCAGCTTTGTTACTGGTTGAATCTGCAACTGGGAAAGCGGCAGCTTCGTCCCTCAGCCTGGGCAGAGACCCCGAGTCCCTGGGCACTGGGCTGGGCTCCAGGGGCCAGGCAGGAGAGGTCCTGGGCTGGAGCGCCTGGAGAAGGCAGCTGCACTTCTTACATCACCTAACAGGCATAACTTGTCCACAAGCATAATTCTTCCTACTTGTCCTTCCATGGCTACATGCAAGTTGCTTATTAAGGACACTGTAAAGAATGTATTTGGGGGAAAAAAATATATACTGTTCCATAAAAATGATAGATTTGTCATCTAAGCCCATGAAGACATCTCTCCCTTTAAATGCTGAATGATCTTCATTGTGAATCACAGTGAGAAAGAGCAGCAGATAGAGAGTGCAGGTACAGCATTTTAACAGCAGCTGAAGTGCTAGGCTCCATTTGGTCAGGATTTTCAAAGGGAGCAAGTGAATGGAAAGGCTTTTATTTTGCTACCAAGCAGTTCCCTGAAGTGATAGAGGAGAGAAAATTTTCACTCTAGCTTCGCCAAAATACAGCAGAAAATTCCGTCAGTTCTAGTTTTGTCATCTCCTCTCTCTTGCTTTCTCCTGTCTATATATACCTTCAGGGCTTCATTTTTTCTCGCCAGTCAGCATGAGTGAACAACTCCAAGTATCAAAAAGCTTGTAACCTTGGCAAACCTAAAAAAACCCGCTATTTTTGATGGAGAAAGAAAGTACTCAACAAATCCATCCTCTTTTTGTGTTCTCTCACTGCCAGATCCAAAACTCTGATTCTTGTTTACAATTTCAAAAAGATTATCTGCTGGGATTCTTTTACTGTATGGTTTGATCCAAAACGTACACACAGTTGCCTAATTGCGAATGGACAGATAGTATTATTTTCTGATCCCTAAGCACAGCCTAGATTCTAAAATGTATATTCTCACTGCCTTAAATGAGATGATACTTTAAATGTTGAACATCTTGTTCAGCTTTCAGCAGAACACAGATAGAGACAGAAGACTGTTGGCAGGGAGAATTGGCAAACTCTTAGTAGAGTATGGTTTCACTGATATTGTTTTCTAGTGTGCATGTACAGCTGAGGATGACAATTGACCTCAGTGGTTCCATTTTGAGGAACAAAAAGGCTTGGCACGGTGAAGCAAGTCTGGTGTGCAAGCTCCGAGATCATGATGGGAATCTTCTTACTTCTTGGTAGATTCCCAATGTGCCATGTAGTCTGTGCCTTTCCAGGGTTCCAAAGAAATCCTTCCCCCCCCCCGAAACATGAGAATTATTCTGAATACTGGCAAGTCCAAGGTTATGGTTGTTTTCACATAGTTTCCTTTTCCTTTGGACTGTATGTTGGGAGGGTTGAATGGAGAATAATCAAGAATCACTCTTCAGGGCCTGAAATATCATGACTTCTGGATTTCCATACAGCCAGTGTTTAACAGCACATGACAATATTATCTACAAGTTTTTTTATAACATTCCTGGCAGCCATATTAATGACAATTACCCACAGACAATTTCAAAGGTTGACTAAAAGTATTGCATGGAAAAATATGCCTTCTTTGACCAGCAGTTATACACATAGCCTATTCACTTATCATATCTTAGCTCATAAAAGATTTTGCCCCTTTGTGACACTGTCAGTTTCTTCCTTCGCCTTATGAAATTCAGCTCTCATTTTATAATCCACAGCAAGATCAAATTTCATGTTCTCTTAATGCTCCATTAGCCTTGTGAACCCCTCCACATATATTAGAGGAGTTACATGGGGCTACGGAATAGGCAAACGTGATCCTTTACAAATAAAATAGCATTAGCTGCAACCATGAATTAATAATGGAAACCCTAGACTCTTTTACCTTCACTGCCACCAAGATCTTGTCCTGCTCAGGACAGAGGTTATAGCATTCAGCCAGAAAGACTTTCCCAAAGGCTCCTTCTCCAAGTTCTCTTTTAAGAACAATATTGTGGCGCTTGATGTGCTGAACAACTGTGAACAGAACACAAAATGGAGGTCAAAAGTGAACTGCAAGGCCACAACAGGAAGGGGTCTGTGCTTACGGCCACATGGAGACAGGTTTGCCTGTACAGTGCAGTGCATATCATGAAAAGAATCAATGTGACTATATGTCATTCATTAGCACTTTGTCCAAAAAGAATGTGTTAATATATTTATATTTGGAACGTAGTGCATTTGCTGGATAAGAAGAAGACGTAGAATTAAGAGTCATCTGGGAAAAAGCTATTTATCATTGTGCTTGGATGAGTGCTGTAGAGCATACATATGCTGCTGGGTAAACAACCCAGAGTTTGGGATATATTCAGATGTGGACCAATCTCAGGCTCCGTGCTTGACCACATGCATCTTCCAAACTGAGCATCCATTTACTTAGAAACTACCTTATCTCCATTACTAAAGAATGTAAAAAGGAGTGCTGCTATTAACAGCAGTGGAGAGAAATGACACAACCTGTCCCCCTTGCTATCACCAACTTTGGGGAAAGGGGCCATAGTCTATGAAAGGAAAATACATATGTTCCAAATCATAAGTCTATGAAGATGCAACCTCAGAACACTGCATATTTCCCTAATAATAACATGTACACATGTGAGGTGAGCCTGGTGCTGGAATAAACTAGAAGAGAGACCCGGGATGCCCTGAGCCACCTCCAACATAAGCCTAACAGGAAGGCAGCGCTCCTGAGAAGCACACCTCCACAAGACTCAGCTGCCACTCAACCAGGCACCAGAAAACCCACTGCCAGCATGAAAACAGGCTCGCTGCACATGCTCTGATCCCATGAAGGGATGCTGTGGGGCCCTGAGCTCCCAGCTAGCCACTCCCAGTGTGCCACCACTCACCTGCAGGGCTCGGTAATGCCAGAGGTGCAATGCCCAGCTGCCTTCTCACAGGCCAGCATGCCACTCTGTCTCTTATTTCCAGGGTGATGACTAAATGTGCTGTTTTCAAAGGGTGGGGAGAGACTATTAAATACTTCAGTGCTGACATTTTCAAACCATAACAGAAGATAAGCTATGAACGAGGCCTTTGCTGTAGGGTTCTTCCAAATGAGGTTGGGGGCATGGGTCTGTAGAGGGTACAGAGCCAATATTTATTTAGCTTTTTAGCTTCCATTTTGACAACCTCTAGAGCGCACGGCCTACAAACAGGAGTACTCAATGTACCCTGCACTTGGGTGATATGTATCTTTAAGTCCTCTGGATCCCAGTATTCCCACTACTCATGCCAATACCCTTTGGCTCCAACACTCTATCAGACACAGACAGAATTGCTGTGATCACATTCATTTCATATAACAGCCAGCCTGTTGGACAGCACAGTATGGAAGAGTGGCTATTTGCAATGTTCCAGGCCCACAAAAACCTGTTCCTGCCATTGCTGTGATTGCAGGGTGAGGCAATTATGAAAACAGTCCTCCTTTGTATGGCAGGTCTCATTAAAACTGAGAAGCCATGCTTTGAAATAATAGCAAAATAGACATTATATGAGACCACAAGTTACAAACATTTTTGATTCTTGTCAAACTCTGACCTACTGTAAAATTAAGTTCTATTATGGTAAGATACGCGCGCGCGCGCGCGCACACACACACACACCTCTTTTTTTGGCCAGCTGCTCAAATGCTGAGCAGCTTCCCTACAGTCAGTAGGAATATACTCTTTATTTTCATTTCCTTCTCAGCACCGGCTTTTTAAATAAAGCATAAAATACAGTTAGCACAAGAGACAGGCCTGAACCAAAACACATTTTTTCCTCACAGATGCAAATTAACTGGCTTACTTCACCTTTACTAATATTCATAACAAAACAAATATCAAGGCTGAATTACTGTCCTGGAGTGTTACCTAAATACAGAATACGTGATATACATCTCAAACATAATTTAAGCAGAGGGTCCAGATATCATGGCTCATATCAGGCCTGAAATGTGCTGCCATTGTGCAGTATCATATAAGTTGCTCTGCTTTCCTTCAGTTTTTCTAATTGTTCATGTATCGTGGTTTAACCCCCAGCCGGCAACTAAGCGCCACACAGCCGCTCGCTCACTCCCCCCCGGTGGGATGGGGGAGAGAATCGGAAGAGTAAAAGTGAGAAAACTCGTGGGTTGAGATAAAGACAGTTTAATAGGGAAAGCAAAAGCCGCGCATGCAAGCAAAACAAAGCAAAGCAAGGAATTCATTCGCTACTTCCCATTGGCAGGCAGATGTTCAGCCATCTCCAGGAAAGCAGGGCTCCATCACGTGTAACGGTTACTTGGGAAGACAACCGCCATCACTCCAAACGTTGCCCCTTTCCTTCTTCTTCCCCCAGCTTATATACTGAGCATGATGTCATATGGTACGGAATAGCCCTTTGGCCAGTCTGGGTCAGCTGTCCTGGCTATGCTCCCTCCCAGCTTCTTGTGCACCTGGCAGAGCATGGGAAGCTGAAAAGTCCTTGACCAGTGTAAGCACTACTCAGCAACAACCAAAACATCAGTGTGTTCTCAACATTATTCTCATCCTAAATCCCAAACACGGCACTATACCAGCTACTAGGAAGAAAACTAACTCTATCCCAGCTGAAACCAGGACATCATGTCTCAACTCACAGGAAATAAGTCAGTAAATAGTCCCTAATACTAACAGAGGTCTTGAATTACAGCTAAAGATGCAGGGATTATTTTTTAAATGAAAGCCATTCAAAACTCTTTGGTTGATTACAGTTTTACAAATGTTTCCCTATGCTTGCATTAGAAAAGTGTGGCAAGTTGACTGACTGTAATTATATTTGGTTGTTGCGAGGGAATCTAATTATGGTCAGACCAGTCCATTTGAGTGGGAGGAGATGGAGACTGTGAACAGTTTTGAAGATTTCTTTTCTACTAGAGAGGCAGGACTCCTTTCCACCCGAGTCCTAGAGGCCCTTCCATGCCTCCCAATGCCATCGGGAGCCAGGACAAGAGGCAACGGTGAGGGATTAGGAGCTGGGCTCCCAGACAGACAGCCTAGCCCAGATTTTTCCCCTTATGGACATCATGCGGGCTTAAAGGCCACTGTGACCTGTACTTTAAAAAATGCTTACTAATAAATGAGCCATTATTTTTTGCCAGCATTAGAACTTGCCTTTCACCAGCTGTTCTCATCAGGGCAGAGACTGAAACCATGAGGTCCTGTTTTGTTCCTGTTCATGTTCAGCCAAAACTGCCATTCGGTCCTACCTCTCTGGGGATTTCTCTTTCCCTCTACTTCCCCAATAGCACTACAAGGCTGTCTCCCTTCCTTTACTAGAGAGAGAAGTTTAGCTCCACATTACAAGTGTCATCATTTTAAAATGCTCATAAAACCCATTAACTTTTGTAGGCAGAGAGCACGGATAAAATCCTGGCCTACTGGAGTCAGCAGCAAAACTCCACTTCAGTAGAGGCAGGTTTTCATTTCGTTCTCTTTAATACTGCCATCAAAGACCTGGTGATAAACAAACTCAACCTCTTAAATTTTGTTTGGGTCCTCTCTGTTTTGAACACAGAACAGCACCAATGTTTATCCTAGTGGTAAAGAGACTTTTTTGTCAAGATCCTGGAGGACTTCACAAACGATGCAGAGTAAAAATAAATAAGAAACATGAAATACTTCTGAACAGTACACTTACAGCTGCTGCTAAATGCTCTTATATAAACCAAGCATTTAAATAAACAGCCTGTCCCATACCAAACTGTCAAATGCAAAACATAGCAAGCCGCAGAAGTGATCTGTACAGAATATGCTTGCAACTTGTCACACTCTGTCCATCCCTGTTACCTTTCTGAGCTGAACTGAGTTACTAAATAAATAAAAAATGACAGTAAATGTGACTAAATATAAGAACAATGTAAGTAAATCAAACACGTGATGTGATGGAAATATGAGCTAAGGAAAAAAAAAAAATCCATTTAGCACACTCAGGGCCAAGCCATAATGACACTGTCATCAGTGGCAGGAGATTCCAGCAGTAGATACACTGAAAAATTCAAGTCAAAAGCTGCTTTCAGTTAATATCCGGATACAGCAAATTATCTCTTAAAGTCCAAGGGATTATCCTCGATTTACACTGAAGAAACAAAGCAGAATTTGGCCAAGGAGGTGGCATAACAGAATTACCAAAGACGTGGTCTCATAACATTTTTTCACAGGCAAAGATACACAAATGTTCAAAGGGTCGTTATATATCTTCCGCCTTTTGGTTCTAAATGGTGGTTGCCTTTGAGCTGCTATTTGTACTTTTAAAAATCACTACCTGTAGGCATGGGCTTTCACCCCCCCAGGAAACCTACCTTTGATTGTGAAGCTGAACAGAGAGGATCACACCACGTTCTGGACTGGGTCCCAACAAAATGGGCAGCTCAGGATCACCTCACTGCATTGAATTCACTGAGTTGGATGTGACTGATTTCAGCCACAGACAGCAAGACATTCAACGGTACAAGTGTAAAAATGTTTGTGTGCTTAATTAAAAAGCGAAACGCAGTGAAAGTGTAAAAGTGCTTTTTCCTTGGTCACAAAAAATAGGTCTAAACATTTTACCGCCATATAGAATCAAACGATCATAGAATGGTTGGGGTTGGAAGGGACCTTTAAAGATCATCTAGTTCCAACACCCCTGCCATGGGCAGAGACATCTTTCACTAAACCAGGTTGCTCAAAGCCCTGTCCAAACTGACCTTGAACACCTCCAATGATGGGGCATCCGCAGCTTCTCTGGGCAACCTGTTCCAGTGTCTCACCACCCTCACCGTAAAAAAATTTCTTCCTTATGTCCAATCTAAATCTACCCTCTTTCAGTTTAAAACCATTGCCCCTTGTCCTGTCACTACAGGCCTTGGTAAAAAGTCTCTCTCCATCTTTCTTATAAGCCCCTTTAAGTACTGGAAGGCTGCAATAAGGTCTCCCCGCAGCCTTCTCTTCTCCAGGCTGAACAACCCCAACTCTCTCAGCCTTTCCTCATAGGAGAGGTGTTCCAGCCCTCTGACCATGTTTGTGGCCCTCCTCTGGACCCGCTCTAACAGGTCCATGTCTGTCTTGTACTGGGGACCCCAGAGCTGGACGCAATACTCCAGGTGGGGTCTCCCGAGAGCGGAGTAGAGGGGGAGAATTGCCTCCCTCGACCTGCTGGCCACGCTTCTTTTGATGCAGCCCAGGATACGATTGGCTTTCTGGGCTGCAAGCGCACATTGCTGGCTCATGTCCGGTTTTTCATCCACCAGTACCCCCAAGTCCTTCTCTGTAGGGCTGGTCTCAATCCATCCATCCCCCAGCCTGTATTGATACCAGGGACTGCCCTGCCCCAGGTGCAGGACCTCGCACTTGGCCTTGTTGAACTTCATGAGGTTTGCACGGGCCCATTCCTCAAGCCTGTCAAGGTCCCCCTGGATGGCATCCTTTCGTCCAGCGAACCAACTGCACCATTTAGCTTGGTGTTATCTGCAAACTTGCTGAGGGTGCATTCAAATCCCACTGTCTATGTCGTTGATGAACATATATAGTATTGGTCCCAGTACGGACCCTTGAGGGACACCACTCGTCACTAGTTTCCACTTGGACACTGAGCCATTGACTGTAACTCTTTGGACGCGGCCATCCGGCCAATTCCTTATTCATCTAACAGTCCATCCATCAAACCCACATCTCTCTGATTTAGTGGCCAGAATGTTGTGGGGGACCGTATCAAAGGCCTTACAGAAGTCTAGGTAGATGACATCCGTAGATCTTCCCTATGTGACCATTAAACCATCTAAGCTGACTTTTTGCACAACATGGAGCATAGTATTGAGTGAAATGGCTTGTATTTGGCAGGAGAATACCTCCAGAAAGGGTTTGTGCCAGTCCTGATTCGAAAGTCTGTGTTGTTTTTTTTCTCCTTTTTTTTCTCCAGCTTGTCTGGCTTTCACCTCCCTCATTGGCTTTTAGGAGACTTTCTCTACTAGTTTAAAAACCCCTTTAAGGTCTTGTATTTTTTCACTGTGAAGGAATAGATATACATAATAAACATTCTTCTTGGTCTTCTTGGTAAGGCAAAGAGATGGAAGCCCCTCCCTGGAAGGCATTTTCTCCAGTTTGCCAGTCATTTTTATGGCTCTTCTCTGGGCAAATTTGCAATATCTTTTAGAAAATAGTTGTTTCCAGTTGTTTTTTTCCAACTGGACGCCACATTCTTGTATCATTCTCCACAAGGCTGTAATACAAACATAAAATCAGCGCTCTACTTCTCTGCACATCCAAAGATCGCACTAGTCCTTTTAAGGCTAGGTTTCCTAAAGAGCATGAAAATTATGCAATTGTGTGTGTGTCTCATCTTAACACCTCACCCAATTACAATATCACAAGTGCTAGAAGTTTCAGATGTTTTCCCATATACCTTATGAACACAGAAGAGCAGAGGAGAGATCTCTCTCCTTACAGATTGGCTGCAGCAGGGGCTCACTGCTTGATGAACAGTAAGAGCCACAGGAAAGAGGCTCCATCAGCACTGCTCACTGAACTACTAACACTAGAGTCATTTAATGGGTGACTTGAAGAAGGCGCTTCCATGGGCAGTGGTCTTCCTGGAAGAAGAACTGGAGACACCTATGAGAAGAAAACCTGTAGGGATTTCCTGGTTGTCAAGAGCTACATCTGATGATAAATCTGATAAATTTGTGTTGTTATAGCTAAAACTTTCAGATGCTTTGTTTGCAACTTAAATCCTCCCAGGATCTATATTTTAAACCCCAAAGTTTTCGTTGCCTTGACTGAGAATTAGGCTTCCTTCCATGATATAGTGCTGCAATTCCTGGGAGGGTGCCCAGATGACAGGCCTTCTCCCCCGCAGTGGTGGGGGCACCACAGCTCTTGCCCGCTGTAAATTAGTTTTGCTGTAGCTAGTTTGGCACCTCTCTGGCTGAAACTCAGTGTTTGCTGTCTTTTAGATTTTATATTTGATTTCTGGTGAGGGGTATTATCTCACCCTTTTGATGCAGTAATTTATTTATTTTATTTGACTAAGATCCTTTCAGTTTGGCTACAGATAAGCATATTGCCATGCTCTGTTAGATCCTTAAAATCAAAGAGGAACTACTTAATAATAAATTAGAATAGCAATGCTATCATTGTTTTAAATGCATGAGCATTATGAGCTAAATTCACCTTTCAGGAAAACAAGAATACTGAAGTTGACATTTTTTTCAGGAATGAATTTGACCTTACATAAGAAAACTAAGGTACGCAAAGCCCTCGAGCCTTAGTAACTTGAAATTGGTTTTGATTTCGGTGATAAGTATGTATTAAATGTAGGTTTGATCTATTATGTGCTAAAACAACTGGGATATATCAGAATTTGGCTCACTGTGTTCAAAATAAATGGCAGATATTATTCAGATGTATTTTCTCTCTTTGCTGCTTCCAGCCCACTACCAGCTTTCCAGCACAGTACGGTAAATCAACTCTAAGCAGAAAACTGTGCTGAATTTTTGACCATCCTTTGCCTTTGCAATTGATTTGTAAATGTGAATCTCAATGTGCTTCTTTGAAAAGATTACTGGTTGTAGAGCTTCAAGGCTATTGCACGTGAGTTGTTATAGAAAATGCCTGCTGATGTTATTTTATTGTGGTCCCTCTTCCATGTTTATGTTAACTGGAGACAACGATCTCACCAGCACCCTTCTCCTAGCTCAGAGCAGGAAATCCTTTCCCTCAGCACGATACTAATCTTTTGGAATCTTCTGTGCTGCAGAAACAGAAGTACTCAGCAAAGGATGGGAAAGTACTGTGTTGTGTATCTCCTAGGATAGAGGCTTGCGGGGAGAAGGGCTAATAAACATACTGGCTTCAAAGTATTAATTCTTTTCTGCCTTTGTTTTCAGAAACAGGCATAGTCTGAAAAGCATTCCAGGATCCCAGTTTGAGAAGCAGGACTTGTAAGAAACTTCATACGTTCAGGGACTGAGCCATAGTCAAGCTGTGGCTTGATAGTGGGAACAGCAGGACTTTCCCAGATCATTTCCCTTGCAAAAAATGTGACATATTTTCGCTTCTTCCCTCTTGGATTTGCATGTATTTTCATATAATACTGACAGATCTAGCAGAGAATATGATAAATCTCCTTCCATTCAGTTGATAGTGTTATCTTTCAGCTGACATTAGGGATGAAGATAAAGCAGAGACATTTAATGCCTTCTTCGCTTCTGTCTTTAACACCAATGATGGGCCCTGGGACCCCTGGAGCCCTGGGTTGGAAGAACGTGACTGGGGTTATGGATAAGCTCCCAGTTGACTTTGAACTTGTACAAGATTTGCTGCTGCAATTGAATGCACATAAGTCTATGGGGCCCAATGGGATTCGTCCCAGGGTACTGAAAGAGTTGGCCAATGTTATTGCGAGACCTCTCTCAGTTATTTATCAACGGCCTTGGGAATCTGGAGAGTTCCCAGTTGACTGGAAGCTAGCAAATGTTATTCCAATTTTCAAGAAGGGCAAGAAAGAAGACCCTGGTAATTATAGGCCTGTCAGTCTCACTTTGGTGCCTGGTAAAGTTATGGAGAAGATTATTCTGGGAGTTATTGAAAAACACCTGAAAGACAATGTAGTCATCGGTCAAAGCCAACATAGGTCAATGAAGAGAAAGTCATACCTTACTAACTTAATATCCTTTTATGACAAGCTTACCCAGCTAGTGGACAAAGGGAAGGCAATGATGGATGTGGGTTTTTTGGATTTTAGCAAAGCTTTTGATATGGTCTCTCACAGTATCCTTCTGGACAAAATGTCCACCATGCAGCTAGATATGTACACAACACAATGGGTGAACAGTTGGCTGAAGGGTCGGGCTCCAAGAGTTGTACTAAATGGGGTAACATACGGTTGGCGGCCAGTCACTAGTGGTATTCCCCAGGGCTCAGTTTTAGGGCCAGTTCTCTTCAATGTTTTTATCAATGACCTGGACACAGGACTTAAGCGCACACTAAGTAAGTTTGCCGACAATACTAAATTAGGAGGAGCTGTTGATTCCCTCGAGGGTAGAGAGGCCTTACAGAGAGATCTTGATAGATTAGAGTGCTGGGCAATCACCAATCGTGTGAAATTTAACAAGGACAAATGCCAGATTCTGCACCTGGGACGGTGTAATCCTGGATGTACGTATAGACTGGGGGACAAGAGGCTGGAGTGCAGCCCTGCAGAAAGGGATCTGGGGGTTTTGGTTGATGGTAAGCTCAATATGAGTCAACAATGTGCCCTGGCAGCCAAAAGGGCCAATGGTATCCTGGGGTGCATTAGGCATAGTATAGCTAACTGGTGCGGCCTCACCTCAAGTACCGTGTGCAGTTTTGGGCTCCACAATATAGAGAAGGCTGTAGAAATATTAGAATGTGTCCAAAGGAGGGCGACAAAGATGGTGAAAGGACTAGAGGGCATGACTTATGAGGAATGGCTGAGGATACAAAGTTTGTTCAGCTTAGAGAAGAGGAGACTCAGGGGTGCCCTCATTGCTATCTACAACTTCCTCGTGGCGGGGGGGAGCAGAAAGGGAGGCGCTGATCTCTTCTCTCTGGTGTCCGGTGATAGGATGTGAGGGAATGGTTTAAAGCTGTGTCAGGGGAAGTTCAGATTGGATATTAGGAAATAATTCTTCGCTGAAAGGGTGGTCAAGCACTGGAACGAGCTCCCCAGGGAAGTGGTCATGGCCTCAAGCCTGTCGGTGTTCAAGAAGCGTTTGGACAATGCTCTTAGATATATGGTTTAACGTTTAGGTTGCCCTGTGTGGAGTCAGGAGTTGGACTCGATGATCCTCGTAGGTCCCTTCCAACTCAGGATATTCTATGATAGATTCTATGATTATATTTTTCTACATTTCAGACAAATAAGAAGGAGGCCGCCTTCTTTGTTATTTTATTTTGTACTATGCATAGAGGGTTTTAAAGACATTATTATTAAAGTTTGGGCCACTGAACATGTACATTTTACACATACTGAGCATTTCTACAATATAACATGGTAGCAGAGTCAAAGAATTAGCAGGTTCCTATAAAGCTGTATGCCCCTCTGTTTCTATGCTCTTTTAGACTGTTTCTTTGAAACATTAACTAATTTTGCCCCTTTCAGTTCAGAAGGTTCCAATGCGATATAAAATTAGGCATACAAATTAAAGTGACTATGCCACTGGAATTTTTAGGATTCCTAAAGTGGAGAAGCTCATATAATGACAGTGCTTGCACACCTTTCACTTTTTGTCTGTTGGACAATGTCAAATAAGTTTGACAAGGGAGCAATAGTGTCAACAACATACAGCCCCTTGCAACAGGTCTGCACCAAATAAAGCCCAGGGCCACTTGCCCCTTAGCAGATCAGAGGCAACACCATGCTATCTATGCCTCCATGGCTGCAGACCACCAGGCACCAGCCATCTAGTTAGCATGTAGCCTGTCTGTCCAGCTAGCAAGCCAAAGACAGGTAAGCAAGGGACATAAAGCAGGAGCAGAGGGATCCTCACTTCCACTGCAGCCAATAAAAATCCAGGTCTGCTGCTCAGCAAAGTTCCCTTCAGACATCTGTTTACATAAGGGCTTTGTAAATTTTCACTGACATGTATAAATCCCCTTCCACAAGTAAATAAAACTTTATTTTAGTGAAGAACAAACACAGATGCGTTAATCGAAAGTCAACTATATATGCCATGTCAGCAGCTAATGAATAACAAAGACCCATACTCCTTTAGGGTAATGACAGCTTCCTACAGGATCCAGCATGTTAATGAACTGTCAGAGCTCCAGTACTAACAGTGAAAACACAACCAAACAGCGACCAAATAGGACCTTTTAAAGCTGTAGCCTATGACGAGGCTGAGGACAAGTTCAGTCTCTGCCATTAGGCTTTCAGGACCTAAAAGCATCTTGGTTTTGAGTTGATAATTAAAGTGTGCTGAGCCAAGCAGCTGTCACTAAGGAACAGGAGCTGCCCAAACACAGCAAAATGCATAGAAGTTTACTGGCTGATTTATCACACCATAATTAACTCAGTTACAGCCTTTTGAGACATGGAAGTGAAAGACAGAAAGAGGGGGAAAAAAGAAGGAAAGGGAAGAAGAGGTTCAAAGAGCTTTGAACATTTTGTCCTAGTCAGTTTCCAAGAAAGAGGAAAACACTAGGAGAGATTCAATTGAAGAATGCCCTCCCACAGCCCACTGTTTCTGGAGAAGTGTCTGTTGGGCAGATACCCAAGAGACGTATTTCCCAAAGCACACAGATGCAGTCTTTGCAGAGATGTGAACCCTCCCTGAGTGGCAGCACATGTGTGGCAGCACATGTGCATACCAGAGCAAACAAGAAGAATGGCAGAAAAGGCTGAATGAACTTCATTCAGGATCTGACATACTATGTCAATATAATGAACATGACAAACAAGAGTGTTATAAGCAGGCTGAGTTGGCAGCTCCAACCAATTAGTACCTGGTTAATTTTATGGTGATAACTAATACAAATGTATGATAGTCTATAAAGCCTTAATAGATATTACCATAAATCATAGCCATCTTGCTCCCCTGTGCCCTTTATTCCCAGAAAGTGCTTATAATTCATGGGAGGAAGCGAGCAGGCTGCACAGCATCAGAAAAGATGGAGAAGGGAGATAGGATTTTCTCTGAGATAGAGCAGCTTGAAGACCCTCACGCCCCATTTGCAGCAGAGACGCAGGCAGTGTCCACCCCTAGTAGAATGGTAAGTTCAACCTCTGGAGAAGGGGAAGGATGGAAGCTGGTGACTTCTGGCACCAAGAGGAAGGCTCCTGCCCCACCTAAGGGCTTACAATTGCAAAATAGGTTCACCGTCCTCAAAGTCGAAGAGGACCCACATGTACCTACAAGCAAAGGACATGGTACACTTGACCCTAAACCATGCAAGACCACCAGGAAGAAACAGCGAGTCATCGTAATGGGTCAATCCCTGCTGCGGGGGACAGAGGCACCCATCTGCTGACCTGACCTATCAACTAGAGAGGTTTGATGCCTGCCGGGGGCCAGGATCCAGGATGTTGTGGAGGGACTGCCGAAGCTTGTCTGGCCCTCTGACTACTACCCCCTGCTTTTCTTCCATGTGGGCACAAATGATACTGCCAGGGGAAACCTGGACAGGATCAAAAGTGACTACAGAGCTCTGGGGGCAGTAGTCAAGGGCATGGGGGCCTAGGTGGCGTTCTCCTCAATCCTGCTGGTGAGGGGAAAGGGTGTGAGGAGGAGGGCACGAATAGAACAAGTCATTAATTAGATGCAGAACTGGTGTTGGCAGCAGGGTCTTGGGTTCTACGACCGTGGGACCCTGTTTACAGATCAGCGTCTGCTTGGGAGAGATGGCATCCACCTCGCTAAGCAGGGCAAAGCTATTTTTGCCAATAGGATGACTGACCTCATAAGGAGGGCTTTAAACTAGGAATGACGGGGGAGGAAGAGGGTGACCAGCAGTCCTGTGAGGCAGCGATGGACAGGGTTGATGAGGAAAGGGCATGGGGTGGTGTGACAGGAAAGGATCACAAAGTCAGCAAAATGAGGCTTGGGTGGGGTCGCCTCCAGCATCTGCATACGACCAAGGAGGTGCCTAAAAGACACCATTGTGCACAAATCCCCCAAACCCTCTCTGGGAACTCAACATGCTGGGATGCCCCTCTTTAGTGCCTGTATACTAATGCACGCAATATGGGGAATAAACACGATCAGTTGGAGATCTGTGTGCAGCTGAAGAGCTATGATCTTTTGGGGATCAAGGAGATGTGGTGGGATGGCTCCCATGACTGGAATGTTCCAATGGAGGGATAAAGGTTCTTGGGGAAGGACAGGCTGGGAAGATGAGGAGGGAGAGTTGCCCTTTATGTGAGAGAGAAGTTAGAGTGCATGGAGCTCTGCTTGGGGATGGAAGAGGAACCAACTGAGAGCTTATGGGTTAGGATTAAAGAGAGGACAGGCAAAGGTGACATTATAGAGGGTGTCTATTATAGGCCACCTGAACATGAAGAACAAGTGGATGCGGCCCTCTACAGACAGATAGGAACAGCCTCATATTCACAGGCCCTGGTCCTCATGGGGGACTTCAGTCATCCTGATAGCTGCTGGAGGGACAACACAGCAGGACATAAGTGATCCAGGAGGTTCCTGGAGTGCATTGATGTATTGGGTTTATGTGGCAAGGTTTTGGCAGCAGGGGAGGGGGGGGGGGGGGGGGGAGGTGAGGGAGGGTTGCAGGGGTGGCTTCTGTGAGAAGACACCAGAAGCTGCCCCCATGTCAGACAGAGTTAGTTCCAGACAGCTCCAAGACAGACCTGCTGCTAGCCAAAGCTGAGCCAATCAGTGACGCTGGTGGTGCCTCTGTGATAACATATTTAAGAAAGGGTAAAAAATGCTGCGCAACAGCAGCTGGGAGAGAGGAATGAGAATATAGGAGAGAAACAGCTCTGCAGACACCAAGGTCAGTGAAGAAGGAGGGGGAGGAGGTGTTCCGGGCACCAGAGAAGAGATTCCCCTGCAGCCCGTGGTGAAGACCATAGTGAAGCAGGTTGTTCCCCCTGCAGCCCATGGAGAACCCCACGCCAGAGCAGGTGGATGTGACTGAAGGAAACTGTGACCCCTGTGGAGAGCCCATGCAGGAGCAGGTCTTCTGGCAGGACCTGTGGCCCCACAGGGCACCCATGCTGGAGCAGTCCGTTCCTGAAGGACGGCATCCCGTGGAAAGAACCCATGCTGGAGCAGTTCTTGAAGAACTGCAGCCCATGGGAAGGACCCATGCTGGAGCAGGGGAAGAGAGCGAGGAGGAAGGAGTGGCAGAGACAAAGCGTTATGAAATGACCACAACCCCCATCCCCTATCCCTCTGTGCTGCTTGGGGGAGGGGAGGAGTTAGAGAAGTGGGGAGTGAAGTTGAGCCCGGGAAGAAGGGAGGGGTGGGGGGAAGGTGTTTTTTAGATTTGTTCTTATTTCTCATTATCCTACTCTGATTTGATTAGCAATAAATTAAATTAATCTCCCCAAGTCAAGTCTGTTTTGCCTGTGACGGTAATTGCTAAGTGATCTCCCTGTCCTTATCTCGACCCACAAGCTTTTTGTCATATTTTCTCCCCCTGTCCTGTTGAGGGGGGGAAGTCATAGAGCAGCTTGGTGGACACCTGGCAGCTAGCCAAAATCAACCCACCGCAACTGATGATAACTTCCTCACTCAAGTGGTTGAGGAGCCAAAGAGGAGAGGTGCTCTGCTGGACCTCATACTCACCAACAAGGAGGGTTTCGTTGGGGATGTAAAGGACAAAGGCAACCTTGGCTGCAGTGACCATGAGATGGTGGAGCTGAGGATCCTGAGGGCAGGGAGAGGGGTGAAAAGCAGTCTCACAGCCCTGGACTTTGGGAGAGCAGACTTCAGCCTCTTCAAAGATCTTCTTGGAAGAGTCGAATGGGATAAAGCCCTGGAGGGAAGAGGGGCCCAAGAAAGCTGGTTGATATTCAGGAATCACCTTCTCCAAGCCCAAGAGAGGTCCATGCCAATGAATAAGAAGTCAGGCAAAAAAGCCAGGCGGCCTGCATGGATGAACAAGGAGCTCCTAGCCAAACTCAAACAGAAAAAGGAAGCATAGAGAGGGTGGAAGCAGGGACAGGTAACCTGGGAGGAATACAGAGACATTGTCCGATCATCCAGGGATGAAGTTAGGAAAGTTAAAGCCCAAACGGAATTGAACCTGGCCAGGGATGTCAAAGACAACAAGAAAGGCTTCTCTAAGGTTACGTGTCCTGGTTACACAGGGCATGGAAAAGGCTGAGGTACTGAATACCTTCTTTGCCTCAGTCTTTACTTGCAAGACTGTCCTTCAGGAATCCCAGGCCCCTGAGACCAGGGGGAAAGGCTGGAGCAAGGACGATGTACCCTAGGTGGAAGAGGATCAGGTGAGTGTCAGGAATGCCAATATCCCAATTGATAGAGATTGCGTACAAGGTTTATAATAATTGGGAGGAATTAGAAAAAAAGGAAAAGCAGAAAGAAAAGATGAAGGAAACCAAACATAACACTGCGATTTTAGCTGCAGCATTTGCCCAAGCACAAACCTCCTGCAGGGGGAGAGGTTCCTTCAGGGGAAGAGGCAGGGGCAGAGGAGGAAGAAAAGAAGGGGGAATGGGGAATTGGGCTCCTTTGGGAAAAGATCAATGTGCAATTTGCAGAGAAAGAGGGCATTGGAAAAATGAATGTTCGAAGAGGCAATTAATTAATTGGAATTCCCCGTCTGCACCCATTCCGGAGGCAGATCTGCTTATGATCAGTACGGAAGATTCAGATTGATGAGGACTGGGAGTTGAGAAATTAAATTCCCCAGCTGAACCCCTGGTTTCAGTTAAGCTGGGGAATGAGACTGTTAAAGTTTTAGTTGTCACAGGAGCAACATATTCTGTGTTAAATAGTTGTAAAGGACCTATGAGTAAATTCTCTATGTCAGTAATAGGTGCCACAGGAAAATGAAAGATTAGGCCTTTCTTTCAACCGATTAAGTGTGAAATTGGAAACAAAACACTTACACATGAATTTTTGTATATGCCAGAATGTCCCCTACCTCTGATGGGAAGGGATTTATTGAATAAATTGGGAGCACAGATAACTTTTGATCAGAATAAAGTTCGAGTACATATTCCGCAAAATAATGCCTGGGAGGCACAAGTATATATGTTACAGGAATTGTCGGAAATGAAGAATGCTGAAAATAAGGAGGAACAAATTGAAGTCCCCTCTGAAATCATGGATGGAGTGGTTCCTTTTGTCTGGGCAACTGAGAAACCTGGAAGAGCCAAATCGTCAGAACTGGTAAAGATGGAATTGAAACCAGGAGCGAAGCCCGTAAGACGAAAACAATATTCCATGAGATTGAAAGCTCAAGTTGGACTGGAGCCTATAATTAATAATTTTCTCAAATACAGACCGTTGCGAGAGTGTCAGTCGGAATATAATACCCCAATTCTGCCTGTTAAAAAGACACATTCACAGGAATATCGGTTAGTACAGGATCTAAGAGCTATCAAAGTGATTGATGTACGCCTGGTGGTGCCTAATCCCTACACTCTGCTGACAAGGATAGCTGATTCAAATGTCTGTTTTACAGCGTTGGACCTAAAAGATGCTTTCTTTTGCATTCCATTGGACGAACAGAGTCAGAAGTTGTTTGCCTTTGAATGGGAAAGTCCTACAACAGGACGTGAAATGCAGCTATGCTGGACCGTGCTTCCCCAAGGATTTAAGAACAGCCCCACCATTTTTGGTAATGTATTGGCAAAAGAGCTAGAGCAATGGCAAGGTAAGAAGCCTACCGCTACCTTGTTACAATATGTAGATGATATCTTGTTGGGAACAGACACGGCTGAAAAATGTAGAGGCAACTATTAATCTATTGAACTTTCTGGGGTTGGCAGGATACAGAGTGTCACAAAAGAAAGCACAAATTATGTAGAGAAATGTAATTATATTGGATTTGAAATATCTCAAGGAGAAAGGAAACTGAGAGTTTCTTTTTTTCAGATTTCTGGCAATCTGCCAAATCGGCCCCCCCATCAAAAAGGGAACTCGGGGGATTTCTAGGAATGGTCGGATGGTGTCGCCTGTGGATACCAAATTTTGGATTAATGGCAAAACCTTTGTATGAAGCTGTTAAGGGACCAGGAGAGCTATTGGAATGGACTCCAGAATGCCAGAAGGGATTTGATGAAATAAAAATTGCTCTTATGAGTGCTTTAGGTCTTCTAAATTTAACAAAACCTTTTGAATTTAATGTACATGAGAGAGGACATCAGGCACTGGGAGTGCCTGTACAAACTTTGGGAGACTGGAAAAGACCAGTAGCTTACTTTTCAAAACAATTAGATCAAGTAAGCTCAGGATGTCCAGGATGTCCGAGAACAGTAGCAGCTGCTGTGTTGCTAATACAAGAGGCACGAAAATTGACTTTGGGACAAAGAATAACTGGTTACGTGCCACATGCTGGTACTGCGATGCTGGAACAGAAAGGACATCATTGGTTATCCCCAAGCAGGATGGTACAGTACCAAGCAATATTGCTCAAACAGGAGGATATAGCAATGAAAGCATCCAGTGCCTTGAACCCGGCATCACTATTGCCTCTACATGAGAAGGAGGAATTGGCACATGACTGTTTACAAACCATCGAACGAGTGCACTCTAGTCGTTCAGAATTGAAGATTACAGAATCCCGATTGGGAGTTGTTCACTGATAGAAGTAGCTTCATTGTGAAAGGGGAACGGAAGGCTGAGTATGCTATTGTTACCTTAGAAGAAGAAATAGAAGCAAGACCACTGCCAGCAAATACATCTGCCCAGAAAGCTGAATTAATTGCTTTAACTCAAGCCCTGGAATTATCCGAAGGAAAGTGGGCTAATATCTATACTGATTGAAAATATGCTTTTGGAGTAATACATGCTCATGATGCAATTTGGAAAGAAAGAGGACTGCTATCATCTCAAGGAAACCCTATAAAATACAGCAATGAGATTATGAAACTACTTGAGGCAGTTCACAAACCTAAAGAAATAGCAGTAATACATTGCAAAGCACATCAATCTGGACAAACTGATGTAATTAAAGGAAATCGAAAAGCAGATGCGGCTGCGAAAAGAATTGCCCTATCAGCAACAGTGGCAACCTGAGTTCCAGAAAGAATCCTCTTTTCGGACAACAGAGAGACAACGCAGCAAGACATAAGTGATCCAGGAGGTTCCTGGAGTATATTGATGATAACTTCCTCACCCAAGTGATTGAGGAGCCAATGAGGAGAGGTGCTCTGCTGGACCTCATACTCACCAACAAGGAGGGTTTCGTTGGGGATGTAAAGGACAAAGGCAACCTTGGCTGCAGTGACCATGAGATGGTGGAGCTGAGGATCCTGAGGGCAGGGAGAGGGGTGAAAAGCAGTCTCACAGCCCTGGACTTTGGGAGAGCAGACTTCAGCCTCTTCAAAGATCTTCTTGGAAGAGTCGAATGGGATAAAGCCCTGGAGGGAAGAGGGGCCCAAGAAAGCTGGTTGATATTCAGGAATCACCTTCTCCAAGCCCAAGAGAGGTCCATGCCAATGAATAAGAAGTCAGGCAAAAAAGCCAGGCGGCCTGCATGGATGAACAAGGAGCTCCTAGCCAAACTCAAACAGAAAAAGGAAGCATAGAGAGGGTGGAAGCAGGGACAGGTAACCTGGGAGGAATACAGAGACATTGTCCGATCATCCAGGGATGAAGTTAGGAAAGTTAAAGCCCAAACGGAATTGAACCTGGCCAGGGATGTCAAAGACAACAAGAAAGGCTTCTCTAAGGTTACGTGTCCTGGTTACACAGGGCATGGAAAAGGCTGAGGTACTGAATACCTTCTTTGCCTCAGTCTTTACTTGCAAGACTGTCCTTCAGGAATCCCAGGCCCCTGAGACCAGGGGGAAAGGCTGGAGCAAGGACGATGTACCCTAGGTGGAAGAGGATCAGGTGAGGGAATACTTAAGCAAACTGGACATCCATAAGTCCATGGGCCCTGATGGAATTCACCCATGAGTGCTGAGGGAGCTGGCAGATGTCATTGCAAGGCCACTCGATAATCTTTGATTGATCATGGTGACTGGGAGAGGTGCCTGAGGACTGGAGGAAATCAAATGTCACCCCCATCTTCAAGAAGGGCAAGAAGGAGGACCCGGGAACTACAGGCCAGTCAGCCTCACCTCGATCCCTGGGAAGGTGATGGAGCAGCTAATGCTGGAAACCATTTCCAGGCACAGTAAGGACAAGGCGGCCATCAGGAGTAGTCAGCATGGATTCACCAAGGGGAGGTCATGCTTGACCAACTTGATAACCTTCTATGATGAAATGACTTGTCCTGCTAGATGAGGGGAGAGCAGTGGATATTGCCTGCCTTGACTTCAGGAAGGCGTTCGACACTGTCTCCCATTAGATCCTCATGGAGAAACTGTTGATGTATATGGGCTGGATGAGCAGACAGTGAGGTGGATCAAAAGCTGGCTGAACGGCCAGGCCCAGAGGGTAGTGATCAGTGGAACAAAGTCTAGTTGGAGGCCAGTAGCTAGCGGTGTACCCTAGGGGTCAATACTGGGTCCAGTCCTGTTCAACATCTTCATTAATGATCTGGATGATGGGACAGAGTGTACCCTCAGCAAGTTTGCTGATGACACCAAACTGTGAGGAGTGGATGGTATGCCAGAGGGCCATGCTGCCATCCAGAGGGACCGCGACAGGCTGGAGAAATGGGCTGACAGGAACCTCATGAAGTTCAACAAGGAGAAGTGCAAAGTCCTGCACCTGGGAAGGGACGTTACCCCAGGCACCAGTACATGCTGGGGGCCACCCAGCTGGAAAGCAGCTTGGCAGAAAAGGCCCTGGGGGTCCTGGTGGGCACCAAGTTGAACATGAGCCAGCAATGTGCCCTTGCAGCAAAGAAGGCTAATGGTATCCGGGGCTGCATTAGGCCTAGAGAAGAGAAGTCTCGGGATGGGGTGGGGGATCTTATCAATGTATATAAATACCTGAAGGGAAGGTGCAAAGGAGAGGGAGGCAGGCTCTTTACAGTGGTGCCCAGTGACAGGACAAGAGGCAATGGGCACAAGCTGAAACACAGGAGGTTCTGTCTGAACATAAGGAAACACTTTTTTTTACTGTGAGGGTGACTGAGCTCTGGAACAGGTTGCCCAGGGAGGATGTGGGGTCTCCCTCCTTGGAGATACTCAAAAGCTGCCTGGACGTAGTCCTGGGCAATTGTCTCTAGGTGGCCCTGCTTGAGCAGGACGGTTGGACCAGATGACCTCCAGAGGTCTCTTCCAACCTCAACCATACTGTGATTCTGTGAAAAGTACTGATTTATTGATACACTGATGGGATTTCAAATGAAATTGATTGCAATATTTTTTTTTATTTTCTTTTAAACACATGCAATTCCAATACTTTGCAATGGAGCCTGAAACACTGTATTCAGAAACAGATATCTGGTGATAGATCTAAGAGAGAAAAAGAGTATGCGAAATTATTTATGGGAAGACCTTTTTTATCCTAGACAATTTAAATGTCCCTCTTCATTGGACAGATGCTCAGTGTGGTAGAAGATATCTGACTCAGTTTATATACTACTGCTGTTTACCTGATTCTCTTTGCTAATACAATAATAACACAACGATTTGGACCACCATGGCAATGTAGCAGAATGCAGAGCATCAGCTCTGCGCATCTCCCCAGAGCACCATAGCAAAGTCTTGAGCACTCATCCTGCAAACATTTTTGCACAAGCTGAACTTCATGTACCGTGATTAGTTTCCCTGACACCATGTGGGTTTCATTGCAGCACACAAAACCAAACACAGACTTATGTATTTTCAGGATCAAGACCTGGTTAGCACTAGACAGCTGTGAGTTAATGCTTCTGTACTTAATATGCAGCTTACTAAATGTGAGAGAATTCTGTGTTTGGTACAGTTTGGGGGTTTGTTTTTGTTTTGTTTTTTTTTTTTTTCACAGAACACCATATGTGTTGTTTCAGCATTAATGCTGAAAGTGTAGTCACTGACTGTGTAGTCACTGATGTTTGTTTGTTTATAATGTTTATAATGTTTAATGCAGCTGGGAGTGGAGGTACAGGAGCCTCATTTAAAAGCATGTCTTTTTATATAACATTAGAGAGCTCTAGTGGACATGTTGCCTATTTGTTACTCCCTAGTGGCTTCTGTTTTTCACAGGAATTAACGTTCTTATCACAATGCATCTATATAACATCTTTCTTGTGCTGATCAAGTATCAGCAATTCGGTGACTATTTAATGGATTCCATTGCTCATGCTATGCCAGATTATTCAAATGCCCTCTGGTAGAAGAGATTATGGATTATTTCTAATTACAAAATAGTGCCACACAACAAAATTATGGTAAGAGAGAACATCGGGAATGTATAATAAAAATGCAGCAAAATGCCTCCTATTGCACTGCAGAAAGATTCTTATGTGGATTGTGCTTAGTGCAAACATCAAGCTGTGGATTAGTGTTAATGTTCACAAGACAAATAGGTAGCCTGGCATCAGTCTTTACACCCTTTGAAGTCCTGCACACTCATATGCATGCACGCACCTATGCACAGATCAAGGAAGGCGCCTATTATAGTATTTAAGCTATGCAAAGCTGGAGGCAAAGGTTTCTGACCTAGATCGTATGCCTTTAAACTACAGTTTGTGCTGTGAAGCTAAATCAGTCAGGATACAGATATGGGTATCACTTAGTTGCACATCCAATGCTCACCAACTGCACTGGGAATCTTTAGAATGACTTCTCAGAGAAACAGATAAGGCTTCCAGCAACACTTCAGAAATGTATGTACAAGTTCAGAGCATAAAAAGGTATAAAGAACCTTCTCTGAAACAGTTAAAGACAGACCTTAATGTACAGGTGAAACATAGTAAGTAGTGCAGTTACTATTAATTACAATATTCTTTAGATATTTTTTCAGTTATTTGCTGCAGTGTTGATTGCTGCTTCAAAAATCAGCATTTCATACGGTGGTGCATTAAACCCAGCCAAGAGTCTCTCGCTCACTCCTGGGACAGGGAGAAAATAGAAGGAAGGCAAGAAGACTCATGGATCGAGATAATGACAGTTTAAAAGGGAAAGCAAAAGCTGTGTGTGCAAGCAAAGCAAAAAGAGGAATTCATTCACTACTTCCCATCAGCAGGCAGATATTTAGCCACTTCCTGGGAAGCAAGGCCTCAGCACACATAGCAGTTGCTTGAGAAGAGAAACACCATAACCATGAACGTCCTCCCTTCTTCCTCCTTTCATTGAGCTTTTATTGCTGAGCACTACGTCATGTGGTATGGAATATCCCTTTGGTCAATTCAGGTCAGCTGTCCTGGCTATATCCCCTCCCAACCTCTTGTCCACCTCCAGCCTACTCGCTGGTGGAGGGGGGGAAAGGAAGAGAAAGCCTTGATGCTGTGCAAGCACTGTTCAGCAATAGCCAAAACTGGTATGTTATCAACACTGTTTTAGCCACAAATGCAAATACTGACTTCTGTTTTTGACCCAGGATGTGTTTTATCCTAAGAATACATTAGGTGCATAGGACTGGCCAAAGACCACTGAAATTAGTGGAAAGACTACCGGTGACTTGGATGGAATACAGATTGGGCTTTGAGCCTAACACTGCTGAGTTCATTGATTCATCACAAGGGCTGAAGTTAGCTTTGACAGATGTAAAGCAGTTCATCCCATGTACCAAAGTACTCCTTAACAAATTGCATACATTTTAACTCCACCCTTCTACTCCCAGGAATTTACACCATTTTTCTATTAGCACTGCTAAGGAGCCCCAGCACTTGCACCAAAAAAAAAAAAAAAGAACGACTGAACTATATACAGGCATTTGTACTTACAGTTGTCTGGCTTGAGTTGACTTTTGGCAATTCCAAAGTACTGGGGATTTTCGATTATGGGAATCTTTGTCATCCCAATGATGACTGCATCAGGACCCCCCTCAGAAGAAGATGGAGTGTTACTGCCATTTGAGATGTGATGGAGGGGACTTGCCGAATCATCATCATTGCTGATAACTGAAGAAGGACCTAGAGTTAGAAACAAAGATTCTCCTGTAACTCAGAACATTTTCCTTCCCTCAGACAATTCTTTTTTTTCTTTTTTTGACCAATTTGTCCTCCATCCCACTAGTCAAGAGCTCTCTTTATGTCCCTCGCTGATCTTACCTCAGGAATTTTATACATCTGGCCATTAAGAGTAGGAATGTGATATAAATTTTTGTACTAGAGATCACCTAGACTAAATACATCAGGGTCTAGCATACTGTGTCACTGGGAAAGATCTCCAAATTTGATGAACTCCTACCATTCTCAGAAATAAGCTATGAAATGCATGCGTTAACTTTTTTAGTAGAGGGGAAGCCATACGAGGAGCGGCTGAAGTCACTTGGTCTGTTCAGCCTGGCGAAGAGGAGACAGAGGGGAGACCTCATCGTGGTCTACAGCTTCCTCACAAGGGAAGGAGGAGGGGCAGGTACTGATCTCTTCTCCCTGGCGACCAATGACAGAACCCGAGGGAACGGCAGGAAGATATGCCAGGGGAGGTTTAGGTTGGATATTAGGAAAAGGTTCTTCACCCAGAGGGTGGTGGAGCATTGGAACAGGCTCCCCCGGGAGGTAGTCACGGCGCCAGGCCTGACAATATTCAAGAAGCATTTGGACAATGCCCTCAGATGTATGGTGTGAATTTTGGGGTTGTCCTATGCAGGGACAGGAGTTGGACTCGATGATCCTTGTGGGTCCCTTCCAACTCAGGACATTCTATGATTCTATGATTCTATGATTCTATGATTACCTTATGCCCTACTCTGATCACACCGCAATAATTCCTTTTCCCACAAAGCTGGCAAACATCCGCCTTCCATTTGAGGTGGCATTATAACATGACAACAGACATGGAGGAGATGGGCTCATCCTAACATGGGAAGATGTATGATTCCTGAAGGACAAAATGGCTGAGAGCCAAAATCCAGAGGACAATTTGCACAGTCACAGTAGGTACAAGGCAGACACTCAGAAGAGCAGTGGAAAACACTCTTCCCACCCCACCGTGAGATCTGGGGTCATTTCACAGGGGCTCATCCAGCCCAGGGGAACATTTCTCTGCCTTATGAGGCCCCATCAACACCCGAGTCTAGTGACCTTCTAGAAGGAGAGGTTTATTTTGATCAGTAATTTAGTGACAATTTTTGGTTTTTTCTCAGTTTGTGCTTTGTTTTTTTTAATGAAAGCACCATGGAGATAAAACCTTATGAATGGGTAAAAATAACCAGCCTGCTTAGCATAGTTCCACTTATGTGAGCTGCAGGGGCCTTTGATCTAACACTGAGATCAGAGCAGATAACATTGGAACTCTTGTGATTTGACCCCTGCTAGCTAATTCTATGTTATATCTTCCAGTTTACATTCAGAATTCAAAGAAAATCAGCATCACCATTAAACAATGACATTTTGCCTAATCTGCCCATTGAAGAGCTGACAGAGACCACAAATATCAATTTTCAGATCATTCTCCATCCATGTTAACCAGGGATTTTGGGGTATCATTCACATCTCCTAGAATGGCATCCTCAGATGACACCTGTGTTTGTCCCGCAGGCAAAAGTGACAGGCAGGGTGACAGCAGCGTTCACAGCAATCAAAGGGGGCAGCAGAGAGGACTTTGGGGAAGACAAAAAGCTGTGTTTACTCTGAGTCGACAGCCACTCCTTTGGAGCCCCAGACAGGTTTTAGGTTGAACAGAAGAGGACAGTGCAGAGGCAAGATGGGGATCTGAGTATCACCTGTGCATAGATGGCATCTGTTTGCAGGACAGTCGGGGGATGCAGAGGGAGAGAGGATGGGGACCAACAGTAGATCTTGTGGATGCTTCACGGAGGGCAGGAGAAAAGATGGGGAGGATATACCACACACACACACAATTAAGGAACAAGATAAGAACCAGGACAGGCCAAGAAAGGGCAGGTTTAAAGAAAAGAAACTTTTAGATTCTCTTACAGTTTTATGGTTCACAGTATCATAACGAAAGCGCTTTATCATTACATAGCATGGCTTACAGGAATAAAACGTAAATAATTTGGCACGTGGCTATTTCAACCATAGCTTTAGAGGCTCAAGCATACTCCCACCCCTATCCTGCTTTCTTTTCTCCCCAATTGGTTTAACGGTGCATGAGGGAAATCTTCTCACTGTTTGAAAAAGTACTTCCTCCACTGGCTTGAAACATTAGAAGTATTTTTTCAAATGCCTCGTACTTCACTGGAAAGTCACTGTTGACAAATGTAAGTGAAGCCTAGATCTCTGCAATTTATCAAATGGAATACTAATACCAAGGCTGGTTTTGTCCTTACTGATCACCCAAATCCTCAAAAGACTGATTCTACTAGGAAAGCTACCAGGATTAAGTTTTTGGTGAAGATTTTTCCAATGAAGTGCAGAGCCTAGCAAACTGTTGGTCCCTCAGATGGCACACAAGACACATTTTTTAAGTGCATGTGAGTTTGTGTGCAGTAGAAATAGAGTGCAAACACATGAAAAAAACTTGTTCAGTTTTTCTAGAGATTGTTCTTAGGTCTCCAAACTTTCTGAATGTCAAGCTAATGGCACCAAAAAGCAAGCAGACAAATACATATTTTCTTGGAAACAATGCAGTCTTTTTATACTAATACAGCTTTAGTATGAGGGTCAAATCCCTTCCTTTACAGCAAATGGGTGAATTTTCTTGGCTTTGCAATTAGAGGCACTCCTCTAAGTCTTTCATCTTTGCTGTTCTCTGCTTCACAGGAGGAGGCTCTTTTGTCATTATTTGCTTCTACCATGCATGCAGCAATGGCATGGAAAAGTGTCCATTACACATTTCTAGGACGGTAAAACAGGATATTGAATAGGAACTCATAGCAGCTATGTGGGAGACAGCAAGCTGCAGGGTCAATCCACCACACTCACCTAAGCAGTCTCAGGCAAAAAAAAATATAAAGGAAAGGCTTTCAAATACAGAATCAGGAAGAACATATGGTTCTGGTTTGCACTTAGCATGGCATTGCTAGCACGTATTCCCGGACTTTAGTTTAGGTGGTCACAATCACTGTATCCATCGTCTTCTCCCTCCACCTAATGTGCTGACGATATAAGCAGTCTACTGTATGTGCATTTACTCTCTGAACTATAAAAAGATTTCTTGGAGGCTACCATATCCCACATCCCCCTCGCCATGCATTTTTGTGCATCACAGATCACTTGAATTATCCCTGAAGTTACCACTAATGGCTTAGCCATGCTAGGAGGCAATAGAAGTAATAATTGTCAAAACCAGTCAATTTTAGCTTTATGGTTGGAGCCGTGTAGTTAATCCAGGGATATATTTGCTTAGTCAAGTGTTACAAGGCAGCTCAGGTAAAGAGGATTGCTTATAGGGATTACATTTGTGCTGATGCCTTAATAACTATGACTTCTTCCATGAAAAAGGATGTTGATTACTAGGAAGATTTATCAATAGATCTTGCACTAGCATTGGCTCTTCTTGCTTCAAGTTCTCGTTCCCAGAGAAGCAAAGACCAGTCTGTGCAGAGACACGGTAATGGCGCACCATCAGTCAAAAGCAGGACAGTGAGTGCATATCACCAGTCAGCATCAGCTCTGTTGAATTTTGAGCCCATACTGAATCTTCTCTCTTTTTCTTTTTGGGATGGATGTATTTTTTCACTAGTTAAATACCTTGTTCTCAAAAAGTACTTACACAACACTTCTTTCCCCATGAGACTCACGTATTTGCTGTAGATTCCAAGAAATTATTTTTTTCTGCATGATTAAAAGGCAAGTTTCATACTTCAGCAGGAACAGAGACTCAAACTTTCTTGTTATCAAGCTAAGATCCAAGTTTCTTAACAGAATATACATCTCCTTTTTAGCTCAACTCTTGAATCCCTGCCTATCTTCCACTTCCTCTAGAAGACAACTCATCAGTCATGGCTTGGCACACTTTGACTGAGATGCTACAAGCTTTATTTTGAATGCTCTTTGACATTCCTAAATTCAACAACTGTAGGCAACTGTGATATTAAATAATGTTTATGCAATTGCATATTAAGACTGCAATAATTAAGACTGCAATTGCATATTATTAAGACTGAATAAGACAGCCCAGACTAATAAAAGTAATGCAATTGTACCAACATTATTTTATATTATTGGTCTCTTAAATGCTGCATGCTGAAACAGGGCGTTGAATTAAAAGGCATAAATAAAACACAAAGGAAAAAAAATTCAAAGCTAGCTGAATAAGCTGCCCAAAGACAAACCTGTCTAGTCTCTCTTCAGGTGGTGGACCTGTTCAAAGTAATTTCAGACTCTTCTGCAAATTCATTCAGAGTGAGCTTATTAAAGCAATACTCTTCATTTTGCAGCTGTTGATACTTTTAATGTGGGAAAGCTGAAGGCATGGTGCTACTATGCTTCCCCAGCAGTTTGGCTGTGTGGAGCAATAGCATTTCTTGCCTCCCTCTACCTTCCAACCGACCCCTCGTCTCATATCCCCATCCCTGCCAGCTCCTGAGAACACAGCCATTGGTGTTAGCCTTAGTGCCATCATCTCAATATTCACTGCCACACTCAGTTGCCAAACAAGTGTTATGGAGTTAATATTCCATTGTTGGTGGTGAAAAAAACACAAGAATAAGATTGCCTCAAGCAACATTACACCCAAGTCTATCTTGCTGAAACACAGTGCTCTTCACAGCTCAAACAATGCATGTCCTTCTATCCCAGTGCCTAATGTGCAACACACTGAGCCAAAAACTACATTGTAGATGTTAAGTTTGTGACTCGGAAAACTGAGATTTGCCAGGCTTGGGTGTTTAGAGGATAAATAATTTCATGTCTTCTGATAGGTATCATTAATGTATTTAACTGATTTGCACCCACCAGTGCTTATTTAAGCCTGTGTTATGTCACTCCTTGATAGATGAGGTGAGAAAAACATTCTGAAACTGTCCAAGAAGCTCAGTTCCCATCCAACAAGCACGTTCCCAGGAAGTCAAGGGAACCAGAATGACAGTTGTTCCAGAGAGCTAGAGATCTTCCCTACACCCAGCAGCCAAATGCCTCTACTCCCCTTCCAACAGTCTCTGAATTAAAGAAGGGAGGAGGCTCCTTGGAGATCTCTGGCAGGAGAAACTGGCTGGGAATAGAGGTTTAAACTCAATAAGCAGCCTATAAGACTATGTTCACCTGCAACCATTGCAAAGCAAGGTGGAGAGATCTGTTTGAAAATTGTGATGGAGCCACACCACTCTGACATCACCTTTCACTTGGGTAATCAAGGCTCCAAGGTGTTTTCCTTTTCTTTTCACATTAAAATCAATGTTTTCGCTTTCCTTATTTGCTGCAGCTTCACAAGAAGACAAAACTATGTTCTCATTGTATTGTTTAGATGCAAAGAAAATATGCTACAGTGACAGATTATTTTCCTTCCTAAAAAGAATAATTTAAGTAATGTGTAACCTCAAGGGCAATTTAATAGGTATGTTAGTCAGCTTTACAGTATTAAATTTTCAGGGTTGCTAGGTGCCAAAAGGTCAGTCACACTGACATAAATGCCTTTCGCCTAAAATGCATGTTCTTCTTGCTGGTAAACTTTTTATTTCACATTTAACTCCTCTACAGAGCAAGGAACATGTAATATGGGTAATTTCAATTGAAATGTCTGCATGCAGGTTTTAGCTAGTCAAATATTTCATCAGGCCTCTTTGTCGTTACTTTTAATCTAAGAGTCAAAACCTGCATATTTGTTTGCTTCAATTTTATTCTGGAGCAGCAACTTCTAACTAACTGTCATTTTTCTCACAAACTTATCTATGTTTTTTATCTATGCACACATCCACATGTCCCTTTATGCACAAGCCTAGAGCATTCCAGAAGTCATAATATCTGCAAGGGAGGTTTTTGACTATGGAAAACTCCCAAGGATCCCCTAAAGGAGCCCTTCATAAAGCCAGGTCTGTTATCTGCATATCTTGTACCACGTTTGTTGTTGTTCATTTACTATTTAAAGAGAGCAAAAGATGTAGATTCTCTCAGCGAATCCAGACTAAGGCAGGAAAGGAAAGTGAAGAAAGGTGTTAGTAAAAGACAAAAGTCTGGATGAAGAGAGAAAGAGGCAGACAAGTGCCCAAAGGGATGAATGAAAGTGTAAAGTAGCATGGCTTCATCCAAGCTGATGGAGTAGCTTGCAGTATGATGCATAGATATGAAACTTAAATTTGGGCTGTTGTTTGTTCTGCACAGTGAGAAAACCAAGAAGGACCATTTCTCCAGCCCCTCACACTCCAGCTGGCTTTTGGCTGGCACAAGAAGAGTAACAGAGCCACAGCCTGCCTTGCCACCATCTTTCACACTGATAAAAGCTGGAAGTTAGAGTCAAGCCTGTGAGATTTTGGCCTGCCCTGCTAGGGCCATATGTGGGCTAGTCAGCAGCTGGTCATGAAACAGTCAAGGCTGTTATGACTTATCAGATGGCTGCCTGGAGAATTATGTCCATGGCAGACCGAAGTAATGAAACTGTCAGCAATGACACTGGGATGGTTCTGACCTACCATACCTGATTGTTTGTAGCAGGATAAGCCTTTTTAACTGTTCAGGCTTAATCACATACATGGAAGCAATTTTCCAACAAGGTGGCAGGAGCAATAGCCCAACTGAAGTGCATCTACGCCAATGCACACAGCATGGGCAACAAACAGGAGGAGCTGGAAGCCGTTGTGCAGCAGGAAAACTATGATATAGTTGCCATCACAGAAACGTGGTGGGATGACTTGCACAACTGGAGTGCTGCAATGGACAGCTATAAACCCTTCAGAAGGGATAGGCAAGGAAATAGAGGCGGTGGGGTAGCCCTGTATGTTAGGGAGTGTTTTGACTGTCTAGAATTTAACAGTGGTGACGATAGGGTCGAGTGTTTATGGGTAAGAATCAGGGGGAAGGCCAACAAGGCAGATATCATGGTGGGGGTCTGTTATAGACCACCCAACCAGGATGAAGAGGCGGACGAAGTATTCTATAAGCAGCTGGGGGAAGTCTCACGATCGCTACGCCTTGTTCTCGTGGAGGACTTCAACTTACCAGATGCCTGCTGGAAATACAATACAGCGGAGAGGAAACAGTCTCGGAGGTTCCTGGAGCGTGTGGAAGATAACTCCCTGACACAGCTGGTGAGGGAGCCAACTAGGGAAGGCACCCCGTTGGACCTGTTGTTTTCTGAACAGAGAAGGCCTGGTGGGTGATGTGATGGTTGGAGGCCGTCTTGGGCATAGTGATCATGAAATGATAGAGTTTTCGATTCTCGGAGAAGTAAGGAGGGGGGTCAGCAGAACGGCTACCTTGAACCTCTGGAGGGCAGACTTTGGCCTGTTCAGGGGCCTGGTTGAGAGAGTCCCTTGGGAGGCAGCCCTGAAGGGCAAAGGAGTCCAGGAAGGCTGGATGTTCTTCAAGAAGGAAATCTTACAGGCGCAGGAGCAGGCTGTCCCCATGTGCCGAAAGACGAGTTGGCGGGGAAGAAGACCAGCCTGGCTGAACAGAGAGCTTTGGCTGGAACTCAGGAATAAAAGGAGAGTTTATGACCTTTGGAAGAAGGGGCAGGCAACTCAGGAGGACTACAAGGATGTCGTGAAGTTATGCAGGGAGAGGATTAGAAGGCCCAAAGCCCAACTGTAACTTAAACTGGCTACTGCTGTAAAAGACAACAAAAAATGTTTCAACAAATGCATTAGCAACAAAAGGAGAGCCATGGAGAATCTCCGTCCTTTATTGAATGTGGGGGGAAACAGTGACAAAAGGATGAGGAAAAGGCTGAGGTACTTAATGCCTTCTTTGCCTCAGTCTTTAATAGTCAGACCAATTGCTTGCTGGATACCCAGCCCCCTGAGCTGGAAGACAGGGACGGGGAGCAGAATGAAGCCCCCATAATCCAAGGGGAAATGGTTAGCGACCTGCTACACCACTTAGACATGCACAAGTTTATGGAACCGGATGGGATCCACCCAAGGGTACTGAGGGAGCTGGTGGCAGAAGTGCTCACCAAGGCACTTTCCATCGTTTATCAGCAGCCCTGGCTAACCAGGGAGGTCCCAGTTGACTGCAGGTTAGCAAATGTGACTCCCATCTACAAGAAGTGTCGGAAGGAGGATCTGGGGAACTACAGGCCTGTCAGCCTGACTTCGGTGCTGGGGAAGGTTATGGAGCAGATCATCCTGAGTGCCATCACGTGGCACGTACGGGACAATCAGGTGGTCAGGCCCAGTCAGCATGGCTTTATGAAAGGCAGGTCCTGCTTGACTAACCTGATCTCCTTCTATGACAAGGCGACCCGCTTAGTGGATGAGGGAAAGGCTGTGGATGTCATTTACCTGGACTTTAGTAAAGCCTTTGACACCATTTCCCACAGCATTCTCCTGGAGAAACTGTCTGCTCATGGCCTGGATGGGCGTACTGTTCGCTGGGTAAAAAGCTGGCTGGATGGCTGGGCCCAAAGAGTGGTGGTGAATGGAGTCAAATCCAGTTGGCGGCCGGTCACAAGTGGTGTTCCCCAGGGCTCAGTATTGGGGCCATTTCCGTTTCATATCTTTATCAGTGATCTGGACGAGGGGATCGAGTGCACCCTCAGTAAGTTTGCAGATGACACCAAGTTGGCCGGGAGCGTTGATCTGCCGGAGGGTAGGAAGGCCCTACAGAGGGATCTGGACAGGCTGGATCAATGGGCCGGGGCCAACTGTATGAGGTTCAACGAGGCTAAGTGCCGGGTCCTGCACTTGGGTCACAACAACCCCATGCAACACTACAGGCTTGGGGAAGAGTGGCTGGAGAGCTGCCTGGCGGAAAAGGACCTGGGGGTGTTGGTCGACAGCCAGCTGAACATGAGCCAGCAGTGTGCCCAGGTGGTCAAGAGGGCCAATGGCATCCTGGCATGTATCAGGAATAGTGTGGCCAGCAGGACCAGGGAATTTATAGTGCCCCTGTACGCGGCCCTGGTGAGGCCGCACCTCGAATACTGTGTTCATTTTTGGGCCCCTCACTACAAGAAGGACATTGAGGTGCTGGAGCGTGTCCAAAGAAGGGCAACGAAGCTGGTGAAAGGTCTAGAGCACAAGTCATACTAGGAGCGGCTGAGGGACCTGGGGTTGTTTAGCCTGGAGAAGAGGAGGCTCAGGGGAGACCTTATCGCTCTCTACAACTACCTGAAAGGAGGTTGTAGTGAGGTGGGGGTCGGTCCCTTCTCCCAAACAACAAGTGATAAGACAAGAGGAAACAGCCTCAAGTTGCGCCAGGGGAGGTTTAGATTGGATATTAGGAAAAACTTCTTCACCGAAAGGGTGGTCAGGCATTGGAACAGGCTGCCCAGGGAAGTGGTTGAGTCCCCATCCCTGGAGGTATTTAAAAGATGGGTAGACTGTGGTGCTTAGGGACATGGTTTAGTGGTGGACTTGGCAGTGCTAGGTTATACGGTTGGACTCGATGATCTTGAAGGTCTTTTCCAACCTAGACGATACTATGATTCTAAATGGTTTGGTAGTTATGTTTATTAATACACTGGAATCAGTTTTCTGAGATGCTGCCTCCCTGTCGCGATGTTAGATTTGCCCAAGATGATTATTTGTAGTTTGCTTCTTTAAGATAAGGATGATCCCCAGTCCTTGTTCACTGTTAGATTGTTAATGACATTCTACATTGAATCAGCTCAGTTGTTAAGAGATGCTTCAGGGAAGAGTGGGAGAGAAATAACCTTTCGGCTGGGAATATAGGTTTCAGGTTCAGTAGGGTCTTTTACTTACTTTGTTGATGTCTGATATTTGTTGTTTAGACTCCTGTCTCTCAAAAGTTAGGGTTTCCCATCTTTCCTTTGGACATACAAATAACGTGATTCATCTGCACTGTTCAGTGGCTTAAAGTATTGACATTGAAGCTTTGCTAATATTTGTTCTTGCACGCAAAGATACTATTTCAGACCCTTTTTAGGCTTACAATTCCAGTTTGAAAGAGCTTGCTCAATATTTGGTCTTAAAATACTTTTCTGTGTTTCTTTATCATAAGCAAAAAGCTCAAAAAAAAAAAGGAAGATCAGCTCACCCCAGTACTTGGAAAAACAGGGATATACTTTAAATATCCAGCCTGGTCAGCCAGACACAGGCTTGAACCAAGATTTTGGATGAAACTGTGATCTCAGCAGGGTAAGCAAGAGCTTTGCCATCAACTTCATTAGGACCACAATTTCACCCTTCCACTTCTTTATGTCTGTCCAGTATGGCATAGAGACTCTGTTTCTGATTTAGATTTAGCTAACTTATTTGCCTTTATGTAATAGTGCAAAGAACAGTGGAGGAAATAAGGAGTCCTTGCCTCCACTTGTACGTACCATGCAAGGATATGTCAGAGGCCTGGGGCTATTAGTGAGGTTTCCATCTTCCTTTAGGCCCAACTCGCCCAAAAGGGATGGGAAGGTTTAGAAGTCACAAATTAATTTCTTCCACTTCTGGCATAGATGGGGCAGAAGAACCCAAGACGATATGGTTCAGCATAAAGTCCAGTGACCTGTTTTTTCTTTATATCTCCTGCATATCTTGTACCACGTTTGTTGTTGTTCATTTACTATTTAAAGAGAGCAAAAGATGTAGATTCTCTCAGCGAATCCAGAGTAGCAGCTTTGAAGACAGTGAAATAACATTAGTATTAGAGTACTGAAAAGGCAAAGAGCATCTGGCCCACTAGGCACAGTTCTTCTTTCATCTATGAGCCTAATACCTAATATTGTACAGTGCTGTATTTATGGCAACTGCATAATACATGTTTTCTGGTGTCTCTCTATATGAAATGTTTGCTAAAAGATAATGCCAGTAAAATTTCCAGTACCAAGTGACTATTTGCAAAGAGAATTAATGCATAACAACAATGGACTAAAAAAAGAAAAGGCTGGTTTATCGTTATTTGGGCTGTAGCTAGCCAGGCAAGCACCAACATACAAATGTTTACAGTGAGGAACAAGTGTCTGTCAATTCAGAAAGGACAATAGCAGCAAACACCTGCAGGTCTCAGCTGTCACTACAGGGCTTAATACCTGTGTGGTGGAGTTTGGTAGAAGTTGCATTCAAGAAAACACAAAAGTGTTGCTGAGAAGTCAAGCAGCTTGTCAAGGCATCCTTGTAGGTGCGTGCACTGAGTTGTCACAGTTTGAAGGTACAGTTTGAAGGCTTTTTATTAGTTGGTATTTTTGCATCTGTTGCTCAGGAAACTATCTGCTTCCCTACGTAGACTTTTCAGCTCTCCTCCTCCATCAGCGGCTCATTGCATCATGTGCAGTGCAGGGAGGACAGAGGGTTCTAGTAGCCCTGGAGAATGCGTACAGGTGATTTTGCGCAACTGGAAAAAATGCAGGAAATAATGGGCCAGCTACAGAGATGTAAATCTGAATTAGCTCCCTTGAATTCGGTGCAGTTACTCTGAACTTACACGAACATAATCACAAGCAGAATTAAGCCTAATGATTTTAGAGGGCTTTTAGGAGCTTCCTAAAGGCCACCACTATGTCAGCAGTTGGAAACTTGTATACACCAGGACATAGTGTTATTCTGATGCTAAAGGATTAGCAATATAGCTTGATGCCTGTTACTACTAGCCCATGCTGGAGTATATTTTGTTGTGTGCAGGAAGCATGCTCTTTCCCCAGCTAATTCCTGACTCAGTGTTTTCTCTTGAATCACAGTTTCATGACCCGCTCAATTCTACACAGACAGGCCAAATTCAGCTTTGGCTCAAGCAAGTATAGTTCCATCATTTTTTAATGTGGCTATAGATACAGCCACTTCCCAAGTGGAGTTTTCTCATTATTTTCACATCAGGGTCATTAGTCTTGCTTATAGCTTTGCTTCCATCTGTTTTCACTGACACAGATCCTAAGAGGAGATTCTGAGAAAGTTTTCCTTATTATTGCTAGGAGAAGGAGTATCAGATGTCCAGCATCTGTAGTGGGATGCATTTAACAGTGATTTGTTACTGAACTCTATCTTGCAGGGTTAATGACAGGACAGTAATACAGAAAATGAGTAGGTTGTGACATACTTTATTTTGCCACATTTTAAGCCCCCTCTCACATGAAACGTGCAAGTGTGAAACTAGCCCCACTGCTCCTGGAGCACATTCTGCTTCAGTCTGTGAAATCAGAAAGTATGGAGAGGGAAGAAAGGGAAAATCTAATGACTAGGGTAAAAAATTGAGCTGATTAAAACAAAATTTAGAGCAGAGTGGACTTGCTTCTGTAACCAATTACTTAAATATCCATTGAATTTGGGTGTCTATTTATTCCTTTGGAAATCTCCCCCACAAGATCTACACCAGCATGCTTCTCATTAAGGATATCAAGAGATAGTCACTAAAAGCCAGTTCACCTTGAGAAAAGAAGCAGCACCCAGAAACAGTTGCCAGGAAATGCAGACCTCCCATTGACCCACAGTATAGCTAAAAGCTCTGATTATAATTCAGTCAAAAGCTTGACCAAAGCGTTTGGAAATTTTCAAATGGAAATTTTCCCACTGTTTTCTTCTGTTAAAAACTTTGATAATTTACTAGTATTTGGGACCAATTTGGTTAAAGAGCCTTAGGTTCCGTATGCACGTATATAGAATACCAGGAAGCTTACACAGTCAACATCACCCACAGCTGACACAAGCTTTTCTGTTGAAAAAGCTCTTAGCACAGATGTTCATTAACTTTAAAAGTCCCTTAAAAATTACATACACAAAACTGAATCATTCTTAAAAATAACCACACATAGGGATATAAATTGCAGGAAACCAAGGATTCAAGCATTGATATTAACTTGAGCAGTGGCAGCAGCAGCAGTTGTTGCTGTGTGCTGTGAGGAGTTCAAGGCTTGTGAGGTCCCTGGGGGGGGGGTGTCTGAGGGGGTTTCTAGGCCCCTGACACCCTTGGGCTGTGTGTGTGGAAGGACCAGCTGGCAGGCGACAGATCTTGCGAGAGGGGTGGGTGAGAGTTGGGCGGTGCCGGCATTCCCCGCAGCCAGTTCAAACCGGGAGAATCTGCGTATAACTGGCCCCTAGGGAGCACCAGCGAGCAGGGTGCCCAAACAAGGAGTGGTGTCTGTTGGGAACAGTGTTGGCAGTTTGCAGGGAAGGGGAGCACGCTCTGTTCAGTTATCGGGCTGCTGCCTGCTTTGCTCACCAGCAGGCTTAGGCTGCAGTCCCGATGGTCACACCAGCTAGCTGGTGGCTGTGCAAGCCTACCTGGAAGCTTGAGGTCTCCCGGGAATTAGAATTAGAAAGATGGCATCTTTCAAAAGAATTACCATTTTATAAGTGAGACTTTTTTTTCCTGAGAACTACAAGGAGACTGTGACCTGCTGAAAGAAAATGGTGTCCACTTGCTGCAACTGCAAGGCTGAGGCTGAAACCCAAACAGAAGCACTACAGCCTAGCTATGATGATGTCTCCACCCAAACAGACCTCCCAAGGACTGAAATAGCTACATGGAGCTCCAGCACCTGGAAGTCCCCCTAGCACCTGAAGGTAGCGGTGGATGTCATAGCTACAAGTGTGCCTAGCTAGAAGAACTCTTCAAACAAGTAGCTATGTTGCAAGAGGAGCTCAACAGGCAGCGCAGTATCTGGGAACGTGAGCGGGAGATTGATACACGGTATTGTGTGCTGTGCCAGGCTGAGCAACGGCCTTGCCTTATGGCTGTGCAAAGGGAAGATAAGCCTGAATTCAACATCAAGCTGACTGACACAAGTAACTCATGAGATGAAGGAGACGGGACCCTTGTCTCTGCTCGGGGCAGAAGGAAGAATCTTCCCCCTTCCCATAAAGTGCCCCTATGTAACAGATATGATGCTCTGGGGGTGGAGAATGAAGAGCGCATGAGTAATGGACAGGATCCAGGAGAAGATGACAACGCAAAGTTGATGCAATCAACCACCTGCATTAGAACCAGTGCCACCAGAAAAGCATGTGAAGTATTAGTAATTGGAGATTCCTTACTGAGAGGCACCGAAGCACCCATTTGCTGTCCAGACAATTTCTCTGGAGAAGTCTGCTGCCTACCAGGAGCTTGCATTCGTGACATCACTGAGGCTGCCGAGCCTGGTGAACCCTACAGATTATCATCCACTCAACTATTCCACATAGGGTCTGACGATACTGTGATGAGGCAACTTAGAACCATCAAAAGAGATTATATGTCCCTCGGGGCAATGTTAAAAGGACCTGCAGCACAGGTGGTGGTCTCCTCTATCCTCCCAGTCAGAGGAAGGGCTTCAGGAAGGAGGAGATGAATTGAACAGGTGAATGCCTGGCTGCGTGACTGATGCCATACTCAAGGTTTTGGCTTCTCTGGTCATGGATCTACCTTTGAGAAGCCAGGCCTGTTGGGAGCTGATGGGATTCACCTGACCAAGTGGGGCAAGAGGGTCTTTGCCAACAAGCTGGCCAGAATTATAAGGAATGCTTTAAACTAGATTTAGGGGGAAAGGGGATGGAGTTTTGAGCAACAGAGAAGAGCCAGGGGCTGCTGATGTATTAGGAACCAACAGGGTGAAATGCCTTAAAGGAATTGGGGCTTGTTCCTCTAAAACGGTGACATGGTCAATAGCCCAGCTGAAGTGCCTCTATACCAATGCACACAGCATGGGTAACAAACAGGAGCTGGAAGCCACTGTGCAGCTAGAAAGCTATGACCTAATTGCTATCACTGAAACATGGTGGGATGACTCATATGACTGGAGCGCTGCAATCAATGGCTATAAACTGTTCAGAAGGGACAGGCAAGGAAGGAGGGGTGGGGGGGTGGGTTGCCCTCTATGTTAAAGAATGGATTGACCACACAGAGCTGTCTTTGAAAAACAGCGATGAACAGGTCGA
Organism: Platalea leucorodia; assembly: GCF_965183815.1. NCBI lineage: Eukaryota > Metazoa > Chordata > Aves > Pelecaniformes > Threskiornithidae > Platalea > Platalea leucorodia. The sequence goes on from NC_138859.1 coordinate 32,308,222, forward strand.
GAGCTTATGGGTAAAAATTAGAGGCCACGCCGACAAAGGAAATCTTGTGATTGATTGGTGTTTACTATAGGCCGCCCCGATCAAGGGGAGCCCGTTGATGAAGCATTCTTACTTCAACTACAGGAAGCATCATGATTGCAGGCCCTGATCCTGCTGGGGGACTTCAATCACCCTGACGTCTGCTGGAAAAGCAGCACAGCAAGCTGTAAGCAGTCCAGGAGACTCTTGGAGTGCATGGAGGATAACTTTTTAATCCAGGTGATAGACAGCCCAACCAGAGGAGAAGCATTTACGGACCTGTTGTTTACCAACAGAGATTAACTAATTAGAGGGGTCAAGACTGGCGGCAGCCAGGGCTGCAGTGATCGTGCCCTGGTGGAATTCACAGTCTTGAGGGATATGGGCCAGGTGAAGAGTAGAGCCAAGACTCTGAATTTTAGGAGAGCAAACTTTCAGTTGTTTAAGGAATTAGTGGATGGGAAACTGCCCTTGGCGATAAAGGAACAGAAGAGAGCTGGCAGCTCTTTAAGGACATTTTTCTTAGAGCACAAGAGCTCTTGATTCCCACGTGTAAGAAATTGAGCAAGGAAGGCAGGAGACCCAGCATGGCTCAGTAAGGACCTCTTAGTTAAACTGAAGTGTAAGAAGGAAATGCACAGGCAGTGGAACCAGGGACATGTATCCTAGGAAAAATATAGGGGCGCTGCCCGGATGAGTAGGGATGGGATCAGGAAAGCTAAGGCACAGTTGGAGCTGAATATGGCAAGGGATGAGAAGAATAATGAGAAGGGCTTCTACTGGCACGTTGGAAAAAAAAGTAAGATTAAAGAAAATGTACTATCCCCTCATAAAAAAAGAAAGAAGAACTAGTCGCTATAAGCCACTCTCCATCATATTTGAAAAGTCACGGCAGTCAGGCGAAGTCCCCAGTGTCTGGAGAAAAGGGAAATATCCCACTCATTTTTAAAAAGGGTAAGAAGGAGGACCCTGGGAACTACCAACCAGTCAGCCTCACCTCCGTTCCCAGTAAGATCATGGAGCAGATCCTCCTGGAAGACATGTCGAAAGACATGGAAGACAAGGAGGTGATTAGAGATAGCCAACAGGGCTTCACCAAGGCCTTTGATACAGTCCCCCACAACATGGTAGGCAGCAGACTTCTCCAGAGAAATTGTACCAACCCGATAAAGAGCCTGGTGGGGCCCTCGCGCCAAAAAAACCCCGTGAGCTCTCATGAGCGAGGCAGACGGGGCTTGGGCGTTGCCGGGGCAACTGCGGGAAAATCTCCCTAGATTTAAACGCCCCTAGGGAGCGCCAGCGACCTGGGCATGGTGCGGCAGAAAGGGCGTGGCGCGGCAGTTTGCGTGGCAGTTCGCGTGGCAGTTCGCGCAGGCAGGGCGCAGTCAGGCGGCGAGCTCTACTTGTGGCCTTCGCCCTTCTAGAAGAGACCTAGCCATGATTTCCACTCGGGCAAGAGCCATCGCCAGAAGGGAAGTGGTGACCCAGACAGAGCTACCACTAAAACATGCAGCCACTCAGGTCCCTGGCTGCAGGGAGTGCCAGAGTCTTGCTCTGGTGACGGAGGGCAGCCGAGACAACACCTGCGTGAGGTGCAAGCAGGTGGAGGATTTGCTCAGCCTGGTGGCAGAGCTGAAAGAAGAAGTAGAAAGATTGAGGAGTATCAGGGAGCGCGAGACAAGCGTGCCAGATGGAAACATCAAGAGAAGCAGAGGCTCCCCTACCCTCTTGCCACCAGGCAGAAAGAGGGGACCTAAGAGATGGAGGGGAATGGAAACAGATCCCTGCTCGGCGCAGCAGGCGAATTCTCTCCCAGCCTACTTCGCCCTCCCAGGTGCCCTTACAGAATAGGTATGAGGCTCTGGAACTTGAGGGCCAGGAGGATGAAGATGCGGACAGTGATCCATCGAGGGGGTTGACTAGGGGGAACCAGTCAGCCCCACGCATTACGACGGCCACTGGTAAGAAAAAAAGAAGGGTAACTGTCATAGGCGACTCCCTTCTGAGGGGAACAGAGGGCCCAATATGCTGACTGGACCCATCCCATAGGGAAGTCTGCTGCCTCTCTGGGGCCCGGGTCAGAGACATTACTAGGAAGCTGCTTAGGCTGGTAAAATCGTCTGATTATTATCCACTATTGGTTGTTCAGGTTGGCAGCAATGAGGTAGCTGAGAGAAGTCCAAAGACGATCAAAAGGGATTTCAGAGAACTGGGGCGATTACTTGAAGGATCAGCAGTGCAGGTAGTGTTTTCCTCCATCCCTTCAGTAGCAGGGAGGAATACGGAAAGGAACAGGAAGACCCACCTCATTAACACGTGGCTCAGAGGCTGGTGCCAGCGGTGGAATTTTGGGTTTTTTGATCATGGGGCAGTTTACATGGCACCAGGCCTGCTGGAGAAAGATGGGGTTCACCTATCGCAAAGGGGGAAAAGGATTCTAGCTCAAGAGTTACCAGGCCTCATTGAGAGAGCTTTAAACTAGATTTGAAGGGGGAAGGGGATAAAACCAGGCTTGCTAGGGATGAGCTTAGGGGTGGCATGCCTGTGTTTGAGACGAGATCAACAGCCCAACTGAAGTGCATTTACACCAATGCAAGCAGCATAGGCAATAAACAGGAGGAGGTGGAAGCCATTGCGTGGCAGGAAAACTGTGACGCAGTTGCCATCATGGAAACATGGTGGGATGAATCCGGTCATGAGTGGTGTTCCCCAGGGCTCAGTACTGGGGCCGGTCCTGTTCAATATCTTCACTGGTGATCTGGATGAGGGGATTGAGCGCACCCTCAGTAAGTTTGCAGATGACACCAATTTGGGTGGAAGTGTCGATCTGCTGGAGGGTAGGAAGGCCCTGCAGAGGGATCTGGACAGGCTGGATCATTGGGCCGGGGCCAGCTGTATGAGATTCAACAAGGCTAAGTGCCGGGTCCTGCACTTGGGTCACAACAACCCCATGCAACGCTACAGGCTTGGGGAGGAGTGGCTGGAGAGCTGCCTGGCAGAAAAGGACCTGGGGGTGTTGGTTGACAGCCGCCTGAACATGAACCAGCAGTGTGCCCAGGTGGTCAAGAGGGCCAATGGCATCCTGGCATGTATCAGGAATAGTGTGGCCAGCAGGACCAGGGAGGTGATAGTGCCCCTGTACGCGGCACTGGTGAGGCTGCACCTCGAGTACTGTGTTCGGTTTTGGGCCCCTCACTACAAGAAGGACATTGAGGTGCTGGAGAGTGTCCAAAGAAGGGCAAGGAAGTTGGTGAAGGGTCTAGAGCACAAGTCTTATGAGGAGCGGCTGAGGGACCTGGGGTTGTTTAGTCTGGAGAAGAGGAGGCTGAGGAGAGACCTTATTGCTCTCTACAACTACCTGAAAGGAGGTTGTAGCGAGGTGGGGGGTCAGTCTCTTTTCCCAAGTAACAAGCGATAGGATGAGAGGAAATGGCCTCAAGCTGTGCCAGGGGAAGTTTAGGTTGGATATTAGGAAAAAGTTCTTCACCGAAAGGGTAGTCGGGCATTAGAACAGGCTGCCCAGGGAAGTGGTGGAGTCTCCATCCCTGGAGGTATTTAAAAGAAGGGTAGACATGGTGCTTGAGGACATGGTTTAGTGGTGGACTTGGCAGTGATAGGTTAATGGTTGGACTTGATGATCTGAAGGGTCTTTTCCAACCTTAACGATTCTATGATTCTATGATTTTATGACTCGCACAACTGGAGTGCTGCAATGGACAGCTACAAGCTCTTTAGAAGGGACAGGCTAGGAAGGAGAGGTGGAGGGGTAGCTCTATACGTTAGAGAGTGCTTTGATTATATAGAGCTCAATGATGGTAATGATAAGGTTGAGTGCTTATGGGTAAAGATCGGGGGAAGGCCAACAAGGCAGATATCCTGGTGGGAGTCTGTTATAGACCACCCAACCAGGATGAGGAAACAGATGAAGTATTCTACAAGCGGCTGGCTGAAGTCTCACAATCCCTAGCCCTTGTTCTCGTGGGAGACTTCAACTTACCAGATCTCTGCTGGAAATACAACACAGCAGAGAGGAAACAGGCTAGGAGGTTCCTGGCATGTGTGGAAGATAACTTCCTGATGCAGCTGGTAGGTGAGCCAATCAGGGGAGGTGCCCCGCTGGACCTGTTGTTTTCTGAACAGCCAGGGGGGCTGACCCAGAGTGGCCCAAGGGTTATTCCATACCATATGATGTCATGCTCAGTATATAAACTGGGGGAAGGAGAAGGAAGGGGGAGACGTTCGGCGCAATGGCGTTTGTCTTCCCAAGTAACCGTTATGTGTGATGGAGCCCTGCTTTCCTGGGGATGGCTGAACACCTGCCTGCCAATGGGAAGTAGTGAATGAATTCCTTGTTTTGCTTTGTTTGCGTGCACGGTTTTTGCTTTGCCTGTTTAACTGTTCTAATTTATTTTACTTCAATTATTAAACTGTTCTTATCTCAATCCACGAGTTTTCTCCCTTTTACCCTTCTGATTCTCTCCCCCATCCCACCGGTGGGGGAGTGAGTGAGCGGCTGTGTGGTGCTTAGTTGCCGGCTGGGGTTAAAGCACAACAGTCCTTTTTGGCGCCCAACGTGGGGCTCGAAGGGTTTGAGATAACGACAGATTTAACTGGAATGTGCTAGATCGAATTTATAGCTGTTATTGCTGTTTAGCCATTAATCGGCAGGCTTCTGTGCTTGCCATGGGGCTTGCTTGCCTTACTGTATGTTAGAGTCTAGTGGTCGTTAGTGGCTGTTTTTTGCTTTTGCTGCTTGCTGTACTGCTGTACTGCTTATCATCTTACTCTGCTGTGCCTGGGAACATTTTGATAACAGCAATGGCCATGCGCCTGGGCTGGCAGATGGCCAGGGCATCGCTGCTGTTTCTGTGCTGCTGTACTGGACAGGATGGAACTCCAGTGTGAACTCGAGTCAAAGGGACTGTGACCTGTGGATGAGTCCATGTGGGAGCAGGACACCCCGAAGCGTCTGTGGATGTGGATAATCCCATGCCAGCGCAGCCCATGGAAGTTAAGGGTGGAGCAGAGATCCACCTGCAGCCCATGGAGGACCGCATGCTGGAGCAGGTGGATGCCCGAAGGAGGCTGTGACCCTGTGGGAAGCCTGCACTGGAGCAGGCTCCTGGCAGGACCTGTGGACCCGTGGAGAGAGGAGCCCATGCTGGAGCAGGTTTGCTGGCAGGACTTGTGACCCTGTGGAAGGGACCCATGCTGGAGCAGTTCATGAAGAACTGCAGCCCGTGGGAAGGACTCATGTTAGATAAGTTCATGGAGGACTGTCTGCCGTGGGAGGGACCCCACGCTGGAGCAGGGGCAAGGGGAGGAGTCCATTGCAGTGTTAAACCCAATGATCTGGTCCAAAGGGGCCAGGGGTGGAGACTGTAGTGGAAATACCTTTAAATTGTTGTGACCTGGGATTTGAGTTGCATGTTATGGGAATTACTATAGCAGGAACCCCTTGTTGCTAGCCAGGCTAGGAGCAAGGGGAGGAGTTCATTGCAATGTTAATCCTGACCCAAAGGGCCAGGGGTGGAGATTGTAATGGAAATACCTTTAAATTGTTGTAACCCATGATCTGAGTTGCATGTTATAGGAATTACCATAGCAGGAACCACCGGAACCAATGGAGGAGAAGCCTTACAAGAAGCAGTGCAAGTGCAGCAGTGACCCGACCTGAGCTGGCTTTGGTGCCCAATAACTCCACGCAACACACCACCTCTCCTGTCCTGAGCGACCACCATCACAGATGGAGCCCAAAGTCATGGACTAAATGAACTCAGTGGACATTTTGTGGACATTTGTGTATGTTTATGGACATTTTACAGACATTTCACAGGGGTGGTCCATAGACTAAGGGAATGATACCTGTGTATTGCATCAAAGGATGGGAAGGGGGGTGGTGGTTAATGAGGATGTATTGGATAATGTGGGACCTGAGCATGATGTAAATGGTATGAAATAAGGGATGGATACTGTCCTGGTTTCAGCTGGGCTAGAGTTAATTTTCTTCTTATTAGCTGGTATAGTGTTGTGTTTTGGGTTTAGGATGAGAACAGTGTCGATGATACACTGATGTTTTGGTTCTTGCTAAGTAGTGCTAAGCTGTTGGTAAGTAGTTGATAAGTAGTGCTTACACTAAGTCAAGGACTTTTCAGCTTCCCATGCTCTGCTGGGTGTGTGTGTGGGGGGGCGGGGGGGCTGGGAGGGAGCACAGCCAGGGGGGCTGACCCAGACTGGCCCAAGGGTTATTCCATACCATATGACGTCATGCTCAGTATATAAACTGGGGGAAGGAGAAGGAAGGGGGAGACGTTCGGCGCAATGGCGTTTGTCTTCCCAAGTAACCGTTACGCGTGATGGAGCCCTGCTTTCCTGGGGATGGCTGAACACCTGCCTGCCAATGGGAAGTAGTGAATGAATTCCTTGTTTTGCTTTGTTTGCGTGCACAGTTTTTGCTTTACCTATTAAACTGTTCTATTTTATTTTACTTCAATTATTAAACTATTCTTATCCCAACCCACGAGTTTTCTCCATTTTACCCTTCCGATTATCTCCCCATCCCACCGGTGGGGGAGTGAGCGAGCGGCTGTGTAGTGCTTAGTTGCTAGCTGGGGTTAAACCATGACATTACCATCTTTGGAAGAAGGGGCAGGCAACTCAGGAGGACTACAAGGATGTTGTGAGGTTATGCAGGGAGAAAATTAGAAGGGCAAAGGCCCAGTTAGAACTTAAGCTGGCCACTGCAGTTAAGGGTAACAAAAAATGTTTTTACAAATATATCAGTGACAAAAGGAGGGCCAAGGAGAATCTCCATCCTTTGTTGGATGCAGAGGGAAACATTGCCATAAAAGATGAGGAGAAGGCAGAGGTACTTAATGACTTCTTTGCCTCAATCTTTAATAGTCAGACTGGTCATCCTCAGGGTTTTCAGGCTGCTGAGCTGGGAGATGGAGATGGGAAGTAGAATGAAGCCCCAATAATCGAAGACGTAACAGTTAGCGACCTGCTCCTCCACCTAGATGCGCACAAGTCTATGGGGCCAGATGGGATCCACCCGAGGGTACTGAGGGAGCTGGCAGAGGAACTCGCCAAGCCACTTTCCATGATTTACCAGCAGTCCTGGTCAACCAGGGAGGTCCCAGCTGACTGGAAGTTAGCAAATGTGATGCCCCTCTACAAGAAGGGTCAAAAGGAGGATCTGGAAAACTACAGGCCTGTCAGCTTGACCTCGGTGCCGGGAAAGGTCATGGAGCAGATTATCTTGAGTGCCATTACGCGGCATGTGCGGGACAACCAGGGGATCACAAGTGGTGTTCCCCAGGGCTCAGTACTGGGGCCAGTTCTGTTTAATATCTTTATCAATGACCTGGATAAGGGGATTGAGTGCACCCTCAGTAAGTTTACAGATGACACCAAGTTGGGTGGAAGTGTCGATCTGCTGGAGTGTAGGAAGGCCCTGCAGAGGGACCTGGACAGGCTGGATCGATGGGCCGGGGCCAGCTGTATGAGATTCAACAAGGCTAAGTGCCGGGTCCTGCACTTGGGTCACAACAACCCCATGCAACGCTACAGGCTTGGGGAAGAGTGGCTGGAGAGCTGCCTGGCAGAAAAGGACCCGGGGGTGTTGGTTGACAGCCGCCTGAACATGAGCCAGCAGTGTGCCCAGGTGGCCAAGAGGGCCAATGGCATCCTGGCTTGTATCAAGAATAGTGTGGCCAGCAGGACCAGGGAGGTGATAGTGCCCCTGTACTCGGCACTGGTGAGGCCACACATCGAATACTGTGTTCAGTTTTGGGCCCCTCACTACAAGAAGGACACTGAGGTGCTGGAGCGTGTCCAAAGAAGGGCAACGAAGCTGGTGAAAGGTCTAAAGAACAAGTCTTATGAGGAGTGGCTGAGGGAACTGGGGTTGTTTAGCCTGGAGAAGAGGAGGCTGAGGGGAGACCTTATTGCTCTCTACAACTACCTGAAAGGAGGTTGTAGCGAGGTGGGGGTCGGTCTCTTCTCCCAAGTAACAAGTGATAGGATGAGAGGAAATGGCCTCAAGTTGCGCCAGGGGAGGTTTAGATTGGATATTAGGAAAAACTTCTTCACTGAAAGGGTGGTCAGGCACTGGAACAGGCTGCCCAGGGAAGTGGTTGAGTCCCCATCCCTGGAGGTATTTAAAAGATGTGTAGACTGTGGTGCTTAGGGACATGGTTTAGTGGTGAACTTGGCAGTGCTAGGTTAACAGTTGGACTTGATGATCTTAAAGGTCTTTTCCAAACTTAACGATTCTATGATTCTATGATTCTATATGGAACACAGGGAGATGATCAGAGACAGATAACAGAGCTTCACCAAGGGCAAATTTTGCCTGACTAATCCAGTTGCCTTCTATAGTGGAGTGATATCAATGACATAGTGGACTGAGCACACCCTCAGGAAGTTTATAAATGACACCAAGCTGAGTGGTGCAGTTGATTCACTTGAGGGAAGGGATGCCATCCAGGGGGACCTTGACAGGCTTGAGGAATGGGCCCGTGCAAACCTCATGAAGTTCAACAAGGCCAAGTGCGAGGTCCTGCACCTGGGGCGGGGCAATCCCTGGTATCAATACAGGCTGGGGGATGGATGGATTGAGACCAGCCCTACAGAGAAGGACTTGGGGGTACTGGTGGATGAAAAACTGGACATGAGCCAGCAATGTGCGCTTGCAGCCCAGAAAGCCAATCGTATCCTGGGCTGCATCAAAAGAAGCGTGGCCAGCAGGTCAAGGGAGGCTTTACTCCGCCCTCGGGAGACCCCACCTGGAGTATTGCATCCAGCTCTGGGGTCCCCAGTACAAGAAAGACATGGACCTGTTAGAGCGGGTCCAGAGGAGGGCCACAAAAATGGTCAGAGGGCTGGAACACCTCTCCTATGAGGAAAGGCTGAGAGAGTTGGGGTTGTTCAGCCTGGAGAAGAGAAGGCTGCGGGGAGACCTTATTGCAGCCTTCCAGTACTTAAAGGGGACCTACAAGAAAGATGGAGAGAGACTTTTTACCAAGGCCTGTAGTGACAGGACAAGGGGCAATGGTTTTAAACTGAAAGAGGGTAGATTTAGATTGGACATAAGGAAGAATTTTTTTACGGTGAGGGTGGTGAGACACTGGAACAGGTTGCCCAGAGAAGTTGTGGATGCCCCATCATTTTAAGTGTTCAAGTTTGGACAGGGCTTTGAGCAGCCTGATCTAGTGAAAGGTGTTCCTGCCCATGGCAGGGGTGTTGGACTAGATGATCTTTAAAGGTCCCTTCCAACCCAAACCGTTTTATGATTCTACGATTCTAAGTTGCTCACTGAAAGCCATGAGATCTACAGGACAGAAGGACACATGTGCAGGTCAGTAGGTCTGGGACAGACTGGCATGGCAGTTCACCCATGAAACCTAATTCACAGGACAGAGAAGCTCTGTAGGAAAATTGCTGAAGTCTCTTATGCATGTTGGTTTTTTTTAGTTTTGATTGTGCGGGATGGAAGATGAGTGGCCTCTTCTCCTCTGGCTCTGCTCCATGACATACTCTCCAGGGATGTCATCAGGGAAGCCTTAGCCTGTGGTACAAAGGTTAATGATTTCCTTCTACTGTCAGGCAGAACAGGAGGCATTTGTGTAACAGATATCACAACCACAATCTGGTACATATGTTCAAAGTCTTAAGCACTGTAACCAATAAATCCTCACAGTTTGTCCTCCGTGAGATACATACTACTATTATTCCTATTTTGGAGGCAGCAAAAAGAGTTCTGCACAGCTCACTGTTTTGCCCAGCGATGCAGGCAGGATCCTTGTCAAAGTCACAACCAGGAATTGGGAGGGACTGCCAGCCCCTGCTACCAAACCACTGAGCCCCTTGGCTTATATCCCTCTTCCAGCTACAAGAGAATGGATAAAGCTGCCTGCTGCTTCATGGACACATTTGCACTGTCTGCTGCTCAGATGATGTGTCCTGTCATAAAGAATGATGAATTTATGGCCTCTCATTATTGGTAGTCAAATGAAACAGATCTGAGACAAAAATCTAGCAGGGATGTGGTGTATTAATCATTACAAATATGTGAGCCAGAGAAGTAAGGATACAGGGAAGCAGAAAATTTTAAAGAAAGAAGGAAAGAAATAATGATTTATCTTTTTTAATATACATCACCAAAACCATTCATTATTAGATATCCAAACCTGCATGTTTGGATATCTAGGAAACGTGGGTAAAATTACAATCCTTCAAAAATATTACAGTGAAAAAATCACAGCAATAAGAATAAAGATCAGCTGGAATGCACTTGTTGGCATCAAGCAAAAAAGAATAATTCAGGCAAAATTAAATCCTTGTTGTCTTTCATTTCCTTTTAAAGCTATTTAATTCAACAGTCTCTTCCCTACACAATTTTCATAAATAATCCAACGGTTAACAGTCCCATTTCTAGGGTTGGGAATGAGTACCTCTGTTGTCTGGAATATAAATACGATGTGTACAGAAGCAACACAAGTCTCCCAATGTTTCTTAGACAGTCTTTATCTGAGACAACAGCAAAGCTACTTGGAGTAGTCAACTGGAAGAATTTTGCAAATTCTGTTTAGATCGATATGGTAGACTTAGAAGATATGTAGATATGGCACACCATGGAGAAATTCTCCCTGTTATTTAACTTATATTTATTTAAAAAAAAAAAACAACAAGAACAAACAAAAAACCACCTTCGCTAATGAAACTATTTCCTTCCTTTAAACCCTCCCTGATTTATTTCTTAGAGTTCAGAGGCACTATCTACAGGACTGTCCCATCCAAGCAAATCAACTGAAAACATGACATGGAAAGCTATAAGAATGCTCAGAGACCTGAGGAAAAACTGGAAGAAATGAGATTTATTTTATCCTAAAGAAGAGATGTCTGAGGCGGTGCATGACAACAGCCTTCAAGACTGTTGCATAAGGAAGGGAACAATATTTATTTCATGTCTACACTGGACAGGAATGAAAAGTTGCATGATAAAATTGCATCAAGAGAGACTGAAGTGAAATGTTAGGAAGACTTCCTCAAGCACTAGAATTGTTCATAAATTGTACAGAAATTTCCACTTCTGGAGATCTTGAAGCCAAGTTAGGTAAACGTCTGTCAGGAGAGATACATAGTTGACACAGGCTTAGGACAGGGAATAATCTCCCAAGTCCCCTTCCAGCCTTAATCTTCCATGATGCCAAAAAGGTAGACCTTGAGGGGTCTTACAGCAGATACTTTGGTCTCTTCAAATGTTGATTTATGTCTGTTCAGAACTGAATGAGGCCTGTAGCTGAACAAATATGATATATATATATTTAAACTACATACATTTCACTGCATTAGCAGGTTACTTCTGCAGGCTTCAGTCAGGAGAGAAGCACATCAATAATGCATGAATCCACAGTTTATAGTGGATTATTGCTATTAGAATACAACTTATTTAATTGCATTCTTCACATACAATTAATTTCAGGGTTTAATTTCCTTATCTTAATTGCTTCTGAACAGTTTTTATTAGTGGAGGTGTTAGCCACATAGCACTATAACACAAAGTCTTGTACCATTTTTCATTTTCTGTGAGTGGAAGATTTCTAGTTCACAAAGACTGCATGAATTATAAAGTCTTACATTGAAATATACCTCTCAGTTTGCTCTCAACAAACATTTCAGTATAATATCTTCAAATTAATTTTTCATTTACATCCACACTAGCTAACCTTAAACATGACATTCTGCACAGAAGCAAAATTGAATGATTACACACAATCAACTCACATACCATGCTCAAATTATAAACAATGTCTGCAGAAATGTGGTATCACTGTTTACTCAACTCTTATTTAGATGATCCTGCAGCCCAACTAAAGATTTCTTGGACTTGCATTGAGTCCCAGCCTCCTCTTCATCTCCAAGCATTCCCCAGACTCGAAAACAGGCTTTGAAAACAAAATCCCAAGACCCACCTACACCAGAAAAGGAGGGCATGGGAAGCCGGTGAACTAACAGTCCACCAACTACTCCTTGCCAAGCACTGCGCTGTCTTTCTGGGTAAACAGGCTTTGGGTCTTGATGACCTAAATTTTGCATGTGCTTGGGAGGCAGCATTCGGCTTTTGGAAGAGGGCTGCTGGAAGGGCAGGAAGCTTCAGCACAGAAGAGAGGCTGTCCAAAATTGGCCCTCAGTGAGCACAAAGCAAGAGGCAACTTACTTTCCTTCCAGAGCATTAGTGCTATTAGTGATATTTTTTTCCCCAATTGACATTAAATTACTTAACAATAGTGAAACGGATTCCTTTTGTGTCTCTGTCACAGCAATAATTTCAGCAGCTTTCTCTATAGCCCCTGTCCCTAGAGCACTCAGCAGCTATACATCTCTCTTTGGCCTCAGAATGGAGATCCTAGCCCCTGCCCAGAAACCCTTACTGGCCTGCAACAGGTGTTCTTCTGGGAAAAGTCTTGGTACTCAGCAATCATGGGTCAATAAAAATTCTTGTGATAGCCAGGAGAAACATCTGCCATTGTTCTACAACGTGGAATAGCCTTAGTGACAGACTCACTGTAGGATTTTGTGGTTGTCTGCATCTATAAGAAATCATAAAGTGAAGAAAAGCAATTACTTTGTTTTAACATGGTTATAGCTTTTTAGTATTATGCTCAACTAGATCTTTTGGGACATTGTTTAGAAACAACTCAGCTTTGAAGAAGGAAAGGAGCTGGATGAACTGTTTGGAAGAATATCCCTGCCAATACAGCTTCAGATCAAAGATACAGAATTGCCTCAGAACAACACACTTCTTTCCCAAGCCTATTCCTAAAGCAGTGAAGCCTCAAATACTCAAAATCCTCTTCAAATGCAGACCTAAAAATTACTGCAGCATGTCCCAGCAGCATCACTCACAAGCTATAGGATTAGCTCCACAAGTTGGCTGACTTGCCTCTAGATGTTGGTCCTCTACTGCTGTTTGCAGCCTCCTCCTCCTCTTCTGCCAGCTTTCCTTGCAATTGTCTCCATGGCAAGCATGAAAATGCCCTGCACAGAACGCTGCTTGCACCATACCAGGCAGGTCAGCCATCCTGGAGGTAGCCACACTACAACCCAAGCTCTGGAAGTTTTGCTACAGCGGATTTGAAAATGGATGCATTTATTATGAAACTGGTCACAAATCTACAAAGAGGTTTTGATAAAACATTGGAAGTATCATCGTTTCTATTTTGCAGGGCTCTAAATAAAGCAATGTTTCAGTTTTTTTAAGATGATGTATGAAATATTTTAATAAATAATTTCTACATTGCCAGAGACTTTTAACAAGTATTCTTGGCTGACTTTTTTTCTGATGTGCCCCTTCTTCTCATTTACTACCTTCTTCCTTTCTGAAGAGTTTTACCTCTCTCCTTAATAACTTCTCTCTTGACCACTTCTGGTTTGTCTACCCTTTCTTTTTCTAACATCTCCCTGGATTTGCAACATCTAGTACATTCAGGTCACAATTCTGGGCATGGCCTCCTGTGATGCTGCAATTTATACGTTCACGTAAAATAGCATTAGTACTTGTTATACTCAAGTATTTTAGGGTGACACTCATTTGTTCTCAGTGTTACTTTGTCTTTTACAAAAAATTCAGTCATAGCTGCTTCTTAGCAACAACTTTATCAGAACAGATTTACATGGAAATCAAATACTCTCAACAAGGAACTGCTAAAGGAGGCTGATAATAGAGCCTTATTCCTGGCCATTAGAGGCAAATACTATAATGCAGAGTATAATGTGTATAAAAGAAGGGGAATGAAGCTGGTGAAGGGTCTAGAGCACAAGTCCTATATGAGGAGCGGCTGAGGGAACTGGGGTTGTTTAGCCTGGAGAAGAGGAGGCTGAGGGGAGACCTTATCGCTCTCTACAACTACCTGAAAGGAGGTTGTAGCGAGGTGGGGGTCGGTCTCTTCTGCCAAGTAGCAAAGGATAGGACAAAAGGAAATGGCCTCAAGTTGCACCAGGGGAAGTTTAGGTTGGATATTAGGAAAAATTTCTTCACCGAAAGGGTTGTCAGGTACTGGAACAGGCTGCCCAGGGAAGTGGTTGAGTCTCCATCCCTGGAGGTATTTAAAAGACGGGTAGATGTGGTGCTTAGGGACATGGTTTCGTGGTGGACTTGGCAGTGCTAGGTTAGCGGTTGGACTTGATGATCTTGAAGGTCTTTTCCAACCTAAATGATTCTATGATTCTATAACAGTTTTGTAATTCTATATGAATCTAATGAACACGTGCAGAACATTAGCACTTACTGATATGAAAGACTCTATGAACTTTTCTAATTAGTGTATGTCTGAGTTGAACTGCAAAAACAATCTTGACTTCAGACTGCAAAACAAAACAAACTGTACACAGCCACCCTCCTCTTGCACTGGACTGGCATCAAAATTGGAGTCTGCAACAGTCACATACAAACGGGTCACAAAGGACTAGACTGTGAAAGGCAGACGTGCACTTCCCACATGCACAAAAAAAAATGCATGCTCTTACTTCATGCACACCCATACTAAATATCCAAGTATCAGACTTCAGTGCAGGAACATAGTCACTTAGTACTCCCTACTCTGGGATATATACATTTATACTACAATTTCAATAAATTGAAAGTTTTTCATTTTCACAGTCTTTAGAAAGAACCCATTTTCTTTGAAGATTTTTTCTACAGCTTACTCATTTTATCAGATGAGTTTTTTCAGGTTTTTGTTTTTTTTTAAAGCCAGAATAGTGTGCTGAGCTCCAACTAGCTAGTTGATAAAAAATGCAAATAAAATAAAATTTGGGGATGGGGTGAAACAAAATATGAAGCATGAAATGCTATGAACAGAAAACGTGAAACAGCAATATCAGGAGTCTAATTCTCTTCATCTTAATATCAACTGAGAATAATTTATTAAAGTCACAATGGTGCAAAATCCCTATGAATCAGGACCCCTGTCTTTGTATTAAGAATGATAACATCCTTTTTGACAAATGAAGTCTTGAGCTGCTGTGGCACTTAGTTCTGTCACTGAAAGGCAGTATCTCTAATATATAGTTATGAATTATGAATTATGTTAGGAATGGGTTAAAGGAATAAATCTGTACTATTTCCAAGAGGCAATGCCAAAAAAGTAATTGCCCATATTCGTATCACTATGTTATAGAAAGTGAGAGTTTCAGGTAGTCCTAATGGTTAACTGAAAATCTATAAAATCCATTTCTCTTTCTTGCTGAGAAATTAATATAGGATCAAAACCTGAAATTCCGACTCTGATCATGCTCAGACAAAACTCCCACTGAAGTCAATGGGAGTTTTGCCAGGGAGAGGATTAAAGACAATACGATTGGCTGCATTCTACCAGAGATGTAAAAGCTATCTAGCTAGGTTTTCATTGCAGTGCTGCTGAGGCTATTAAAATTAGCAAGAGTTTGATCTTTCAACCTTTCACTCATGCAATCACATGGACTTGCAGAGGGGGGATGGATGTGATGGGGACAAGCCAGCATGCCAGACATTGCTTATCACTGGGCTGGGAGCCAGCAGAAGTGAATTTTTCCTGCAGTATCTCACTTCCCTCCTCCTCTTTAAGGCCCAAAGAGAAGCAGGAAAGTAGTAAATAAGCAAGCCTGTATCCTTGGAAATCAGCACTATCTGGAGGCAGGGCAGCATGCTCATCATCACAAAAATCTGCTGAAGCCATCCACCATATCTGTGCCTCTGCAGCATTGTGCTCTGTGCCCACAGAGATGACACCTCAGAAGAGAGATGGCAAGAAGCATTAATGTGTAACAGCTTCATTGGGCTTCTGCCAGGGCCTCACAGGTAACCAGAGGTACCCATTATCCCTAGGGAGGTACCAGGCTCTCCAGGGAGGGGACATCACACTGCCTTTGGGGTCTTTGGGCTTTGCTGGCTGCTCCCTCTACTCAGTCATGTTACCTTTGGTGGGTACAAAAACTAATTTAAAAAATATACGGTTCATCGAGTGAGTGGTTTGGATGTTTTTGTTCTTCAGTACAACTCCCAGAGGCTTTAGAATTTTGTTTGATAAGACAGTAACAATACTTCTTACTTTACCAGCCAATTCCTCCATGTTTTGATGATGTGGTAGCAAAACCTATGGTATGTAAATATGATGACTTAAAACAGCTAAGTTATCTAACTAGTTTGCAAAATGAAGCAAAAAATAAGTCCTGAGCTACAAACAGTTTGTAAAATGTTAACTCACCCATTTAAATTTTTATGGGGAAGAAAGAATAACATAGAAACTCATTACAGATGTAATTTTTAAAAATAAACTTAATTTCAAGAATAAGATTGCAACAGATTTCTGACATTTTATATCACTAGCAATGCTATCTGGCACCAATTTCATTTCAAATGGCCAAACAATTATTGCTAAAAGTAACTAATATTCACGCACATGGATATTTCTTATAATGTTTAATTAAAAAATATATATTTAGGAACCATCATCACTTGCAAAATAATGATTAATACAGTACTAAATTGGTTAAAGGATTAACATTTTACAGTCACATGGCATAAATATAAATGCAATGCAAGGAGAAAGACATGGGAGAATCAGGCTGTGCGAGTTGTGCACATACAATTGCAATGTGTAGGCAAATAATGACAGAAAGATTCAGATTGCTAAATAAAAACAGTTAGATATTATTCAGGGGCAACTTCATGTTGTACACAAACAGCCCTCACTGAATTCCTGAAGCAGAGAAAATTACTTAATAAGAAAAGGATGTGACTTCAGGCAGGGCCACAAATGCACACAATTTCTCATGTCAGTAACTGCAGTGCTGACAAAAATCCCAGATGAATAAAGGCCCCTGATTTATTTTATGGGGGAATACAGCACTGTGCTGAATTTGGGGTCAGAATTAGGGATCTGGTGTAACTGAATAAGTGAGGGAAGCATCTGCACAAACTCTTTGCATCCTGCAACATGCAGAGGGAATTCCATGTTAATGCAGTGAGTTAAAGTTACATTTAGATTCTGTATTAAACAACTAAATCTTACAGTAGCCTGATTTATGGCACCTGAAGCAAGGCCTGTGTGTCTTCAAATGGGGAAAAAAAAGCTCTGAAGTTTTTCTGAAATTCCCCTCCTCTCCTAGAGGCAATCAAACCCTTTGTAATTAGACTGATGAGAGGATAACTCAGTCTCTCTGCCATCAATCCTCAGCCTCTCTGCTCAGTCTGCCAAAAGCTGCTATTTCCTGGCATGAGTATCCATTCTCTGGCAATCACTAATCAAACTGCTATCATGTGGGCTATCTACAAATTAACAGTGGTTACAGCTGCCTTCAGCTTGGGCAAAGTTCAGAACCTAGGAACAAAAAATATTAGAGCTCCATATTTAGGGACATGAGCTCTTAAATCCAATGCCATCACCTCCAAACAACAGGTAACAACTTCACCTGGATCTCAGGGTATTTTACTTGAACAGCAACAGGTTTATACACATATTTGGATTCCAATGAAGTACGATACATCAGGGAATGGAAACTTGGCAACCTCTTTAGAAAGGAAAAGCAGTTATGATAAATTTTTCCCTTCCTCTTGAAGAGGCATATGGCACTTCATGCTCTTTTTTAAACATGATTATTAAGAGTGATAAAGTGTGACTCTTTACCTGGAAAGAGATTATTTCAACTCCCAAGGAAAAAACAATGCTGATGTATAGGAAAGGAAAAACCATCACAAGAAGGCCATGACTACATGGTAGTTCTTGTTATTCCAGCCAAGGAAAGAAGTTACAGTTAAAATGTGTATGTGATGAGGGAAGTCTTTAATTTAAAATTGAGCCATAATTTCATAATAAAATTGAGCTCAGTAACACTGCTGTGAGTTGCTGCCCCTAGGTTCTACAGGGGATTGCCCTCTTTGAAATGAAAGCAGTTTGGCTCAATATTGCCTGTGACTCTACTCCAGGCCAGGACACGTGCTTATCCAGCACACTGAGTCCTTGCAGTTGCAAAAATATATATAGAATCACTGAAGGATGCTATCAGCTGTTACTAAAATTAGAAGGAAATTGCATGTCCATATCAAAGAAATATATATCCTTATGTGGACTCTTTCAATCTATCTTTTTTGATGAATGGCTAAATTTCTGAAACAATGATTTCTAATGTATAAATATGAATATCTTCCAGTTAACCTTGAGGTTTCATTAAAAGACAGCAACCTCTTCTACAAGTATGATCATACAACTTAGATGCTTGTGTAACAAAGTAGCTATATCTACTTCCAATTCCTCAATTTATTTCTATTTTCATAGCAGATTGTATTTATACACCCAAAAGAGAACTAGAACAAATGGAAGCCAGCTTCAAATTTTCAGCATACAAATTTCCATTGAAGTAGAACAATGAAATAGGCAGTATAACGTGTTGTGCTGGTTTTGGCTGGGATAGAGTTAATTTTCTTTATAGTAGCTAGTATGAGGCTATGTTGTGGATTTGTGCTGAAAACGGTGTTGATAATACAGGGATGCTTTTGTTATTGCTGAGCAGTGCTTACACAGAGTCAAGGCCTTTTCTGCTTCTCACACCACCCTATCAGCGAGTAGGCTGGGGGTGCACAAGAAGCTGAGAGGGGACACAGCCGGGACAGCTGACCCCAACTGACCAAAGGGATATTCCATACCATATGATGTCATGCTCAGCATATAAAGCTGGGGGAAGAAGAAGGAAGGGGGGACATTCGGAATGATAGCATTTGTCTTCCCAAGTAACCGTTACACGTGATGGAGCCCTGCTTTCTTGGAGATGGCTGAACACCGGCCTGCCAATGGGAAATAGTGAATGAATTCCTTGCTTTGCTTTGCTTGCGTGCGTGTCTTGCTTTCCCTATTAAAGTGTCTTTATCTCAACCCATGAGTTTTCTCCCTTTTACTCTTCCGATTATCTCCCCATCCCACCGGTGGGGGAGTGAGCAAGCAGCTGTGTAGTGCTTAGTTGCTAGCTGGGGTTAAACCACGACATGTGTGGAATACATAGTACCAACGATGTTCTCTGTGCTCCCCTTAATGCTGTATTTATAGTTCTCAGCACTTCCAACAATCCATGAATGCTTGCTGCAGAGATCAGATGACTAAATCTGGCACAATGTGGGCCTACATTATACTCTGGAATACCTTACACCATCACATAACCATGGCAAAGCCTTTCAAAAGGGTATTCAGAGACCCTGTACATTTGTACCCTATGGGGAAGAGAGCTTACAGCACATCAGGAAAGAGGATGTTGAACTCTCTCAAAAACAGAAGAGAAGGAAAAACAGATCAACTGAAAATTTGAAAGAAGAGAAGAAGCCAGAGGACTGTGAGGAACAAGAAGAAAGGAAAGGAAAAAGCTTCAGGTAAGCTTTTAGGGTATTTTTTTGAAATGAACCTAAACAAAATATTTAGCTGACAATTCCATGAATAATTTTCAAATTATTGAAAATATTAAATACACAACAGGAAAAGGAGAGCTGAATTAGAAAGGTTTCAGAAAGAACACATTTTTTATTTGTCTGATAATGGCTTCCAACTTTACAAACCATTTGAAAGTTAATCTGGCTTTCAAACTGCTCAACAGCTTTTCTCAGTTCTTCTCTGAATATTAAACCTCAATTTGAAGTAAATTCTAGCATAAATAAACCCCTTCTAGTAGAACATTAGAAATGTGCCGCAAGTCGAGCAGGCGGGGGAGAAGACCGGCCTGGCTGAACAGGGAGCTTTGGCTAGAACTCAGGAAAAAAAGGAGAGCCTACCGCCTTTGGAAGAAGGGGCAGGTGACTCAGGGGGATTACAAGGATGTTGTGAGAATATGCAGGGAGAAGATCAGAAAGGCGAAGGCCCAGCTGGAAATTAAACTGGCCACCGCTGTTAAAGACAACAAAAAAAGTTTTTATAAACATATCAGTGACAAAAGGAGGGCCAGGGAGAATCTCCCTCCTTTGTTGGATGCAGAAGGTAACCTTGCCACGAAGGATGAGGACAAGGCAGAGGTACTTAATGCCTTCTTTGCCTCAGTCTTTAATAGTCAAGCTAGTCATCCTCGGGTTTTTCAGGCCCCTGAGCTGGGAGATGGAGATAGGATGCAGAGTGAAGCCCCAGTTGTCGAAGAGGTGGCAGTCACTGACCTGCTCCTCCACCTGGATGCGCACAACTCCATGGGGCCAGATGGGATCCACCCAAGGGTACTGAGGGAGCTGGCAGAGGAGCTGACCAAGCCACTTTCCATTATTTATCAGCAGTCCTGGTCAACCGGGGAGGTCCCGGATGACTGGAAGCTAGCAAACGTGACACCCCTCTACAAGAAGGATCAGAAGGAGGATCCGGGGAACTACAGGCCTGTCAGCCTGACCTCGGTGCCGGGAAAGGTCATGGAGCAGATCATCTTGAGTGCCATTAGGCGGCACGTGCGGGACAACCGAGGGATCGGGCCCAGCCAGCATGGGTTTATGAAAGGGAGATCCTGTTTCACTAACCTGGTCTCCTTCTATGACAAGGTGACCCGCTTAGTGGATGAGGGGAAGGCTGTGGATGTTGTCTACTTGGACTTTAGTAAGGCCTTTGGCATGGTCTCCCACAGCATTCTCCTGGAGAAGCTGGCTGCTCACGGCTTGGATAAGTGCACTCTGCGCTGGGTTAAAAACTGGCTGGACGGCTGAGCCCAGAGAGTGGTGGTGAATGGAGTCAAATCCAGTTGGCGGCCGGTCACGAGTGGTGTTCCCCAGGGCTCAGTGTTGGGGCCGGTCCTGTTTAACATCTTCATCGATGATCTGGATGAGGGGATCGAGTGCACCCTCAGTAAGTTTGCAGACGACACCAAGTTGGGTGGAAGTGTCGAACTGCTGCAGGGTAGGAAGGCCCTGCAGAGGGACCTGGACAGGCTGGATCATTGGGCCGGGGCCAGCTGTATGAGATTCAACAAGGCTAAGTGCCGGGTCCTGCACTTGGGTCACAACAACCCCATGCAACACTACAGGCTGGGGGAGGAGTGGCTGGAGAGCTGCCTGGCGGAAAAGGACCTGGGGGTGTTGGTTGACAGCCGCCTGAACATGAGCCAGCAGTGTGCCCAGGTGGTCAAGAGGGCCAATGGCATCCTGGCCTATATCAAGAATAGTGTGGCCAGCAGGACCAGGGAGGTGATAGTGCCCCTGTACTCGGCACTGGTGAGGCCGCACCTCGAGTACTGTGTTCGGTTTTGGGCCCCTCAGTACAAGAAGGACATTGAGGTGCTGGAGCGTGTCCAGAGGAGGGCAATGAAGTTGGTGGTCTGGAGCACAAGTCTTATGAGGAGCAGCTGAGGTAACTGGGATTGTTTAGCCTGGAGAAGAGGAGGCTGAGGGGAGACCTTATGGCTCTCTACAACTACCTGAAAGGAGGTTGTAGTGAGGTGGGGGTCGGTCTCTTCTCCCTAGTAACAAGTGATAGGATGAGAGGAAACGGCCTCAAGCTGCGCCAGGGGAAGTTTAGGTTAGACATTAGGAAAAACTTCTTCACCGAAAGGGTGGTCAAGCATTGGAACAGGCTGCCCAGGGAAGTGGTTGAGTCTCCATCCCTGGAGGTATTTAAAGAATGGATAGATGTGGTGCTCGAGGACATGGTATAGATGGACTTGGCAGTGTTAGGTTAATGGTTGGACTCGATGATCTTAAGGGTCTTTTCCAACCTTGATGATTCTATGATTCTATGAAATATGCATTTATTTGTTTCATGTCTGGCAAACTAAAAAAAAAAACTTCTGCCTTTAAACATTTCATAGACTTCTTTCCTGCTCAGTAAAACAATATAAAAGCTTTTTAATATAAAATCTGGATGTTTAGCAACTTTTACCATGTTAATGATTCCTGCATGATTATTAGTTTGAGTCTCACTTTATTTTAGAGAGGTCAGGAATTCTTAATTAACTGAGCCCTTTGTAAACCAACATCATTTGGGCAGATCAGAATCTCTACAGTTATAAGCAATGCCATTTACAATCAAGCTGAAAAACAGGAACTAGTGGGTACTATAATCTCCATGTTACAGTTTAGCTCCCTTAGCTTTAAGAGGCTCTGTCCACATACTGAAAAGAAAACATTTTAGGAACACATAGTCTTCTTCCATCAAGCATTAAACATCTGCATTGAGACATAATTAGTAACAAATCATGTGCTGTAATCCATAAGGTTCTGTGAATATTTGCATTAAGTAATAGTGCACTGAATGGCTAATATAAAAAGATATAGTACAAAAATGTAAGAAGGATATTCTATTTTTTATATATATATATATAAATATATGCATTTCAGTGGTGCATAAATCAGTTGTGGTTTATTAAATTTACCTCCATGAGTACATAAAATCCAAAATACCATGTTGGTATATGCTAAAATATTGGAAGGTCAAACCTACTTACTCCTATACCATAAAGATGAACTGCGAAGTACTACAAAATAAATTTAAAAAAAAAAGTGTAAAAATCCCAAATCAGTAATAATAATAAATAATAATAAATAATAAATAATAAATAAAAGCAACTTTGCAGTTCACCTTTGATAAATACTATTTATAAAAACCAACATCTTTGCAGTTAAGTTCAGACAGAAAAAAAATTGTCAGAGGAAACAACGTAACATAATTTCTTCTCAATATCATTTTGAAGAGACAATAAGAACAAGGCAATAGAAGAGTGTGATAGCTTATTTCTGGACTTTCTTGAGTTTTATAGCTGCATCAGGGCTTGACTTCGCCCTGCTGTTGCCAAAACAGCTACCGATTTGAATGTACTTCTAGAGTTCTCCAAACACAACCAATGTGTAAACGAGAAGTCCAAGGGAGGTGGCACTTCACTGGGTAAGAAAACACTATCCACTCCCTAGTGTGCAGCATGTAACTTCCATAAATAAGCTCAATAGCCCCTCTCTCATCTTTTCTTTATTTCATTTACCCATCCAGTGGAATCTTATGAAATAAAACAGAACCTAAAACAAACATAATAAAATATGAGAAATCATGCTTAAAAAAAAAGTCAAAGAAAAAATAATACAAAGGACCAAACACAAATGAATACTTGACAATCAAACATAAAAGGCATTTAACGCATACATAAAATGTTAAATAAAAACTGTACATGAATTTATGAACCTGACAGCATTGGCTTTTGGCCAAGGATTTTATTCATTAATTTTTGTTCTTGTTTTTAACCTTCTTCAGTAAGTTCACAATGTTCATAAAGAGCTGAAAGCTTATCTATATTCCACATCACACTAAAGAACCTAAGATTTAACCCTCCTTACCCTCTAAGATACCCTTACAGAATAGGTACGAGGTCCTGGGTACGGTAGACAAAGCGCATAATGAGACAGAGGAGGAGGAGCTTCCCATGCTCTGCCAGGTGCACAAGAAGAAAAAGGAGTGGGGGGAATGCACCACCACAAACCTATGCAAACAGTCTTGCTAAGGTCAGAGAGACCAACCCCTCGCAACAAAACCTGCATTAAGACCGGCGCCGAGAAGAAACAACGGAGAGTTATGGTCATTGGTGATTCCCTCCTGTGCGGAACAGAAGCACCCATTTGCAGACCAGACCCTCTTTTCAGAAAAGTTTGCGGCCTCCCTGGGGCCTGAATTAGGGACATCACCACAAGACTGAAGAGCTTAGTACAACCTTCAGACTACTATCCATTCCTGCTCTTTCACGTGGGTACTAATGATGTCACAACAAAAAGTCTGAGGTCAATCAAAAGAGATTTCAGGGCCCTGGGAAGAATGCTAAACGATTCAGGAGCACAGGTAGTGTTTTCCTCAATCCTCCCAGTAATGGGGGGAGACTTTGGAAGAAACAGGCAAGCCCAGGATATCAATACCTGGCTCCAGGACTGGTACCTGCACCAAAACTTTGGGTTTTTAAACCATGGAGGAGCCTTCGAGGCACAAGGTATGCTGGGGCCTGACGGGATCCACCTGTCCCGATGGGGAAAACGCATCTTTGGGAATAAGCTGGCAGGACTGATCAAGAGAGCTTTAAACTAGAATCGATGGGGGAAGGGAATACCAACAGGATTGCAGTAGGTAAGCCAAGGGTTGGCATGGCATAGCCTGAGGGTGGCAATGCTAATGGGAACATTTACACTGCTCCAGGGAGCACATCTGAAATGCTTGTACACCGATGCATGCAGTATGAGAAACAAACAGGGTGAACTGGAAGCATTGGTTAGTTCCCAGAACTATGATGTCATTGGTATTAGTGAGACTTGGTGGAATGAGTCCCATGATTGGAGTGCTGGGATGGAGGGCTACAGGCTGTTCAGGAGGGATAGGCAGGGCAGGCAAGGTGTAGGTGTCGCACTATACATAAGGAAGAGGTTTGACTGTATGGCCCTTACAGTTAGGGATGATGTGGTTGAGAGCCTCTGGGTGAGGATTAGGGGGGTGGAAAACAAAGGAGATGTCGTAGTGGGAGTCTACTATTGATTGCCCAGCCAGGATGATAGCACTGATGAGTTATTCTATAGGCAAGTAGGAGAAATTTCTGGATCAGTAACCCTTGTCCTTATGGGAGATTTCAACTTCCCAGGCGTCAACTAGGAATACCATACTTCTGTGACGAGCAAGTCTGAGAAATTCTTGAAGTTTGTGGAAGATAATTTCTGTCATAAGAGCTCAGCAAGCTAACTAGGAAAGATGCCCTCCTAGACTTGTTGTTTGTGAATAGAGAAGGACTCGTGGGAGATGGGATGGTAGGTGGCTGTCTTGGCCACAGTGATCATGAAATGGTCGAGTTTAAAATTTTCAGTGTAATGAGAAAAAAGGACAGCAGAATTGCTACTCTGGACTTCAGGAAAGCAAACTTTAAGCTACTCAGGGAGCTATTTAGTAGAGTACCCTGGGAATCTGCTTTTGTGGGCTTAGGAATCATAGAATACCAGGTTGGAAGGGACCTCAAGGATCATCTGGTCCAACCTTTCTAGCACAATCTAGATGAGATGGCCCAGCACCATGTCCAGCTGAGTCTTAAAAGTGTCCAGTGTGGTGGAGTCAACCACTTCCCTGGGGAGGTTATTCCAATGATTGACTGTTCTCACTGTGAAAAATTTTCCTCTCGTGTCCAATCGGAATCTCCCTGGGAGTAACTTGTACCCGTTACCCCTTGTCCTCACCATGTGACTCCTTGTAAAAAGGGAGTCTCCATCTTCTTTGTAGCTCCCCTTTAAGTACTGGTACATGGTGATGAGATCACCTCTAAGCCTCCTTTTCTCAAGGCTGAACAAACCCAGCTCTCTCAGCCTATCCTCATACGGCAGGCTTCCCAGACCCTTGATCATCTTGGTGGCCCTTCTCTGGACCCCCTCCAGCCTGTCCACATCTTTTTTGTATAGCAGGGACCAGAACTGTACACAGTATTCCAGGTGTGGCCTGACAAGTGCTGAGTAGAGTATTTTGTTTTGTTTTGTTTTGTTTTTTATTTTTTTGGCATCAGGGCCCATCGATTTGTAGGTTTCAAGCTCCTGTAATAATTCACGTACTAACTCTTCCTTCAC
The DNA here is from genome assembly GCF_965183815.1 of Platalea leucorodia. Classification (NCBI taxonomy): domain Eukaryota; kingdom Metazoa; phylum Chordata; class Aves; order Pelecaniformes; family Threskiornithidae; genus Platalea; species Platalea leucorodia. Next base: position 32,333,798 of record NC_138859.1, read on the forward strand.
TGATGGTGGGTCTGGGTTTGGATCCTCCTGGCTTTTCGTTCCCAGTGCCTGGGATCCAACAGTGTTGGTAAAGACAGAGGTGAAGAAAGTGTTGAGAACCTCTGCCTTTTCAGCATTGTTGGTGACTGATTCACCTCTACTGTTTAACAGTGGGCCTATGTTTTCCTTCTGTTTCTGCTTGCAATTTACATACATAATGATCTTCCTTAAAAAGCTGATCTGTGTTGGATAAATGCTATTGAGAAGTAGTGTGAACAGTGACTAGGATAATGGACTGAGAGCAAGTGACCAAAAGTCAAATCCAAGCTATCCCAGTCACTGATTTGCTCCATGAACTCAACTACAACATTTCTGTGCATCTTTTCTTCCTCCCTCCTGTGCAGACTTTAAGCCCCTAGGCCCAGAGCTCATTGCTATGTTTTGATACAATCTTGGTTCAGATGTTTCACCCTGCAAATTCTCTCCTGGTAGAATAATAAAGACATAGGTTCCAGAACAAAAAAATAAAAATCCCCCAAAAAACTGTTAGTTATCTCTTACCACAAATCCTACTGTCACAGCACAGGGAAGAAACAAACCTACAGTTGCCTTTCACTGATCCTTATCCAAATAAGTCCTCCTCCACAACACCATGTGGGCTTTGAGAGAAGAGAAGGATGAGGCAGAGGATGTCTCCTCATGAACCTCATGGTCAGGATTTACACTGCTAAAAAGCTATGTTTTGCAGACAGCCTGGGGTATATACATTCAGGTCCTGCACCTCTTCAAAAGCTCCAGGGACTTTAATCTTTTCCCCAAGTACTGCAGTAACTTGGAATCACTCCAAAGACACTGTGAATGCCCCTGTGATTCTTCCAAAACACAGAAGATGATGGATAATATTTTCAAGGAAAAATATTGCACAGCTCAGTACTGAATAAAGTAGTCTGAGTCTCCTGAAGCACAGTTGCTTGTAGCCAAAGTAAAAAGAATGTGCATTTACTCCTGTTTAGCCTTGGTTTGCTTCATTCTGTTCTCAGTTTCATAGACACATGGGCACAAAATGGCTCTCCATTCAATGGAGCAGTCTTCAAAGGGTAAAGAAAGGAATGGAGAAGAATAATGGTATTGCAAGCATGTCTTGGGGAAAAAGGGAAGCTCCCACCCTTTATATTTATAAATGCTACTTCTTACAGCACCTTTTTGACAAAACTAAACACATACTATATCTAACAGGCTAATTCCATCTAAATTACAGCCAAACAGCCCCATCTGAAGGCTCAGTGACTTCCTTATGGGAGAAAGTAAAGAGTTTTACTAAATAATACAATGTCATTATAAACTTAAATAATATGAAATCAATTAGAGACATGAGTCTATAATGGATACCATGTTTAGTTTCTTATTGCCATAATTGCCAGGGGGCACTATTAGCAAGTAAGTGAATAAGACTATTTTCTTCTTTGAAACTCCGTTCCTGCAACTGGAGCTGCTGGGTTTTTCATCCACATGTTCTGGCACACTGTATACTTCCTATTCAGATCCTATTTGTCTGCTACCACTGATGCACCATGAACGTAACTTTCCAAGCTGTGTGAAGAGCAGGACCAGGGAAGTGATTGTCCCCCTATACTCAGCACTGGTGAGGCTGCACCTTGAATACTGTGTTCAGTTTTGGGCCCCTCAGTACAAGAAGGACATTGAGGTGCTGGAGCGTGTCCAGAGGAGGGCAATGAAGCTGGTGAAATGTCTAAAGAACAAGTCTTATGAGGAACGGCTGAGGGAGCTGGGGTTGTTTAGCCTGGAGAAGAGGAGGCTGAGGGGGGACCTTATGGCTCTCTACAACTACCTGAAAGGAGGTTGTAGTGAGGTGGGGGTCGGTCTCTTCTCCCTAGTAACGAGTGATAGGACGAGAGGAAATGGCCTCAAGCTGCGCCAGGGGAGGTTTAGGTTAGACATTAGGAAAAACTTCTTCACCGAAAGGGTGGTCAAGCATTGGAACAGGCTACCCAGGGAAGTGGTTGAGTCCCCATCCCTGGAGGTATTTAAAAGATGGGTAGACTGTGGTGCTTAGGGACATGGTTTAGTGGTGGACTTGGCAGTGCTAGGTTAATGGTTGGACTTGATGATCTCAGAGGTCTTTTCCAACCTAAACAATTCTATGGTTCTATGATTCTAATACTGATAAAACAGAAAGAAATTTTTGACATTCTCTCTGAAAAATATATTAATCCATAGGTACTTGAGAGCTCTTGTGTTTTTAGTCCTGTCAGGACTAGAAAAGAAGATGATGATTGAAAACATGTAAGCAAACATAAAAAGAAAAAAAAACCAACCCAAAACTTTTCCCCAGATATACAGATGAGTTTGCTTATAACAAATGGATACTTACCAAGTCCTGCTAAACAATATATTTCTAATGAACAAAACAAGACAAGTTAGCTTCTCAGAATATCATTTAGTACATCCCAATTTATCAAATTTCAATAGAATACCATCTTTTTCAAGCCCTGTTCAAACCCCTGACATTCACACAAAAATAATTTTCCAGATTCATAAGGGAACCTAAAATTCATTATTCATAATTTTGACTGCATATGTTTTATTGACCAAAAAGTATGTATGTATGTGTGTATATATATCCTGGAAATAAAAATGAAAATAAGTGTAGAATTTTAAGATGACATCTGTTCTAAGAAGAAATAATTCTGTAAATTCACCAGGTATATATGAAAACAATAATGCCTTTGCTCTTTATAGGCTAGGAGTCCAAATAGCTTTATCATCTCACCTTCATTACTGTAGTCTTGCAACGTGCTGTGAGTTAACCCCAACAGGCAGTTAAGTACCACACAACCGCTCGCTTACTGCTCCCCAGTGGGATGGGGAAGAGAATCGGAAGGGTAAAAGTGAGAAAACTCGTGGGTTGAGATAGGGACAGTTTAATAGGTAAAGCAAAAGCTGTGTGCTCAAGCAAAGCAAAATAAGGATTTCGCTCATTACTTCCCATCAGCAGGCAGGTGTTCAGCCATTTCCAGGAAACCAGGGCTCCATCACGTGTAACGGTTACTTGGGAAGACAAATGCCATAACTGAACTTCCCCCCCTTCCTCCTTCTTTCCCCCCAGCTTTTATTGATGAGCACATCATATGGTATGGAATATCCCTTTGGTCCATTGGGGTCAGCTGTCCCAGCTGTGTCCCCTCCCAACTTCTTGTGCACCCCCAGCCTACTTGCTGGCAGGGCAGCGTGAGAAACAGAAAAGCCTTTGATGCTGTGTAAGCACTGCTCAGCAATAGCCAAAACATGGGAGTATTATCATCACAAATCCAAAACATAGCACCATATGAGCTACTATGAAGAAAATGAACTCTATCCCAGCTAAAACCAGTACACAATGAAAGACATTTTGTGATGGCTACGTGAAAATTGAACCATGTAAGGAGAGGCAGCCTTGTTTGCAACTTGTCAAACTATCAAACCTGTATTTTAGTAGCCTATTCAGAAAGGAAATGCTTGGCTGAGAGAATACTCTAAGAAGATTCCAAACAAAAGCATAATTAAGGTATTCTTCTGTATTTGTATGTGACTGCTTATGTTATTTCTCAAAACAGGAAAGCTGTTTTACACGGATGAATGTTTCAGCCCCATTAGTGAAACATTGTTTCTTTTCCTGCAATTAAAATACTGAATCTGGGACCTGCCTTAGGATTTACAATATAACTTCATGAAGTGAGGATAATTATTCAGCATGGGCCAAGTTTACTTAGTCTACACTGAACCAGTTTCCAAATAAGGAAAAAAGTAATAATTAACTATCATTATTTTTTAATGTACTTTTCACTTGCTGTTCTGGAAAACAAATTGCAAAAATGCAATAAGAAGGATCATCACCCATAAAGTGATGATCCCCATGCTGTCTCTCACATAGAAACTCAATTTTTTCAAACTCAACTCAATTTTACAAATCTTGCAGAATCAAATATTTGAAATGCATTGTATCATTGTTTCATATATGAACACACTTTCCTGTCCATAACACAGCCACAGGATTACTGGGGATACGAAGAGAGGGGAAAAGCCCCTTTCATGACTGCCAGTCAGTGTGATATGAAGAAATACATCAGCACAGCTCCCATGTACTTGGATCAGGGCCAAGCCTTCTCCTGTAATAATATGCCTTTATGCCCAAGCCTGACTGTGCTAAGAGTTATTGATGACAACCTTGATTAAACTAGTAATTAAATCCTCCAAAATACTCATATGGTTGGGGGAAAGGTTATGAGAAAGACCAAGCATCAGTTGTGACCTTGAAAGAAAAGTTTTGATTGGATTTTGTCTTGTGAACGGAAGGAGTGGAAACAGAAACTAGCATTCTCCTAATTCCAATTTTATATGTATCCAAGTGAATCTTTCTTCAGGCTTCCTCAAAACTAGCACATTTACAAACTATTCATAAAAAGAAACTGCAAATTCACTTAAAACAACATGAAGTACAGCTAGATGACAACTCAAAAGGTATTTCTTTTTGTGTATTTTAGACTACATAATACATAATTACATATATACATATTTATGTATATATCATAAACATATACTGTTTATTACTGCAAGCAACCAAAGGATGCCTGTGCCACTATGTAGGCTTTCATTAGTATCCGCTGATGTAGAATGGGATTTTCCAGTCTTTGGATCTTTCCTAGGGCTGAAAGGCCTTTGAGCACACTTTCTATCAAGAATATCCTTTTAGCCCTAAAAAAGGAGAAGTTCTTTTAAAAAAGAATCTCTTCACGGAATGGAATGAAATAAATTTATGTCAACAGTGATAATATATATGGCAGGAAAAATCCAAGTAACTCCTGTTTTGTGTTGCTTAAGCACTAAAGGGATGTAGACAGGTAAAATAGGGAGCGGAAAGCCAAACAGTAGATGCAATGTAGGAAGGCATATGATAACATTTTCTTAATTTATCTTACATTTCACTATATCCTCCTTCCAGATGAGTTTTCCCTCCTCAACAGATTCTTCAATTTTTCTTCTAAAGTCTCCTTTCCTACAAATTATCTCCAACAGCTTTCTTTTAGTCAGGCCCAGCTACTACGCTACTTATTGCAATACAAGGAAAACCTCCTCTTTCCATCTTGGCTCATCTAGCAGTCCTACTGCAAATCACTCCCTAGCTATTAACTTACTTCTACAGATATAAGTCATAATTTAGGTTACAGAACTGCTTTTCTGATTTCAGAAAGCCTTTAGTAAACAAATCAACCATGTTAAGTGACTGGACAAATTATTAAACCAAGAATTTTTTAAAAATGTGATCAAACCAAGAGAACTTCAAGAACTCCATCAAACAGCCAAATAATCATCGATTGTAGACATTTCCTCTCAGAGAGATACTGTTCAACAGAGAAAGCTTGTATTGGCTTTGCATGGCAAGGTTTTGGTAGCGGGGGGGGGCTACAGGGGTGGCTTCTGTGAGAAGCTGCTAGAAGCTTCCCTCATGTCCGATTGAGCCAATGATGCCAGACGGCTCCAAGATGGACCTGCCACTGGCCAAAGCTGAGCCAATAAGTGACATTGGTAGCGCCTCTGTGATAACATATTTAAGAAGGGGGAAAAATAAAACTGCTGCAAAACAGCAGCTGGGAGAGAGTAGTGAGAATATGTGAGAGAAACAACTCTGCAGACACCAAGGTCAGTGAAGAAGGAGGGGGAGGAGGTGCTCCAGGCACTGGAGCAGATTCCCCTGCAGCCCATGGTGAAGACCATGGTGAGGCAGGCTGTCCCCCTGCAGTCCATGGAGGTTAACGGTGGAGCAGATATCTACCTGCAGCCCATGGAGAACACCACGCCGGAGCAGGTGGATGTGCCCAAAGGAGGCTGTGACCCTGTGGATAGCCCACACTGGAGCAGGCTCCTGGCAAGACCTGGGATCCATGGAGACAGGAACCCATGCTGGAAGAGGTTTGCTGGCAGGACTTGGGACCCCGTGGGGGACCCATGCTGAAGCAGGCCGTTCCTGAAGGACTGCACCCCGTGGAAAGGAGCCACACTGGAGCAGTTCCTGAAGGACTGCAGCCCATGGGAAGGACCCACGTTGGAAAAGTTCATGGAGGACTGTCGCCTGTGGGAGGGACCCCACGCTGGAGCAGGGGAAGTGCGTGAGGAGGAAGGAGCAGTAGAGACAATGTCCAGGAAGGCTGGATGTTATTCAAGAAGGAAGACTTAAAGGCGCAGGAGCAGGCCGTCCCCATGTGCCGCAAGTCGAGCAGGCGGGGGAGAAGACCAGCCTGGCTGAACAGGGAGCTTTGGCTAGAACTCAGGAAAAAAAGGAGAGCCTACCGCCTTTGGAAGAAGGGGCAGGTGACTCAGGGGGATTACAAGGATGTTGTGAGGATATGCAGGGAGAAGATCAGAAAGGCGAAGGCCCAGCTGGAACTTAAACTGGCCACCGCTGTTAAAGACAACAAAAAAAGTTTTTATAAACATATCAGTGACAAAAGGAGGGCCAGGGAGAATCTCCCTCCTTTGTTGGATGCAGAAGGTAACCTTGCCACGAAGGATGAGGAGAAGGCTGAGGTACTTAATGCCTTCTTTGCCTCAGTCTTTAATAGTCAAGCTAGTCATCCTCGGGTTTTTCAGGCCCCTGAGCTGGGAGATGGAGATAGGATGCAGAGTGAAGCCCCGGTTGTCAAAGAGGTGGCAGTCACTGACCTGCTCCTCCACCTGGATGCACACAAGTCCATGGGGCCAGATGGGATCCACCCAAGGGTACTGAGGGAGCTGGCAGAGGAGCTGGCCAAGCCACTTTCCATTATTTATCAGCAGTCCTGGTCAACCGGGGAGGTCCCGGATGACTGGAAGCTAGCAAACGTGACGCCCCTCTACAAGAAGGATCAGAAGGAGGATCCGGGGAACTACAGGCCTGTCAGCCTGACCTCGGTGCCGGGAAAGGTCATGGAGCAGATCATCTTGAGTGCCATTATGCAGCAAGTGCGGGACAACCGAGGGATCGGGCCCAGCCAGCATGGGTTTATGAAAGGGAGATCCTGTTTCACTAACCTGGTCTCCTTCTATGACAAGGTGACCCGCTTAGTGGATGAGGGGAAGGCTGTGGATGTTGTCTACTTGGACTTTAGTAAGGCCTTTGGCATGTTTTCCCACTGCTGTCTGGCAGAAAAGGACCTGGGGGTGTTGGTTGACAGCCGCCTGAACATGAGCCAGCAGTGTGCCCAGGTGGTCAAGAGGGCCAATGGCATCCTGGCCTATATCAAGAATAGTGTGGCCAGCAGGACCAGGGAGGTGATAGTGCCCCTGTACTCGGCACTGGTGAGGCCGCACCTCGAGTACTGTGTTCGGTTTTGGGCCCCTCAGTACAAGAAGGACACTGAGGTGCTGGAGCGTGTCCAGAGGAGGGCAACGAAGTTGGTGAAGAGTCTGGAGCACAAGTCTTATGAGGAGCAGCTGAGGGAACTGGGGTTGTTTAGTCTGGAGAAGAGGAGGCTGAGGGGAGACCTTATTGCTCTCTACAACTACCTGAAAGGAGGTTGTAGTGAGGTGGGGGTCAGTCTCTTCTCCCTAGTAACAAGTGATAGGACGAGAGGAAACGGCCTCAAGCTGCGCCAGGGGAGGTTTAGGTTAGACATTAGGAAAAACTTCTTCACCGAAAGGGTGGTCAAGCATTGGAACAGGCTGCCCAGGGAAGTGGTTGAGTCTCCATCCCTGGAGGTATTTAAAGAATGGATAGATGTGGTGCTCGAGGACATTGTATAGATGGACTTGGCAGTGTTAGGTTAATGGTTGGACTCGATGATCTTAAGGGTCTTTTCCAACCTTGATGATTCTATGATTCTATGATTCTAATGTGTGATGAACTGACTGCAACTCCCATTCTCTGTCCCCTTGCACCGCTTGGGGGGGGAAGAGGTAGAGAAATCGGGAGTGAAGTTGAGCCTGGGAAGAAGGGAGGGGTGGGGGGAAGGTGTTTTAAGCTTTGGTTTTATTTCTCATTACCCTACTCTGATTGGATTGGCAATAAATTAAACTTATTTCCCCAAGTGGAGTCTGTTTTGCCTGTGATGGTAATTGGTGAGTGATCTCTCCCTGTCCCATGAGCTTTTCGTTATATTTTCTCTCCCCTGTCCAGCTGAGGAGGGAGGATGATAGAGCGGTTTGGTGGGCACCTGGTGTCCAGCCAAGGTCAACCCACTACAAAGGTATACGAATGAGGTGCAAATACAAAAAGATTTTTCAGTTCACCATCTGCTACAGGAAGGAATAAATGCAGCAACTTCTGCCCCACATTGCCACACTGGCAGAAGTCTCTAGGTTGTATCTGCATAAATGAATGCTCAACGGTATCACAGATAGTAAAAGTATGTGTTCATGTGTGTAAGAAACAGGCTATTTTAAAAATGTCCATGTGATTAGTTTCCCTTCTAATTGCCTCTATCATTACCAATATTTCCACTTTCTCTAGATTAGAAATCTTCCTTAGAAACCACTGCTTTAGTAAGGGATACTTCTAACGCCCTCTTTTTCAAGGACAATATAGTAAGATTGACAACAGTGAGAATTACTACTACTGATATAAAATTCAGGTTTTTCTATATTGATAGGATATCAAAAAACACTAGAGCAACACTGCTACTAAATGTAATGATTTGTGAATTCATGCAGTAAACTAAAATGTTGACAAAGTACACAGGTGATTAAAAATTCTATCCTGCAAAATCTCAGTCAAAAAGAGATTATCCCTTTTGGCCTAAACTCTGAAATATAACACTTCTGCTCATCATAGATATTTATATATTTGTACCCTAGCAAAAAAAATCTAAAAAAGATTAAAACATCATAGGTAAGGAACAAGCAAGCTAGGGAATGATAAGGACATTCATTTAAGAAAGAGAGAAAGATGAGCTATTACAGTGACAGACTACACATCAAAGAAAATCTGAAAACCTACACTATAACAAAACCAGAAACTGATGCATCTTACATGTTAGTACAAAATTGCAGTAAGACCACACAGTAAGTTTCACAAGATTCTGGGGATGAACAATTTTAAATCAGAAAAATTATATGGTGCTATAAGGACAGAGAAGAATAATTCATAATGTTCTTATTCGGTTTACATTTTCCCCCTACATTTGTCTGATTCATAAAATACAAGTAATGAACAATGAAGTGTTTCAGTATCATGAACTGGACAGTGTCTAAATGCAGTATCCACTGGTCTATAAAAACTGAGAATTAATTGTTTCTGATAAAAACAGAAAAAGAAGATTCCAAAATCAAAAGACCATTATTAAAATATCTTGTTCCCTTTACATTTCAAAGACACCACTTCTGGTTACGTAGTTTTGTTCAGTCCCACAGCTCTTGTATAGATTCTATATGAAATCAAGGAGGAATAAAATGCAGTGGGGCACTCCTCTGTAAAAACAGTTTACAATCTTGGCTATAACTACTAGAGCCACCTAAAGTTAGAGAGGACCCATAATGATTTTTTAAAATTAGCTGCCTATAACCCTATACATGTCTAATACAGATGGAGTAGCAGTATGGTACCTAAATTTACAGACCAGGGGCAAAATTATCCTCTTCCATGCATGCTACAAATATCACATCTGTGGAGTTGATCACAGTGCTTGTTCTGCACTGACCTGGAGCTCCTGTTCCCATCAGTGGCATTTCCAGTGCTGAAAAAGCCATATGATGCTGCTGCCAGATTAGGGGAAATAAGTTTGCTCTCACTGCTGTCTGAACCCTGCAGTACCCAGCACCACAACACAGCTTGCCATTCTTCTCATAGAATCATAGAATACCAGGTTGGAAGGGACCTCAAGGATCATCTGGTCCAACCTTTCTAGCACAATCTAGATGAGATGGCCCAGCACCATGTCCAGCTGAGTCTTAAAAGTGTCCAGTGTGGTGGAGTCAACCACTTCCCTGGGGAGGTTATTCCAATGATTGACTGTTCTCACTGTGAAAAATTTTCCTCTCGTGTCCAATCGGAATCTCCCTGGGAGTAACTTGTACCCGTTACCCCTTGTCCTCACCATGTGACTCCTTGTAAAAAGGGAGTCTCCATCTTCTTTGTAGCTCCCCTTTAAGTACTGGTACATGGTGATGAGATCACCTCTAAGCCTCCTTTTCTCAAGGCTGAACAAACCCAGCTCTCTCAGCCTATCCTCATACGGCAGGCTTCCCAGACCCTTGATCATCTTGGTGGCCCTTCTCTGGACCCCCTCCAGCCTGTCCACATCTTCTTTTTTGTATAACGGGGACCAGAACTGTACACAGTATTCCAGGTGTGGCCTGACAAGTGCCGAGTAGAGTGGGATAAGGGCTTCTTTATCTCTGCTGGTGATGCCCTTTTTGATGCAACCCAGCATCCTATTGGCCTTCTTGGCCGCAGCAGCACACTGTTCACTCATATGGAGCTTCCTGTCCACCAGGACCCCCAGGTCCCTCTCCATGGAGCTGCTCTCCAGCCAGGTGGATCCCAGTCTGAGCTGCACTCCTGGATTATGTTTTCCCAGGTGCAAGACCTTACACTTGTCCCTGTTAAACTTCATAAGGTTCCTGTTAGCCCCCTCTTCCAGCCTATCCAGATCTTCCTGCAGGGTGGCTCTCCCTTCCAGAGTGTCTACTTCCCCACTCAGTTTGGTATCATCATCTGCAAACTTCATCAAGCTACACTTGATCCCGTCATCCAGATCACTTATGAAGATATTGAATAGCGTTGGGCCCAATATCGATCCCTGGGGGACCCCACTTGTGACAGGTTGCCAGTTTGAAAAAGACCTATTTGCCACCACCCTTTGGGTGCGGCCCACCAGCCAATTCCTCACCCACCGCACAGACCACTTGTCTAGGCCATAACACATCAATTTCTCCAGGAGGAGGCCGTGGGGAACCGTCTCGAAAGCCTTGGAGAAGTCCAGGTAGACAACGTCCACCGCTCGCCCCATGTCAACCGAGCAGGTCACTTTATCATAGAAGGCCACCAGATTTGTCAGGCACGATCTGCCCTTGGTGAAGCCGTGTTGGCTTTTCCCAATCACGTGCTTCATTTGACTCATGAGGGCCCCCAGGAGGATCCGTTCCATAACTTTCCCGGGGACTGAAGTAAAATGAGGGGCCTATAATTACCCAGATCCTTGAGCCCTTCTTGCAGATAGGGGTAACATTCGCCTTCCTCCAGTCCTCTGGGACATCCCCCGATCTCCATGACTTCTCAAAGATTATAGAGAGTGGCCCCACAATGACATCAGCCAGCTCTCTCAACACCCTCGGGTGGATGGCGTCAGGGCCCATCGATTTGTAGGGGTCAAGCTCCTGTAATAATTCACATACTAATCCCTTCTTCACTGATGGTGGGTCTATGTTTGGATCCTCATGGATTTTCGTTCCCAACGCCTGGGATCCAACAGTGTTGGTAAAGACAGAGGTGAAGAAAGTGTTGAGAACCTCTGCCTTTTCAGCATTGTTGGTGACTGATTCACCTCTACTGTTTAACAGTGGGCCTATGTTTTCCTTCTGTTTCTGCTTGCAACTTACATACCTGAAGAACCCTTTCTTGGGTTTTTTTGACACCTCTGGCCAGTTCCAATTCAAGCTGAGCTTTTGCTTTTCTAACTGCATCTCTGCACACTCTGGCAATGCCCTTGTAGTTCTCAGTGGATAATCTTCCACTCCTCCATCTCTGGTACGCATCTCTCTTGGTTTTAAGCAGACCCAGGAGCTCGTGGTTGAGCCAAGGGGGCCTCTTGCTCCGCTTACTTCCCTTTCTTTTATAGGGGATAAACTGGCTTTGTGCTTCCAAGAGAGCATTCTTGAAGAACTCCCAGCACTCGCTAGAGCTCCTTTATCCTCCATGGAAGCTTCCCACGGAATCCCTCCCAACTGAGCTCTGAGCGAGCTGAAGTTTGCTCTTCTAAAATCTAGAACCCTTGTCTCGGTGCTAACCTTCAGCATGCTCAGCCGGATCCCAAACTCCACAATATTGTGATCACTGCAGCCAAGGTTGTTACTGACCAAGATATTACAAAGCAGGTTTTCTTGGTTTGTGAATAGCAGGTCCAGCAGTGCCTCCTTCCTGGTTGGCTCATCTAACATTTGTAATTTCTGATTTAACGAAGCTGATTCACAGTTGTAATCAGCTGTTTCTACATATACAATTATTTGCACATAGTGGGTGGGAGAGCCCTCATTTTTTGCTTCAGTCATGATTTTAATTGTACATATTGCACACACAGAAAGTCAGTGTCCTTGAGACATCCGTGTTTCACTATTATGAGAAAGGCTGGCTGCTACCCATGTTTGTTACTGTATTCTTAGATATGTTTACATTGAGTCTTGTAACCAGATGTGAATAGCACAGGTTAGATTAAGTAAAACTTTGCCAACAGAGCTGTCCTGGCTATGAGCCAGACTATCACTGCACTGTTTACAGAGCTTTGCAGAATAAACTTTATCATCTCCCTGCATTTTGTTCCTGCAGTGGCTATGGCACAAGAAACTCAGTTCCTGGCCCTGCCTGTCTGATTTTCAGTGCCACTGGTCTGAATCCAAGCTGCAGTTTCTTTTTTTTTTTTTTTTGGGGGGGGGGTGGTGGTGGTGGTGGTGAACTGACCACAGGCATGCAGGAACTCATGACTACATGGACACACTGAGGGGAACAGCAAAACATAGGTGAGAGCAAGACACTTACTAGCTAAAGAGCAGGAAATTCATCACAACAGATCTTCCCCTGGTCCCATGATAACATCTGATATTATTTTGAAACATACATGCTGTCTTGCATCACATTTCACACTAACAAACCAACTTCATAGCCATATAATTCCACTGACTGCAAGAGCTTGATTGGCAGCAGTTAGAGAGGAGAAAAAAGCCAGCCTCCCGATCTTATGCTGTGCAACGGCTCAAAGCAACTCCTGACACCAGTTAGACAGTTCTAGTGACTGGCCTAGGTCTGACAACCTTTGCAAGATACCTGTAAAGGATGCAATCCCAATACTAGCCTGAGCTGGAACAAACTCTTATACTGTTATGCTGGGACACATCATCTGGCCTTTCTCTGACTTAAGAGTTCATCAGAGCTGATATCCTCTACTGCTCTTGATCTTCCTCCCCACTGTTGTTTCCCTTTGTTTCATTGGATAATGTTGGCAATTCTCTCCTTTTTTCCTTCTCTTTTGCCCTTCTCCATCATGTTAGGGGGTGCCCTTGTAAGGCCAGGTTGGGATCACCTCCATCATCACAGGTGGACAAGAACTAACACTACGCCTGTTTCTGCCATCCTTCCAACTGACAGAAATTAGTTCTGTCTTCCCCACCTTAATTAAATATTGCATCTTCAGTCCTAGCAACTTTTCCACAACTTTTAGTTCCCATCTTAATCCCCTCCTCCTCTTCTCTTTCTACTCAGAATATAATTGATACTTCCAGTGGGAAATTGGAAAAGGGTGTGATTTTTCCCTTCTTTGGCTTGCTTTCCTTTAGCTGTATGACAGTTTTCTCCTTAACTATGCTACAATCTTCTCCTTTTTTCCTCTATCAAAGTTTAAGAAGTTTCCTACCTGCTCACCTCATCTAGTCTCCTCACTTGCCCCAAAGATCTCCCCTCCTAGTTTCCCTTACCTCTGTTTTCACCCCCTCACTTGCTCCTCTCCATGAGCTCTCACTAATCCCAAATTTTCCCCAAAATGAAGGTAGGCTTTGATCTTGCCTTTTTTAAAAAAAAACCTCATCTGTCTCTCAAACTATTACCTATATTTTTCATTAAGCTCACTGAATGAACTGCAAGAGGTTCATCTGGTCTTATTCTTGGACTACCATCCCTCTGGCTACAATCTTCCTGGTCTAGATCCAGGACCTTACTCAGTGTATACTTACCCATGACTACATTTCCTATTACACTTATGTAACATATCATTCACCTTCCATGCTAAGAGTTTTGCATGACTTGTGATTTAGAGCTATTTTTCCAATCTAAACTGCCACACACTATTCTTCTTTCCGAATTGATCCTTGAATTCCTTATAGTCAGTCACAGAAAGAAGAAAAGAAAATGTAATTTTTCCTGCAAACTGAGAGTTGAGGTGATGCTAATACAAGGAATCTCCATTCACCTGTACTACTTACTGCTGAAGACAGACTAAAATCTATAAAAAGACCTACTATTTAAAAAGAAGCATTTCCATAACACTGCTCACTGCCCTGGATGCACTTTCAGGATTTTAACAGAGATGGAAGGTTATCAGTAATCAAATGGAATGGAATGAGTTGGAAAAAAATGGGGTATCTAACTTTAAAGTACCTAATTAAAATTTAAGTAAACTTAGGGACTAGAAGCAGTTGGAAGAGACACTGGGAAACTCTCAGATGCTCTATGCCTTGTAGTTACAAGACAAGTAATAAAAGACAGGCATGAATTTTGTGTGCACAAAATATGGGAGCTCAGTGGCAAAGAGATCACTGGTCCAAGGCCAGCTGGTGTATGCAATAATGCATACAAATATAATTTTTGTACACATAGCAGCCAGTGAGAACAATGCTTTGCTTTATGCAATCAAGAGCATCTGTTTGTGGAAGCATAGCTTGTAATTAGCAAAAGTGGCATCCTGGCTTCTGGGAGTAAATCAAGGTTTGCAAAAGTTGCCATTATTGTGGTATCTAAGCTCTTAAATGCCATGCAATGTCATTGCGATTAATAATGAATGTATATCATGGCATAAACACTTTTCAAAGTACACAGATGGGTCACAGCCAATTGTATAAAAGACTGTAAACACATGGTAAGAATTCCTCTTCCTTTTGGCACCATGAGGGTAAGACTCAGCCCAGAGCTGCCGTGGGCAACACCAGCATGCTCTGGATTGCTGCCACAGAGGAAAGGGATGGGAAGGCAGAATGGGGCAGCCTCATCCTTCTCTCAGGAACAGTGACTGCCCACAATTCAAATATGGCATCTTTGGGCCTGAACTGTACAACTGGACAGATGCTTCCAGTCCCTGTAGGTCCTACAGGATCACACACTCTGACCTGAGCTCAGGAACTGTCCTAACATACCAAAGGAAAATCAGGGATTCAAACTATTGCAGGTCTTTCAATGGCCTCAGGACACTATGGTCCAACACCTTGAAAGTATAAATACTCCTCAGTTCCTCTGTAGATTTGTGATCATGCTCCTCTTGTGCAGGCTACATGTCCTGTAGCATGTATCATGTGTGAGACAAATGTATAGGCTACTTTTCTGAGGAGTGAAAGGAAAAATGTTTCCTCCAATTCCCCTGCACTCATGCTAGATTATCTGGTGAATTAAGGGAGGATTTTACCCTAAATCGAGTGCAAGAAATTCCAAACTACTGCTTTGCTAAAATAAAGCCAGGTGTACTCTTCTTCACAAGAGCAACAGAAGGCTTAAGAGACAAAAAGAAGGAAAGTTTCTCTGCTTTGCCAACCTTCCTGTGTGCAACAGGCATATCTAAGAACACAAGAACAGCCATGCCGGTTCAACCAAATGACCATCCAGTGCCCTGCCTCTGACAGTGGCCAAAAGTATGTGCCTGAGGAATCATGTAAGTACAGAGCAAGCACATAGTGACATTTATCCAGAATACCCCTCTGAGCTGTGCAGCCCAAAGACTTCATGAGCCAGAGGTGATGTCTTTGCGCTTAATAGCTGTACCACTCAAACTCACAGCTCCTGGGAAGCGGGCAGGGAATAGACCCTGTGCCGTTCACCTGGCTCACAACCTGCTCTCTGCCTGCACTCAAAGGACCCTTGGGGTGTACTGTACCCATGGCAGGTTGCATGAATACTTCTGATGGCAGCAGAATAGCCTGTATTAATGTTTGCCCAAAACACGCAGGGAAAAATCAGTGCAACAGGAGCTGCACTGCACAAGCTTCAGACACCGTGAGAAGTAGTTACATCACCTGCCTAGCTGACAAGCTGACACTCAGAAGCATGGAAAGAGGGAAATGTAGCAGGAGAGGCTATCTACTGCTCTCCAAAGTGAATTAAAGCTGTGAGAGCTCATGGGAAGCCCCCAAGATGATGGCACTGGACAGAAATACTTAGTTGATGGTAGCTGAAAACACAGAAGTTGACTACATGTTTTAATTTGACCCTCAAGTAGCTACAGTGCAAGAGACGTTCAACAAATGAACAACTGGATCACAGCCAGCTGAAGACTTTTAAAACATGGGCTGCTTTTAGAATATATCTCCACATGTCATGGGAAAAGGATGGATAACAGTGGAGGTGTCCTGGTTTCAGCTGGGATAGAGTTAATTTTCTTCTTAGTAGCTGGTATAGTGCTGTGTTTTGGATTTAGTATGAGAAGAATGATGATAACACACTGATGTTTTAGTTGTTGCTAAGTAGAGTTTATACTAGTCAAGGACTTTTCAGCTTCCCATGCTCTGCCAGCTGCACAAGAAGCTGGGAGGGAGCATAGCCAGGACAGCTGACCCAGACTGGCCAAAGGGCTATTCCGTACCATATGACATCATGCTCAGTATATAAGCTGGGGGAAGAAGAAGGAAGGGGGGGACGTTTGGAGTGATGGCATTTGTCTTCCCAAGTAACCGTTACATGTGATGGAGCCCTGCTTTCCTGGGGATGGCTGAACACCGGCCTGCCAATGGGAAGTAGCGAATGAATTCCTTGGTTTGCTTTGCTTGTGTGTGCAGCTTTTGCTTTCCCTATTAAACTGTCTTTATCTCAACCCACGAGTTTTCTCACTTTTACTCTTCCGATTCTCTTCCCCATCCCACCAGGGGGGAGTGAGCGAGCAGCTGTGTGGTGCTTAGTTGCTGGCTGGGGTTAAACCACTACAGGAGGTCTAGAGATTGTAGAAGAAAACTTTAAGAGAACATTACAATGACCCTCTCCAAATATATTGAAGGAAGCCTAGATATTTTGGTTCAGACAGTGTGGAAAAGGAAATATTTCTGTGGGAGGCATTCCTGCTGCTGCCTATTGCTACAAATCACAGAAATGTAACTTTTTGAAAGGACACAAACATAGATGGACTAGGCCACAACACTTTCTTGGAAGGCCTTGGGTATCACAGCTTTCAGCCGCAGCCATCAGCTCATGTGTCTGAGCACTCCCAGGTGAAAGAGGGCTCTAGTAAATCAATTCACTGATTTTAAGAATATTTCTCTCCAAAGTTCAATTACTGACAGTGTCTTCTGACCGGAACCAAAGTTAAAATTTCTCCTCCTTTAAAAGGCCATATAGGGTATGTCTCTGTATTGGGGCTGGCCCTGTCAAATCTGGGAACAAGTGTTGGATCCATGAACATAGGCATTCCTCATTACTGTTATGAATGAACTCCTCTAGTTGCAGAAGTTTCCATATACACTCTGCAGGCATTTATATACAGTCTATCTGATTTCCAAATTTGCAACCAGCTGTACCATTAAGTATGGTTTACACTGCACACCACAGCATCTGAGCACCTCACAGTTGTAGCAGTATTATAAGGTTAAGCAATTAACAGAAAGCAAAATGCTATTATTTCTTTTCCAATGATGGGGAAACTGAAGCATGGAACAAGTAAAAGATCTGTGATCTTGGACCATGAAAAGTTATGGCAATGCAAATATTGGGCCCAGCTGCGCTAAGTGCCACAACCGTGGCTATCTTCTTCCCTCCTGGTACTCCATGAGGATGACGCATTTAAAATACAAAAACAACCTGAGGGAAAAGGTTCAATTCTGAGTTCTCAGATGTGCCAGCTCTGTATTATTATACAGCTAATTTTCAGAGCGGGCAAGAAGGAAAGGGACTGATGGAAGGAGGAGGACAAAGCTGCTCCCCAGGTTGTAGGGAGATGATAAACGTGCATCAGTGTGTATGAAAAAGAGGGGCCATTCATTCAAATAAAACAATCTTATTTGAATTTTTGACCAGAATTGAAACAAAATCTGAAGTGTTCTTTTTTTTAAGACATTCAAACAGCTTGGCTACCTTTGATCTTCATTTATTCTTAATTCCTGTGAATTTTTGTACTTCCTGATTTCTTCCTAAGCAGCAACAGCACTGCTACAACAACGGCTTTACAGCATTTCTTGTTCATTCAGAAAAAAGAAGTACCATAGAACTTGCAAAAAAAAAAAATAAATCTATTTTTTTATGTTCTTTTCCAAACATCCAGATCTAAGGAGTGTAATGCTATGAGAATGTATATACTATGAAAACAAAGGCATTTTCAGATGCATTAAAGGAAGCTCTTGATAAAAGCCTACTAATGGGTGGTTTTGCAAAAATTGGACAAGAATTGCCATATATGGTATAACCCAACTTCAACCAGAATCCAGGATATCACAAACAAAATGTTTTAGTTTTGTTACTGGTGGTGAACTGGTGAACTGATTTGCTTGTCTTCTTTATCTGCAAAAGTACTATATTACTGTAATTTCAAAAGGTGTGAAATGAACATATCCCAAGCTGTCCCCTCATCTTAGATATACAAAATGAAGAGAGAAGCCAAAAGAGAGGGTAAATTATTTTTATACAAGTCTTCAACACATCTCAATAAGAGACAGATGCAAATGTACAGCAAATGTACTGGAAGCCCCCAGAGCACCAGGTGCTCCCTATTGTGTAAATTGGACTCTCTTCTGCTCAAGTAGTCATGGAAAGAAGACAATGGGGGTATGTGAGCTCTGTGGCAGTCACTGCAGCTGTTCAGCTGCAGTGCAAGTGCTTCCAGGTATGGCCAGCTCTGACTGATACAGCATAGTTCAGACTACAACTACCTGCTCCACATCTCTTTCTAGGGAGACTAGTTACTTTTAGTTCTGAACTCCAGCCATGCTCAAGCTCTTTAAGCATGGAAGGAAAATTTTCCCTTCTTAGTACACAGTAACATGAAAAATACCATTGAGTGTCAGTTTTACTGCTCCAGTTATCAAGTGACTACTTTTTGTTTTTTTCTAAAATATTGTTTGAGGAAGGGTGGGGGAATGTCGGCGAGGAGCACAGCGGCGGCAATGGTAAGTTCCGCGGCTGAGCGCGTGTTGAGGAGGAAAGGGGGGATCCCGGAGCCAGGGAAACTCGCGGACGTGCCGAGAGACCAGCCGGGAGCCGGCAGCTCTCGCGAGCGGGGGTGACGCGGCGGAGGCGTTGCCAGGAGCAACCGCGGGAGATTTAAAGGGCCCCTAGGGAACACAGCACGTCAGTTTGCGTGGCAGTTCGCGCAGGCAGGGCCCTGCCACTTCAAACGGAGGCTGCAACCCACTTACAAGGAGCTGAGAACAGCAGGAGCCATGGTATCCACCCGGCAAAAAGCTGTGCTCTCAGGTCCCTCGCAGCCCCTCCAGCTGCAAGAACTGATGCAGCCACCCAAACAGAGCCTTCAAGGGAACATGCAGCTGTCCAGGTTGCAGGGAGTGCCCGAGTTTCATGTCAGTATGTGATGGCAGCAGTGAGCTCACCTGTGGGAGATGTGCCCAAGTAAAGGAGCTGCTCAGCCTGGTGACGGAGCTTCAAGAGGAGGTGTCCAGGCTGAGGAGTATCAGGGAGTCAGAGAAGGAGATTGACTGGTGGACCCCCTACCCTCTCGCCATCAGGCAGAAGGAGACCCAGGAGATGGGTGAGAATGGAAGCAGGTTACTGCTTGGGGCGGCAGGCGAATCTACTCTCAGCCTGCCTCACCTTCCCAGGTGCCTGTACACAACAGGTATGAGGGCAACTGCAAAGCTCACGCATGACTGTAAACTTTGGAGAAGTTTGAGGTTCATTTCAGGGACAACTGAACATCGTTCCTTTCTGATGAAACATTCAGGGGTTATTTGTAGCTCTCAGTGACATTTCACCATTACCACGCATACCATGCCAGTGATAAGTTTTTGAAGGAGTGTACTCGAACAGGGAAGTCATTTTACTGCTTTTGCTAACCATCACTGGTCAAATTAACAGGAAAAAATAAACTCCATATGTGCAGTTACTGCCTTTTCATAATTTCAGCTAGTTATTCCCCCAAAAAAGCATCCTTACTCAAATATGATCTAGATGGCCAATTCCGCAACAGAAAACTACTGAAGTCAAACTTACTGATAATGCAAGACCATTATTTTTGTGAGAGAAGTTCTAATTGAAGATACTGAAAAACAACCACCATGTAAGGAGCTACCCAGAAGGTAACTTATTATGTTACCATGAAAAATACAGTTTTGTTCATTCTCCCTCAGGATAGAGGTTACTTCCTAGTTCTTCTAACAATGCTGTCTTGAAATCTGTAACACAAATTTTGAAAAACCTAACAAGCGTTCAACTTTAAAGCCCAAATGTCAGACAGTTCCTATCATTGCTCTCATTTAGCTTCATTTCCTTCAGGTCTTTAAATGCAATTCAGAAAGCTTCAGCCACAAAGAAAATTTCCACTGAGCTGCTGTTCAGTTCTAGACAGTTTTTTCTAGTCTTTGGCCAAAACTCTCCAGCTCTATCCCAAAGGCTCCATGTTGCTTTTCAGGATATTTCACAATGCCTGTCCTCTTAATGCTACCCCAAAGACCAGAGGCTGTGTCATATTAGAAGGAGGTGAGAGAAAAGGAGGTTACCATCCTAGTGAGCTAATCTGTACTATCTACTATCTACATTTCTACTCTGTTCAAATCTCATCTGTTCTAAGAACTCTCTTCTACACAGAATATACAAATACCAAATATACAGTAGATATCTCTGAAAAGAGCACTGTCAAGAACAAGTCAGAATCATCAAAATATACAACTATGGGGAAAAAACTTCTGTGGTACTATATCATAAGCATGAGTAAGAGGAAGGACATAAGGTTAACAGGAACCTACCAAAAATAACTTACCACTCTCTCCACAGATCCTCAACTACATATCTTAAGATCAAAAGCTCATCTCCTTTAGCACACAGAAAAGCACCTTGTGGGCCTCTCAACAAGATAACAAGGTGGGGGTCTTTTTTCTTTTGGGTTGGGGGGGAGGCTGTTGGGTTTTTTAAATACAGTTCCACCAACATCTCTAAACACAGACTGATGAGATCAGTACAATAATACCATACTGGAGTTGTTACAGGTACCTCTGTGTTACCTGTACCTCCATCTTGCTGTAAATAAATAAATAAATAAATAAACAGCTGACAGTTCTCCTTCCACAGGGTCTTGAGCACTTGCCACTCTTTCCAGCTGCCATTTCCCAAGACACACACACAGGCTCAAGAAAATGTATCTGTGAGAAAGAACCAGTGTGACAGGATGCACTGCACATTCCCCTCTTGCCATTGAATATGTGTATTGGGTTTAATTGGGTTTAATTGGTAGTTAATTGGTAGTGGAGGAGGCAGCAGGGATGGCTTCTGTGAAACACATATTTAAAAATTATCATTAAAATATACATTATCACACAATCTTCACAAACTTCACTTACATCAACAAAAAGAATTTCCCACACCAAAATCAGAAGAACATCATCGCAACACCAACAAAAGTGGACAATTTACACACACTCCACCCCTTGTCCCTTCACCACAATTACAACAACAAAAATTCCCCACAATTATTCTGCTCTCTGGCAATGTCCAGTCCATGTTTTGCCCGTTGCCTCTCCCAATTACTGTCCCTACCTTGAATTCCTGGAGCTCCAGAACAAACTGTGGTGGGTTAACTTTGGCTAGCTGCCAGGTGCCCACCAAGCTGCTCTATCAGCTCAACTTGGGGAAGATTAATTTAATTTATTGCCAATTAATAACTGAGTAGGATAGTGAGAAATAAAAACAAAACTAAAAACAACTTCCCCCCCAGCCCCCTTTCTTCCCAGGCTCAGCTTAACTCATGAAACTTCTACACCCTCCCTCCCCAGCCCCCAAGCAGTGCAAGGGGATGGGGAATGGGAGTTGCAGTCAGTTCATAACATTTCATCTCTGCTGATCCTTCCTTCTCCTTTCTCTTGGCTTTTATTACTGAAGACAATATCATATGGTATGGAATATTGCTTTGGACAGTTTGGGTCAGCTGTCCTGGCTATGTCCCCTCCCAACCTCTTGCCCACCCCCAGCCTACTGGCCTTTGGGGGCAGGGGTGTTGGAGAGACAGCCTTGATGCTGTGGAGCACTGCTCAGCAGTAGCCAAAACATTGGTGTGTTATCAACACCTTTCCAGCTACAAATACAAAACACAGCACTATGAGGGCTGCTATAGGGAAAGTTAACTCCATCCCAGCCAGACCCAATACAATCTATCACCTCAAGGCAGCATTTATAGTATTCTCTGAAGTATCTATCTATCTCTTGCATATAGCATAGATTGTTGCCAAATATTTGTAATCAAGCTCTTATCAGAATAAATTTAAATTTCTTATCTTCTACTTCCCTACAGTGACTCAAGTGATATTTTATTCCAGGAAGTGTCCCATGGGGCTGTGCAGTTGAAGAGAAAGAAAAGGGATCTGTGATAAGAAAAAACAGAGAAGCAGAATGTTCAAACCAAAATTATATATTCCTATCTACATCTGTCTCTGCTCTTACTTATCTGATGAATAAATGAAACACTAAATGTGATGGCACTTTATCTAGTTATCATCTTGACTGTTCTTGGTGCAGATACCTATGGTATAAGCTTGTACAACCCACAACAATTACAGGAGATATATAAAAAATGACCTTGCGTACCTTTCATCCCAAATTTAGAGTGTCTTCCAAACTTCAGAATAATGAGCATTATTACTAAGCACACCAGTGCTGCACTTCCCACCATAATATAAACCTAAAAAAGAGTACACAAACAGATCTGATTTTTTCTCATTAACCATCTTCAGAAATATTCAGCATACATTCAGAATTACCCATTAACCCAACCTCATGAGGTTCAACAAGGACAAGTGCAAGGTCCTGCACCTGGGTCGAGGCAATCCCCAATATCAATACAGACTGGGAAATGGGGTCTCCCGAGGGCGGAGTAGAGCCTCCCTTGACCTGCTGATGGATTGAGACCAGCCCTACAGAGAAGGACTTGGGGGTACTGGTGGGTGAAAAATTGGATATGGGCCGGCAATGTGTGCTCACAGCCCAGAAAGCCAATCGTATCCTGGGCTGCATCAAAAGAAGCGTGGCCAGCAGGTCGAGGGAGGCGATTCTCCCCCTCTACTCCGCTCTCGGGAGACCCCACCTGGAGTATTGCGTCCAGCTCTGGGGTCCCCAGTACAAGAAAGACATGGACCTGTTAGAGCGGGTCCAGAGGAGGGCCACAAAAATGGTCAGAGGGCTGGAACACCTCTCCTATGAGGAAAGGCTGAGAGAATTGGGGTTGTTCAGCCTGGAGAAGAGAAGGCTGCGGGGAGACCTTATTGCAGCCTTCCAGTACTTAAAGGGGACCTACAAGAAAGATGGAGAGAGACTTTTTACCAAGGCCTGCAGTGACAGGACAAGGGGCATCAGTTTTAAACTGAAAGAGGGTAGATTTAGATTGGTCATAAGGAAGAATTTTTTTACGGTGAGGGTGGTGAAACACTGGAACAGGTTGCCCAGAGAAGCTGCGGATGCCCCATCATTGGAGGTGTTCAAGGTCAGTTTGGACAGGGCTTTGAACAACCTGGTTTAGTGAAAGATGTCTCTGCCCATGGCAGGGGACTTGGACTAGATGATCTTTAAAGGTCCCTTCCAACCCGAAGCATTCTATGATTCTATGATTTAGGTAGAGATTAATTTCAAATAGGAAACATTTGCACTCGGATCAAAGAGTACAGAAATAAGTCACTTGCTGAGGTTTCTTCTATCCTGCAGAGAATAGAGACTCAGACAACTCTGAGAACCACTTTCTCAACATCCCACACATTCAAGGCAGGTGGGAGGGAATGCACATCACCCCTTTCCCTTTCAGCAGAGTGGCATGTTTTAAGAAAACACATAAGAAAAGCACCTAAGAAAACACTTTTTTACTGTGAGGGTGGTCGAACACTGGCACAGGTTGCCCAGAAAGGCTGTGGAGTCTTCATCCTTGGAGATATTCAAAACCTGACTGGATACAGTCCTGGACAACCTGCTGTAGCTGACTCTGCTTTGAGCAGGTGGGGGGTTGGACTAGATGATGTCCAGAGGTGACTTCCAGTTTCAGCTATTCTGTGATTCTGTTATCAGAAAAAATAAGACTGTCTGGGATCTTCCTGATTTTTTATCAAAGTTTATCTCCATGAAGCAACCATTGTCAATGTGAGGGACTGAAGGCTGTCAAAATTATGCCCCCACTGCACTTAACGGATGGAAACAGAAGAAAATCGAAGTTTTAGGAACCCTTCTCACTGCCCTTATTCTTATTACTTTTCATTCCCCAACCATTGGCGCTGGAGAGAGACACTGGGTAGGCTTTCTCCCACCTGCACAAAACAGATTCCTCCCTCATCACTCTCAGATGTATTGAGACAATACTTAGCCTTCATAGCCTCCTTTTCCTTTCTTTCCCAACTCACAATCTACCACAAATGCACACACTCTCCACTGCCTGCTGCCTTGCAGAGTCATCAATGCCTGCAGCAGGGAGGCAGCGCTACTAACCAGACTGGCCGCCTGCTACCAGTTTCCAACAATTCATGACATTTAACGTTCATCTAACATTCAATTTCCAACATCATGATAGGTGAGGCAGCAAAGGAGTAGACTCACCAATTCAGCTGCCTATACTAAGATCCACTACAAATTATCTTATCAAAAAACTACATGAAATCACACATTAAAAACACAATTAGAATTTGAAAGTTCATTACACCGTGTCCTCTTTGTGAGGAGCAGCTGACTTTGGGACTGGAATTAAAGCAACAGTCTTTAAGTTACCTTGAATGTTGTTATTTTGTAAAAAAAGAGTTGCTCTCCTTGGCTAAATTTAGAAGCAAAGTCTTGGGCTAACAAATTACTGTTAGTTGTTCAGAAAAGCATGAAACAAATTAGCAACTTTACTTGGAAAGAAAAGTGATCCACTCTCAGAAAATGGAGTGAGGGAAGAGGGGGTGTGCACTGATTTTTTTCCTCTTGATTTTGATCATCACATAGTAATAGCTCTGGTCTTCTGGTAGCTTAGGGTTCCATTACAATCTTTGCAGTTTCATTAGTTGTATAGTCAAAAAAATCTGACAAGATTACAGATCAGGAAACAACGTATATACTTACAGTGATACTATCTTCATTCTCTTTGTTGGAAACATCTGCAGAAGTGATTCGATTACTATTATTCGTGGTGTCTCCAAGATCATTAGGTGTGGTTTCATACTCTTAGGAAAGGAAAAAAAGGTTGCTTTTATAATTTCATAACCTTGGAGGGGAAAGGGTTGTCTTTATTATTTCAGCTTTGTAATACCATAACAACAGTAACACTTATCAGAATTCTGAGCAATTTGAAAATTATACATTATTTCTATTGTACCTGATACATTTGGGGGGATCCTTGTGACAGATAATTTTTAACAAATGTGTTGTGACTGACAGACTTGAAAAAAAAAAAGCTGCTTCCCTATTCAGCTTTATAGAGAAGGAATCTACATCATAATATATATTTCTATTAGAAAAACTAGAGTTAAATAAGAACTCCATCCATAAAGCTATTTTTATGTGCTTTTGACTTCCCATTAAAAATTGAAGACTGCCATCTACAATGAACTTCTCTAGCCTTGTATTCAGCCAAATATAGGACTGACTTAGAAATTAGCTTGGGGACTTTTTGTTTATCTGTCTGTGAAGAACTTGGCAGATGACCTTTTAGCTAGTTTATTGATATCAAATGCGAAATAGTTGGTTTTCTTAGGTTAAAAAAATAATGAAAAATGCTGTTGTGTGCATAGAGGTTACAGTCTAACATGCTAAATTGTCATACAAGTAAACTTTAAAAAAGTTAAGTGAAGTGCCTGAGATGGTCTGAAGAAATTTGATTTATCAAAACAATGTTACTCATAGGTCTGCAGGGGTGAATCCAGGACAATTACATCAAAAGAATGAATATGGCTTAATTATTTATAATTATTTTAAAATGAAACACAGATATATACAGTCCATGATTTTATGTCAAAATTATTCAAATGAGATAACAAGGATTAAATAGTACATGTATGAACTTAGAGATACATCCATTAAAATAAAAAAAACTTAATATTTTTTATGATTGCATCTGGAAATATACATGATGTTTCAATTGTATGACTGTAATGTGTGCAGATGAAATAAAACAAACAAGGGCAATAAGTGCATTTATTGCAAATGCACCTCTAGCACTCTAATTTAAATTTGCAATTAATTGTGTATTTCTTTATATATTTTGAATAAAATCAGTGCCCTAAGTCTACAGATGAAATTGTAACTGTGAATATGAAAAAGCAAAATTCAGAGGCATAGCTCACAAACCACAGAGGCAGGAACTCTTCCAACCTCAGAGCTGCTACTGGGCAAGGGGAGGGAGGGCCTTTATGTTCTTTAACTCTCAAAGCTGTTTTGGAGATCTCAGCTGGCAACACAAGCAACAACCTGCACCAGCTTTTTGATCTTCATGCATGCAGAAACACACTTTCTTTCTGCAAAGCACTCAGCAGGCTGCATATTTTTTTGGTATATGAACCAATACAGCTACCTCTGCCACCAGTGCTACAGTTGGTCCAGTCAGGTTGTCTAATCAACTCACAAAGTCTATTCTGGCTCTACACCATACATGCTGAAGGACAGGATTTTTTCAAGCCAAAATACATATTTAGTCTACAGAGCTTTCATGAGAAACCAAATTTAATTTCCTGGCCTTTTATCATTTACATTCTTCAACTCAGCATTGCATCCCTATGTCTATAGCTTCCTATGCAGCAAGGTTAAAATAGTAGTGAAAGGCAAAAGAGCAGCAATCCTTACTCCAGGCAAAATAAATCCTACCTGAATTCCCCACTTGGACAAACAGCCTGGACACTGAGACAAGGTTCTATGCAGACCATCTGCTACTGTGAATACAAGTTTTGCCACAGCAGAGAAGGAGATTTCAGTTTTATTCATCTGCAGGCAGCACCTAGACTCTTGATCAGTGAAGAACCCAGTTTATAACAAGTATCTCAAGCTATAAGATTTACAGTTTTCTGGCAAGGTCTTCACTAAGATAGTTTTGACCAACCCTTTATTTACAGTAGTTTTACAATAGCAACAATATAGAAAACAAACATTAAGAGCCTTCACTGTTCTGTCTCCATAATACAAACTTTTAAGAGGGATTTTTTTTGCTCATAATTTTACCTGTAAATAGTGGGGGGCAAAAGCTGAAGCTATTTGCAGTTCTGTTTATGTTCATTTCTATACTATGATACTGGAAATCATACCCTGAAGGACTAATGAGAACTATGCAAAGTATTTCAGGTTTGGGTCTATGAATCCTCTGAATGCAGTATTATTAAAAAGGGCAAGGGATAAAGTAGGCTACTTCAGTACATCAGTGCTGCATTGCCATTTTCCACTGTATAACTGTGAACCATTTACACTTGAATTAGTGCCAAATTTTCAAAGCCTCTTGAAATGGGTGAGCCAGGCAAGGAAAACATGCACAACAGTTATCCAGCCAAACCCAGGCAATTCTGAATTAAATGAATTCTTGTTCATTTTATTATGAAATTCTGATTAGGCACGTAGCATTCTGATACAGACAGGGTCATGCGTCTTGACTCATGCTATGTGGGACTTGTATTGTTTCAGGGCTAGACTCTCTGGTGTCTAGTAACTTATGCAGTCATATATTCCTGCACCAACTGAGGTAAATCACAACTAAAGCATGGGAGCATTTTGCAGCTGTTTTATAAACAAGGTGTAAAGCACCTGGGATCCAGACAAGAGTACTGTCATAAGTACCAGGGAGTCATTCTGCAAAATATCCCTGGGAGTTCAGTTTTATGGGGCATATTGTCTCTCACATTTTCATGACCACATTAGAAAAAGCAGCATGGCATTAAAACATGAACTAGGAGTCAAAGAAGCCATCTTTGCATTTGATTTCCTGCTCAGCTCTGGGCAAGTCACTTTATTTTTCTTTCTCAGTTACCTCTCATACAAAACTGTGATAACATCTCTTATTTGTCTTTTCCACAGGATTCTGTGGGGATTAGTTATTAGGGATTGATTGCTCTGTGCTTTGAGCATATGAAGTACAATGTGGATAGAATTCCCCCAACAAACATCATGCATACTTTTGTGAGCTAGTCAGTTCTTCTGTTTCCCATAGTATTTTTAAAACATTTAATGGAAAACATTTGTAAATTACCTCATATGAAGTACAGAGCACTGAAGGTCAAATCCCAAGGGACAGACCAAATCCCACTACAAAGGGCTTTGCTCTATGCAGAGGGTACTCAAGGCTAGAGTCCCCTGCCCCCATGCAGCCAAACCCTGCTTACCCACACAAGGCACAACAATGAGGGCCTACACAAGCTCCTAACTGCATCCTGCTGGCTAAGGTAACTCAGGCGGTGCACACTGCAGAGACCAAGTCCCAGCACAACAGTAGCTATGAAAATCTATCACAAACTGTTTCTCAGGGGCACACAGGGGCTCTCTTTGTCTGGAATTTTTCTGTTTGGTTGAAATCTCATGATTAGTCTCTCTAGTCTGTTTTGGCTCCTTTGAAGTGAAAGGCCACCCACCCTTCATACCCTGTTCCAATTAATTTTTGCCTAGTCACATTCCATCTTCTTCCTGCATATATCCAGGTGGGGAGAAACCCCTGCCTCTTCTGTGAAG
This sequence comes from Platalea leucorodia, assembly GCF_965183815.1. NCBI lineage: Eukaryota > Metazoa > Chordata > Aves > Pelecaniformes > Threskiornithidae > Platalea > Platalea leucorodia. The sequence continues at coordinate 32,362,512 of NC_138859.1, forward strand.
GTCCAGTCCATTGTCAGGGCCCTGAGAGTACTAACAACCCTTACTGGCCCTGCCCAGCCTCCCCTGGGGCCTCCCCCACCCCTGCCCATGGGCCCAGGAGCCTCATTTCAGGTCAGTCCAGGGCCATCAATACCCACCCCGGTGACATCATAGAAAGTTCGTCTCTAGCTCTGCCACAGCCCTGCCCTGCCTTGTCATGGGTCCTGCTGAGCCAGGCCCAACACTTAGGCTCACATCCTGGCCTGACCTCAGCCTGTCCCTGTCCCCATGGCCCTGCCCTGCCATCCTGGGGCTGTATCTGACCCTGGTTACCCTCAGTGGTCCTGATCCTGACCCCCACTCACGGGCTGACAGCCCATCCTGGCCACAGCCAAGCCTCATCCCCACAGAGGTGCCTGATGCCCTTGGCTGGGGGCTGCCCCCAGCTGCCCCCACAGCCTGCCCTGCTCCCTCATTAGGGGCAGCAGGACAGGCCCTGGCTGGCAAGACCCCCTGCCCTGCCAGCCTGAAGATACCCTTGGCACCTGGCCCCCACAAAGCCACTGGCACTGCAGTGCCCTGACACTTATAAATACCTTGCAACTCCCACAAAAGGCAACCCTAGCAAGCGCTAAAGACCAGGAGCGCTGCGAACAGGACAGGCAAACAGGGCATGGTGTGGCAGTTTGCACAGCAGTTCGCACGGAAGGGTGCGCAGGGAGGGCGCCTCTTTGAAGGTAAGTGGGAGACTTGAAGTACATATAACCCAGAAACCAGGCACCATTCTGTGACCATCTGCACAGGTCAAGGGCACTCATCTTACGTGACCCTCAAGGCAGAATGGTGGGCACTCATCTGAGAGCAAAGGTTGCAGCTCTGGCTGGGGGGTCTGCACCATCTACCCCAGTGGTGGCCGATGCCTCCACCCAGATGGAGCTGCTGAAGGGAGAGGCTGCAGTGCAGTCCTCAGACTGCAGGAAGAGCCTAGACCTTTCTCCTGGGGCAAAGACAGGCAGCAGACCTGCCTGCAAAAGGTGTGCCCAGGTGGAGGACCTCCTGCAACAGGTGGCTGAGCTGCAGGAGGCAGTGAGAAGGCTGCGTAACATCAGGGAGGCTGAGAAGGAGTTAGATAGCTGGTTCCAAGTGCAATCTGCAGTGGACCCACAGCCCACCGCCAAACAGCCAAAAACTCCCCCACCGGCACACACAGAAGAGAGGGGGTCCAATAAAGCAAAAGAATGGATGGTTGCAACAGCAAGGACCAGCAGGAGGAAGAGACTTCCCTGAAGCCTGAGGTGCCCTTGCAGAACCGCTTCACCACTCTGCAGACTGAAGAGGAAAGACCTGTAACACCATGAGAGATGCTGGAGCTGAGTAAGGCAGCCCGATCTGCTCCCCGTATAACAACCAGCACAACTAAGAAAAGGCGACAGGTGATAGTAGTGGGTGACTCTCTTCTGAGAGGTATGGAAACACCCATTTGCTGACCTGACGCACTCTCTAGAGAGGTGTGCTGCTTACCAGGGACTTGTATCAGGGATGTCACCGAGAGACTACCGAGCCTCGTACAGTCCACTGACTATTATCCTCTGCTGTTGTTTCACATGGGCACCAGTGATACAGCCGGAGCAGTCTGAGCTGTATCAAGAAGGATTACAGAGCCCTGGGAGCGGCAGTAAGGGACTCTGGAGCACAGGTAGTTTTTTCATCAGTCCTCCCAGTCAAAGGGAATGGGTTTGAAAGGGCCAGTTGAATCTGGCAAATCAACAAATGGTTACAGGACTGGTGCCACAGCCAGGAGTTCACCTACTTAGACCATGGGACTCGCTTTGAGAAACCTGGTCTACTGGGGGCTGATGGGGTCCATCTGTCAGAGAAGGGGAAGAGCATCTTCGGTCATAGGCTTGCCAAGCTGGTGAAGAGGGCTTTAAAATAAAGTTGCCGGGGAAGGGGAACCTCAATCCATCCCACTCCTACCAGTTTGATGCCAGTGCCAGCAATAGATGCCCAGAGCCTGGAGAAGGATCACAGGTCAGCAGGAGAACACCTGAAGAGCAGCACAAAGGAATTCCAGCCACTCCAGCCAGTAAGTCAACTTCATCAGGGGCCCAACTTAAATGCCTCTATGCAAACACACGTAGCATGAGGAATAAACAAGAGGAGTTAGAGATGTGTGCATGCCTGCAGGGCTACGACCTTATTGGCATCACGGAGATGTGGTGGGATGGCTCCCATGACTGGAGTGTTGGAATGGAAGGCTATAGGCTCTTTAGGAAGGACAGGCAGGGGAGATGAGGAGGGGGTGTCACCCTCTATGTGAATGACCAGCTGGAGTGCATGGAGCTCCGCCTGGGATGGGATGAGGAGCCGACCGAGAGCTTATGGGTCAGGATTAAAGGGAGGGCAGGGACAGGTGACATTACAGTGGGAGTCTGCTACAGGCCACCCAACCAGGAAGACCGAGTGGATGAGGCCCTCTATAAACAGATAAGAGCAGCCTCACGTTCACAAACCCTGGTCCTCATGGGGGACTTCAACCACCCCAATATCTGTTGGAGGAACAACACAGCAGGGCATAAGCAATCCAGGAGGTTCCTGGAATGCACTGATGATAACTTCCTTCTCCAAGTGATAGAGGAGCCAATGAGGAGAGGTGCTATGCTGGACCTTGTTCTCACCAACAAGGAGGGGCTGGTGGGAAATGTGAAGCTCAAGGGCAGCCTTGGCTGCAGTGACCATGAAATGGTGGAGTTCAAGATCCTTAGGGCACCGAGGAGGGCACACAGCAAGCTCACTACCCTGGACTTCAGGAGAGCAGACTTTGGCCTCTTCAGGGATCTGCTTGGTAGAGTACCATGGGATAAAGCCCTGGAGGGAAGAGGGGACCAAGAAAACTGGTTAATATTCAAGGATCCCCTCCTCTAAGCTCAGGAGCGAAGCATCCCAACAAAGAGGAAGTCAGGCAAAAACACCAGGAGGCCTGCATGGATGAACAAGGAGCTCCTGGACAAACTCAAACACAAAAAGGAAGCTTACAGAGGGTGGAAGCAAGGACAGGTAGCCTGGGAGGAATGCAGAGAAATTGTCCGAGCAACCAGGGATCAAGTTAGGAAAGCTAAAGCCCTGATTGATAGAATTAAATCTGGCCAGGGACATCAAGGGCAACAAGAAAAGTTTCTATAGGTACATCAGTGATAAAAGGAAGACTAGGGACAATGTGGGCCCTCTCCAGAAGGAAATGGGAGACCTGGTTACCTGGGATATGGAGAAGGCTGAGGTACTCAGGCGCTGATCTCTTCTCCCTGATGACCAATGACAGAACCCGAGGGAACGGCAGGAAGATATGCCAGAGGAGGTTTAGGTTGGATATTAGGAAAAGGTTCTTCACCCAGAGGGTGGTGGAGCACTGGAACAGGCTCCCCTGGGAGGTAGTCACGGTGCCAAGCCTGACAATATTCAAGAAGCATTTGGACAACGCCCTCAGACATATGGTGTGAATTTTGGGATTGTCCTATGCAGGGACAGGAGTTGGACTCGATGATCCTTGTGGGTCCCTTCCAACTCAGGACATTCTATGATTCTATGATACTCAATGACTTTTTTGCCTCAGTCTTCACCGGCAAGTGCTCAAGCCACACTGCCCAAGTCACAGAAGGCAAAGGCAGAATGAAGACCGCCCACTGTAGGAGAAGATCAGGTTTGAGACCATCTAAGGAACCTGAAGGTGCACAACTCCATGGGACCTGATGAGATGCATCCGTGGGTCCTGAGGGAACTGGCGGATGAAGTTGCTAAGCCACTATCCATCATATTTGAGAAGTCGTGGCAGTCTGGTGAAGTTCCCAGTGACTGGAAAAGGGAAAACATAACCCCCATTTTTAAAAAGGGAAAAAAGGAAGACCCAGGGAACTACAGGCCAGTCAGTCTCACCTCTGTGCCCGGAAAGATCATGGAGCAGATCCTCCTGGAAACTATGCTAAGGCAAATGGAAAACAGAGAGGTGATTGGTGACAGCCAACATGGTTTCACTAAGGGCAAATCGTGCCTGACAAATTTGATGGCCTTCTACGACAGGGTTACAGCATTGGTGAATAAGGGAAGAGTGACTGACATCATCTACCTGTACTTGTGCAAAGCATTTGACACTGTCCCGCATGACATCCTTGTCTCTAAAATGGAGAGACATGGATTTGACGGGTGGACCACTTGATGGATAAGGAATTGGCTGGATGGCCACACTCAAAGAGTTGCGGTCAACGGCTCAATGTCCAAGTGTAGATCAGTGACGAGTGGCATTCCTCAGGGGTCAGTATTGGGACCTGCGCTGTTTAACATCTTTGTCAGGGACATGGACAGTGGGATTGAGTGCACCTTCAGCAAGTTTGCCAATGACACCAAGCTGAGTGGTGTGGTCGACACGCCGGAGGGAAGGGATGCCATCCAGAGAGACCTTGACAGGCTTGAGAGGTAGACCTGTGCGAACCTCATGAAGTTCAACAAGGCCAAGTGCAAGGTCCTGCACCTGGGTTAGGGCAATCCCAAACATGGATACAGGCTGGGCAGAGAATGGATTGAGAGCAGCCCTGAGGAGAAGGACTTGGGGGTGTTGGTTGATGAGAAGCTCAACATGACCCAGCAATGTGCGCTTGCAGCCCAGAAAGCCAACCATATCCTGGGCTGCATCAAAAGAAGTGTGACCAGCAGATTGAGGGAGGTGATTCTCCCCCTCTACTCTGCTCTCTTGAGACCCCACCTGGAGTACCGTGTTCAGCTCTGGGGCCCCCAGCATAAGAAAAACATGGACCTGCTTGAGTGGGTCCAGAGCAGGGCCACAAAGATGATCAGGGGGCTGGAACACCTCTCCTATGAAGACAAGCTAAGAGAGTTGGGGTTGTTCAGCCTGGAGAAGAGAAGGCTCTGGGGAGACCTTATTGCAGCCTTCCAGTACTTAAAGGGGGCTTATAAGAAAGATGGAGAGAGACTTTTTACCAAGGCCTGTAGTGACAGGACAAGGGGCAATGATTTTAAACTGAAAGAGGGTAGATTTAGATTGGACATAAGAAAGAAATTCTTTACTGTGAGGGTGGTGAGGCACTGGAACAGGTTGCTCAGAGAAGTTGTGGATGCCCCCTCTCTGGAAGTGTTCAAGGCCAGGTTGGATGGGGCTTTGAGCAACGTGGTCTAGTGGAAGGTATCCCTGCCCATGTCAGGGGGGTTGGAACTAGATGATTTTTAAGGTTCCTTCCAACCCAAACCATTCTATGATTCTAAGATGAACTCCCCTGAGTTTGTTAAAGCACTAGGGCACTGTCCAAGCACCCTGACTTTGCCAGGATCCAAGCCACTTACAAACACATAGATATCGTGTAGCATGCTGCAGGATCAAACCCTCTGCAGCTGTCTTTACCCTTTACATGGTGCAAATTTGCAGCATGATTAGCATAGGAGTCTGAAAAATATGTTTTAAAGGGGAGAACAGCAGGAGGAGGGAGGTAGGGAAGGAGACCTTTAAATCTTGCTTCCAACATAATCTAAACTTGGGGTAAATAGATTAGCATACAGATTGAAGGGTCTGAAAAGAAGTCATCAGAAATGCTCACTCTCTAGGAGGAGCTAATTCCCAGGTGGTTCCACAATCAACCATGCAGTGGTTTTCCCAAGAAGTATAACAGTTTCTAGACTTTTTAGCCTTATTTATTCATCTCACCAACTGGACTTGTGAATTTGGAATAATTAAGGAAACACTCCAGATTACAAAGTGTTGCACAAAGCAAGCACTAAGTCACTGAAACAAAGATCAAAGGCAGCAATTTCAAAAAGTAGAAAGAAAAGCCAGAAATAAAAAGGAATATTGTTTTCATCAGAACTAGATCTTGCAGGTTGTGATTCACTTGCACAACTCAAAGCACACATTTTAACCAAATCTACCAGTCAACTGAATTACAGTACTCATACACATACATCAGGACCTTGATAAACAGCTCAGACTCAAAATCTTAATGTATACAACATATATAACACAACACACGTAGGAAACTGTGCAAGCCATCACCTCTTCCTCCCCCTCAAAAAAAAAATTGGGAAGAGAGGGAGGGGAAGCTATGTTTTAGTATTTCTAAGCACTTAAACCCAAATTGATGCTTCAAATGCACATTTGCTAAAGTTTAATGACATGGAATCAGAGTAATAACATTTAAATCAGCTTAAGGAAACTTGATTCATGGGCCATTTTGTCCAAATAAAAGTACTCCAAACAGGATCCAGCTTCTGCTGGAAGCTAAAGGGTGTTTTGGATGTGTTGGTTAGGATGTACTTTCATGCTCAGCAGAAGTATAGCAGAACTATTATGTAAAACTAGCCAGTTGTTTTTCAGTTTGCAGCTTCTATTATAATGCATATTGGCTTTCAATAGGTATAGTCTAAAATATTTTTCTTAACTAAAAAATAACTTGAACACTGTGTCATCAAATTTTCTCTCAGATATCACTGAGTTGATGTTCTGCTTATGCAAGAGAGAATAAAGGAAGGTACAAATGAGAGGACAGAGAAAAATTACCTACAGGAAAACTCACTTGTGCCAAACTAATTTTTAAGGGGAATTTAGGGGTACATTTTTGGAGGCAAAACAAGTATGGAATCATCCCTGAAAAAATAAGTTATATAAGGAGAAATCATGAACTCTCTTTCCTCCAAGAAATGCCTCTGGAAGGTTCACAAAATCTCATGCCTGTGTGCTACATCGGACAGTTGTCACCCTACAATACCAATTGTAACCATCAGTAGCAGTGGATTTATGCTAATCTGAATCAAAAGCAGCAGCGTAAGTAAAAATTGCCCTCATTTATCTATCTTAAAAATATAAGTCAGGAAAAGAACCAACAATACAAAGTGCCTTTTAGAATTGTGCTATAATATGTGCCATTTCAGTTTAACTGAGCCTGACATTCAATCTTTTAGTGGTTTGAATTCCTTTATTTCTATCATTAAAAGAAAAGAAAATCAAATATATACCATAAACATCTGGATCCACAATTGGGCCACTACCTGTGCATGGAGAAAAAAACAAAACAAAACAAAATAAAACAAAACAAAACAAAACAGAAAGAAAAAGCCTTTGTAAATAGATTGCAAATGCTGGAAGAATAAGAGTTTCTTTAGGATTTTTTTTAAGAGCTTACATGTTATTTGCAATAGCAATGGTCAGTACCTACACAAATGCAAAGCAACATCAATATATTGTACTGTAATTTACAATTATTTTAGAGCTATCCGAAACGTTAATGCTTTGCTTCATGTGAAACAGATAATACACAGGGCATTTGCTCTAGTAAAAGCAGGCATATTTACCAAATGGGCAAAATTCTGCTCTCTGCTGCTAATGTATATCTGGAATAAGTCCAACAGTAACTATTCTTGTTGAAAATCAATGGTAAAATTCTCCCTGACATTAAGTGGAAGCAGACTTCAGTGGGAGTTACAATAACTGACTTTTAGCTGGTCAAAAAATTTGCAGTTAAATCACTGAGAGAGCAAACTGGTTTAGAGCTGCAGCATTGTGGCAAATTAAAGGCTAGAGGATGCTGTTAGAGGATGCTCCCAAGAAGCCAGCTGCACACCTGATCCACAGACAGAACTCTTATTGAAAGAATAATATTTCCCATATGCAAAGAAACTAGAGAAGCCAGCCTTTACACAAGCAAATTGGATACCTGTCTAGTATATACTTTTCTAAATTTTACTAGTTCCAGTTTGCAGCTTTTTCCAATTACTGCACATATGTAAGGCTAAGCACACATGTGAGTATAACACACACTGAAGTTAGTATACTATTAGTCTATTCATGCTTTGAAAGATACTTGTGTTATATTTCAACATGCCCGTTCATCCTGGTCTGTAATGTATTTATAGCATGCCTTATGTAGCATATTTACTCTTTTTTGTTGTTGGTTTGGTAATAAAATTAATAGATAGTTAAAACCTCTAAAGATGAATCAAACTTCAAAAAGCATAATTCTGTTTATAGTACCATACAGTAATTCCATACCACTGACATTACACTGGCATAAAACCACTGTGAAGTATGACCGAACACAGTTGTTTCTGCTTATTTCAACAGCATGAGAATCTGTGCTGAAAATATAAAATAAGAGTTGCAACCTATTCGCAAAATGGCAGCAGATAATTAGGTTCATTTTTAAATGCATTTGAAGATATTCTAGCACCCAGAGATATAGATTAAGACACCCCATGAGAATGGTCATGTCAATCTGCAGAAATAAATAACAAGTGAAATAAGTGTGTACCACTATCTGTCCTCAAGCAAGTTCTGACCAGGGTTTTTTGTCCATAAACCTGCATGGATTCAGTTTTTCCAGTATAAAACATTCAGCTGATGAAAGAACCAGTTTACCTTCTGTATGAGTCCTACTTCTCATAATCTGAAGAAAAAAAACCCCAGACTTCCTAGGCCTTTACTCCTGACTTAAATGACAACATTTTTATTACTGTTTACTGGAAATGGGATAAAATAATCAGATTGGTTTAACCTGTAATTCCTGCTAGGGACATATAAACCAGGAAGTCATCTATTCCATTCAAATGCCTTTTATATAACTAAATACTTCACTTGAAATAAAGTTGAAAAAATCAAGAAGTCGGACCAACCCCAAATTTCTATGTAGTATTCCCTACATAAAAACATCATCAAAACATTGGTTGAATCTATTTTAACATTAAACTTTACCACAGTAATTTTGCATGTTTACATGCAATTATTTTTAACGCAAAGAACAGCATTGTTGTTTTGGTCCCTGTTAGAACAGGTTGTTGTGCAAATAAAATATTACAGACATATCCTATTCACTCATCTTTATAAACTGCCTCAGCTACATTTGGTTTGCTTGCTTCTTTCTTTATAAAGTTGTCATTTTCAAAATAAAGCAGCAGCAAAAGACTCAACCCAAAAAAATACTTGTGCAACATAGTCAAGTGTTATGCCAAACCAGCAGGATACTACTATGCATATCTAACATTATACTATGACAAGATACTACATGACTTGAATTCCTTCAGCTGAATTTTAGAGTAGAGGGCTGGTAGATGAATGATTTTACTTAGAAGAGTTATTATTGGTAAAAATCTCTCCAGCACTCATTAGCTGTTATAGATCAATTATGGAAACAGCCTCTGGAATAAAACACAGCGGTTTATTGCTTAGCGTTTGCTGCAACGTAGTCTCAAACAGTCAAATTATCCTCAGCAAGAACAGCTTCACTGGAATCCATGAAGATTAGCAGATTAAAACTAGTTAAAAATCTAGCTGACAGAATGTGAAATTTTTAAAATTAAATTAATTTTAAATTTATTTTAGTTTAAATTTAATTAATAATTTATATAATAATTAATTATTATACCATACGATTATGTATTATATATTATAATAATTATTACTTAATAAATTAATAATTAATTAATTAATGTTTTTATTTATTTTAATTACATTATTTTTAAAATTAAATTAACTTGACTCAAATCCCACTGTGGTACATGCTTTCCTCTCCTTTATGCTTGCATTCTCCATCCCTTGAAAAATGTTCTGTAAGTAGCATGCTGGAAGCTGAGAGCATCTTAGCACAAATCCTGTCTTCATCATGCTTGATGCAATTTTGAAAGTAGAGTATTAGGCTGTTGATGATACAACATGCTTCGGATTTTGTCGTATTTATTTTAAATAGACATATAGTTTATAGGTGAAGGTTTTTTTAATTTGTTTTTATTTTTATCTTCAGTGCATTTGCCTGTAAGTGATTTAATAACCAGAGAATCAGTTCAAAGCTCAGTCAGGATACCCCACCCCATGAAACATCAGGGCTGGTATTTAATTCAGTCATGAAGGCATGGAAATGAACATAATACCAGAGCATGGACCTAATCTTTATGCTTCATTGTACGATATGTGGGCCAAAAGGAGATACCACACAGTAACGACAGCGCTGAAAAAGCCTGAAAGATCCGAAAAAAGCCTGAAAAATCCTGACAGTGCTTTAAATAGTAATAGTAAAAAAAAGAAAAAAAGTAATACGATGCATAGAGGATGCTAGTTTTTTAACATTTATTTTTATGCCACCTTCAATAGAGGAGACAACAATGTTGTAGAATATTATAAAGCTCAGTACCATAAGTCTTACAGGAAAAAGCCCCACTAATAAAAACAGCACTGAGGAGGCTAACTAGATAAGTCATTTCCCCTGCTGTTAATTTTTAAGACTGGTTTGGTGCCATCCCCTACACACAAATTGATTTCTAATGCAGTTACATCCTGTCTGTGTGTAGTCCAGTTTGAACACAACGTAGATTATCTTGGAGACTTATAATGCATATGTTTATAAAAATGAAGGAACAAATAAATAATGCTGTCTTTCTAATTGGGAGGATACCTTTAATTTAAAAGGCCACAACTGGGAAATTTTCAGCTTACAGAGGACAAGGATAAAAGAAAACTGGAACATTAAAAGAAAAAAACGATAAATTCCTATAAATGTATTAGAGGAACTGTTATTCTGTTAAGAAAATGAAGCCAAATTCATATTAAATAATCAGAGTGTAAGAGAACTTCCATTGTATACAGAATATCTATGAGGTGAACTGTTTTACTGAACTGTTATAATGTAGCATTAAAGAATGCCAGTAGCTGAAACCATGACCTGTTTCTGTAATGAGTCTATTTAAGGAAGGACTGTAGAGAAAAAAGAAGAGAGGAGCTACTAAGAACAGCAGGAGAAAATAGAGCCCAATTATATCAGCTCTTCACCTTCTCTTTCTAAGGGTGGGAAAGAAAAAGACTTGCCATCTCTCTCCCTGTAGCAGGCTGAGCTGATAGGAACAAATGTTAAATACAGAACATCTTTTTACTGTCTGTAGCCTACAATGTAGGAGAGGGATTTTAAATATTCACATTTTTTTCTGTCACATAACATTAGCACTGCATATTGCTGTTTCAAAAAAGAGGGAGGCTATTTCTATCCCATGGTTAAAAAGATAAAAGTATACACATGCTCATTTTTTCAGATATGATTCTGCAATTATTTGCACAAAACCACACCTATATTTCCACTCAAGGTCCACTCATTTTTTTCACATACAGCAATGCACTTACATGTACGCCTTCACATTCTTACAGTCACTTCAAATATGGTTTTGAAGATGTGGGAAAAGATCAAACCACAATGTACATTAAATACTTACAGTAGTCCCTGCAGTTCAGTGAATTAGTCCAACTTGAGACTGCTCACATAGCATTTAGGAGGTCTGACCTGGAGCCTTTAGAGCAGCATAAGATGCATACATTTGAAGATAACCATCTTGAGCACAGATATTCCTAGGCATGCAGATGCCCAACCTCCATCGAAATGAATGGGAATTGGATGTCTAAACGCCTGTGAGGACCTGAGAGGTGGTCCATCCTGCCTCTGGGTTACTTGTTTTCTATCCAGCTCCCTCTAGTGTCCTACACAATATATTATCATCAACTCACTGGACTGCATTACTGATTCTGCATCAATGCACTAGATGCTATGTAGGCATACTCCCTGTGCCCTTGGATACACTGCCTAGTTGCACTTGTACACAGTGTAGAAAACTTGCAGAGTGACTGAATTGGTACTCAGTGCTTTCCAGGATCAGAACTGAGGCTAAAGAAAACACTTCAGAAACAGCAATCTTTTACTAGCCTTAACTGGCACTGAGGATGGTTACTCAAAGGGAAGATTTAGAGAGCACTAGCATGGCCTCCCTTGAAAAGCAATAAACAAGAACAAATGTTAAAAAAAATTATTGTTTTACAACTAATCTTGAAGACATTCATTCAGAGAAAAAAACATGCGTATAAAAAGCTTCCTCCAAAATAGGTAGTCTGGCCAGGAGCACTGTCTCCACATTCTTGTCAATTTGCAATTGCTAACATAAAAAAAATTATACTCACCATCTCCAGGCACTGACATGAAATGAGCATTAACCCATTTTTCATCCTCTCCGTACTCGTTCTTTGCTAGTAAGGTATAAGCACCATTGTTCAGATGGGTAGGGTTGTCAAGCTGAAGGCAGCCGTGGTATTCACTTTGATTGATAACATGTATTTTAGTACAGATGTATTCAGACTCATTCAGTATAGCCCCTTCATAGAACCACTGCAATGTGGGCTTAGGGTTCCCTTTCACAGTGAATGGAATACACCAGTGGTGGTCCGGGGTTGGAGATTCAATAAATGTGATATTTGGTGCAACTATATTGGGAAAAAAAGAGTGAAGAACATCAGAATATCCCCAACGTCTTTTTTTTCTCAGGTTATCAATGCTAAAATACACTACTTTTTCACTACTATTTTTCACGATGAGGGTGGTGAAACACTGGAACAGGTTGCCCAGAGAGGTGGTAGATGCCCCATCCTTGGAAACATTCAAGGACAGGTTGGATGGGGCTCTGAGCAACCTGATCTAGTTGTATATGTCCCTGCCAATTGCAGGGGGGTTGGACTAGATGGCCTTTAAAGGTCCCTTCCATCCCAAAGCATTCTATGATTCTATGATTCTACTTGAAGGAATTATACCTATTTGGAGGATACTCACACAGGAAGCCCACCTGCTCTGCCTTGGGTACTGTGCTCACAACTGAAATGAAGCCATTCTTTAGAAAGAAACAAAACAACCTAGTTTCAAAGTGTGAACCCTCATTAAATCACTTACTCTGCAAGGTGTGGAAAGTTACCAGATCACTGAGAAGGGAGATGGGGAAATTTTAGCTTTACTGTGCTGAAAAAATGGCACAGAGGAGTGCCGAAGGAACAAAACAGTATTACAAATATTTAAAAGTTAGCCAAAAGCAAGTAGTACTGGAAATATATTCAGCTAGGAATCCAAACTTTCAGGTGACTTCTTTAAAAAAATCAAAGCCAGAACAGGTGATTTCATTCCCTGGATTCTTCTGTCAGGGAAGGAACATTTTCTACTATACATTTTCTCATTCTTTGTTCAAACATGCTAAATGCCTCAAGTTTACAGACTTCTGTTTCCCTCAGGAGACTATTCCAACACCTTGCACGTTATTTTGCTGTTAGGAAGTTTTCCTTGATATTCATTCTTAACTGCATCCAATTTTATCTAGTTATACTCCCTTTTATCACTCATAACAGTGCCAATCTCACAATCATCTCATTTACACTGTTCAAACATTTCTAGTTTATGTCCCTTTCCATAGCTATTACATATCTAATTTCCACCTACAAAACATTTTAAGTGCTTCTAGAGTGATTTCTCAAGTTTACTGTCATGAGCACATGCTGAAAAAAAATTTCCATCTACAAAGTGTTCCATTCCCATCTTCAATTAAACAGAGGGTTGCAACTTGCGAAAACATATTTCACATAAAATGAATTCAGGCTGGAATCTCAGATCTAAGAAGCCAATGCTTCTATACTACATGTCCCTTCCCCCTTCCTTGGCCCTGACAAATAATTATTCAAAGCTATGACAAATAAATTTGCATCTGGCAGAATAAATGATGCAAGTGTATTAATTTTTGAACAAAGCAATTGTTGGTTTAGTAAAAAAAAACTTTAAAATTTGTAGTTTATTATAAATAATTTCTATGACTTTTGACGCATTCATGTTTCTTAGGAATTAAGATAGTGTGTATGTATATGCACATCATTACAAATCCGTTCACACTGACAGTACCACTGAGTATTTGGGGTTTCAGACATTTACTTACAGATTGCTCAGACTGGAAGATAAAGCATTTAGAAACATAATTTTTGCAGAAGAACTCAGAGCAGAAAAAGGTAAAAATAACAACTGCTCATTGGGCTATTCCCAGAATTAACTGCAATAGATAGTTCACATGCTTAAAGGGTGTTTCTGTTACAACAACCCGTGTGCCCAACAAATATTTATACCCAAAATAGTAATTGGTAATGTGGTTTAGCCTGCTTACGTACAGAATACTGTGAGCTCGGCAGAGGCTTGGTCCTCTCCTACAATATTCTCTGCTACACAAGAAATCCACAGTCCGCTGTCCACAGATGAAACGTTCTTTATGGTTAGCGAGGCAGGATTCTTACTTGTGTCACTCTACAAATGATCAAAAAATATGGATGTGTCAAATATGGCATAAAGAAACAATGGAGAGAGGGGGAACCATTGGCCACAGTTCAACAGCATTTTCCATTTTCCCTTCCTTTTAGCTGTATCAAACTGTAATTAATCAAAGCATTACTTTGGTGTCTTATCCAAACAGATGCAAAACACCTACAGAACCAATTGTAACCATCAGTAGCAGTGGATTCAAAGCCCCAAAAACTCATTCATTTTTCCACCATGTCACTTTCTGTTTCTCCCTTCTTTTGACACCTCTTTCTCTCTGCACAAATGTTTTTTTCTGCACCTATTCCCTTTCTTATCCCTCTCTTCAGTTTCATGATTGATTTCTATGGTCTATCTCTAATCTCTTTAATCTTTTTATTCCTTCCTATATTCTGTTCAGTCCTCACTTTACTCTTATCTCTTTTGTTTACATTTAGCTTGACATCTCTTCTACAACTGCCTTCTGAGCTCTACTGCACCTTGACAACAATGTGTCTTCTCCCTCCTCCTTAGCCAAATGATTCTTAAAAGCTTCTTGCTATCATGGAACCTTCCACAAGAGAGTATGCCCCTTCTACTAACTGAACTACTGCCCGAGTGCTGTTTTACTGTGCTTGAGCACAGGCTAATTGAGGTAAGAATTATGATTTACAGAAAGTTCAGTGCATTAAATGTTATATATTAAATATGCAGCTATGCTACACTGCATAAAGTAAATTACAAAAATTAATTACAAAAACAAAGCAAAAAGTAATTACAAAGATTTTAAAAAAATAATACCAGCTAGCAAAGCTAGTTGTTAAAGCCTCTGTTATCTTAAATGAGGTCCTTAAAATGACAGCCAAATAATTACTATTTCCATACTTGAATTTTTCATAAAATGCAAGATTATTTTATTAAAAAGGAAAGGAACCAAAACAAATT
Organism: Platalea leucorodia; assembly: GCF_965183815.1. Lineage (NCBI taxonomy): Eukaryota > Metazoa > Chordata > Aves > Pelecaniformes > Threskiornithidae > Platalea > Platalea leucorodia. The sequence goes on from NC_138859.1 coordinate 32,377,550, forward strand.
TAGAAAATAAACAACAATTAGGATGATTGTTTAAAAAAACGCCTTTTGGGATACTTATTGTACACATATGCTTTGATGCTGCACAGAACACAAGCAAATGATATGCTGCACCTGTTAAACCACAGTGACTTTCAGTGGTAGACAATGAGGACGTGGGAACACTCCTGCATACAGGATTGCAGGACCAGAATTTTAAATATCAAGATGACACCCTAACTCCACTTAAGTCAAATGTCCCATTGATTTCACTGTGACACTGGGGCAGGAGGAGTGGAAAAGCCAACACCCCGATGCACATTTCTCCATGTGCAACTCTCAGAGGTGAGCAGTCCTCAAAGCAGGAGTCAAAGCACAGGGCTTCAATTGCAGGTTCAGGCTGAAACATATAGGAAGAAAAGTCTAACTGACATTAACCAACTTATCCATCAGCATGAAAGCTGAGCATGTGGTTAATGTTGCAGGACTGAAGTTTGGTTTTCACTTTTGCTAACATTTCTCTTTGTAAAACAGGAAAGAAAAACAGGCAGAAGCAGCATAGGAGGTTAAGAAAAGGGAGGCAGAAACAAAGATATGGAAGTGAGAAAAAGGAAACCAAAACCAAAACTCACAGAAAAGGAAAGTTGTGAATGGCAAATGAGCTTTAAAAGGCACTCATTCTTCTGCTACTGAAAAGACTACTGTGCTCTACAGCTATATTATAAGCCCCTCTCACAAAGTTATGTCAGGATAAAAAAGCTTTTCAGGAAAGCTCAAAGCAAACTGAACATGGCATTTGAAAGACAGGAAGGTTAAAAAATGAGGTGATCTTACTTTTTGAACAATATCCCACATTTGTCTTGGCTCATGACTCAAAAAAAAAAGAAAAAGAAAAAAAACACAACTGCATAAATTCCTCAAACTGTTTTAATTTTTTGTTCATGTTGATAACAGATGCATTTGGGTAATTTTACACATTAGAGAAAAGTTTAAAAATAAAACTAGAGTTCTGCAAAGCTCTTATGAAAGCTGAAAGACAGGCTAGTCAAATTCTACATAAGCCTAATGTAATGATCTCAGTGAAGAAAGTGCAGAGGTTAAGAGACCCCAGATGTCCTGTCCCTTTCATACTGCAGGAACAGTTTTAGAAGTACACATCACGCACTTTGTACAGACCAGAAAGCTTTAGGCAGTCTGTACTCTCATGAATGCAGGGGAGCCGATGCCATAAAATTGTAAATAACAGAGGGTCTTGCACAGTGTAAATAATGGCAATTTAGGAGGTCAACAGCTGCATGTTGAAGACCTGCTTAAATGCTTCTCCTTATCAACACCTCCATCAGAAAGAACTTAATCAGTATATCTCCACTGCATACACAGTCTAAGGCAGGTACACAGAATACCAGGATCTCAGGAAGCAAAATTCCCACTGTCTGGATGGGTTGAGGAAACATTTTCATACTTTGTAAGAAAATTTTTCCATAGTAAAACCTTGACTTTGACTTTCATGACTCTCTTGTTATTTTGTTTTGTTAAAGGAAAATGAAACAAACCACAAAGTAATTAATATTTACAACCAAAGTTCCAGCACACCAAGCTTTTGGCCTAAAAAAATAAAATAAAATTAGAGAGACAAAGCTTTTCTCACAGAGTAGATTGGACTTGTCCTCTCTATGCAGGTATTTGTGATAATAAGAAAGTACTTAAGCTTCAGTATCCTGTTTCGCTACATTACTTCCATGAAATTACAGTACTCTCATTTACAAAAAAACATCCAAATACTTAAGTGCAAATCAGTTTCTCGAGGAATGAATGTTTGCCATTTTCCAAAAGCACTGCAGCAGTCACCATGGATTGAAAGTAATTGGAAAATAAATGTAATCCTAACATTAATTTACTATTTCATATTTTTTATAAAAAGTTAATTAGAGACAAGGCTTTATTTCATCCTTTGGCAGATGTCTTGTCTCTGAATTGCCATGTATTTGAACATGAAACTTACCTCATGGTTTGAAACAAGATTAGTGAGCACCCAGGATACATTAGGGGGCGGCCCTCCAGTAGTATCACAGTACAATGTGATGCTCTTTCCTTCCACCACGGTGATGTTGTAATTGCTTAAGTTTGCTGAGGGCAAGTCTATGATACAAGCAAAAAAAAAAAAAAAAAAAAACACCCAAAAAAAAACACCACATCGATATTTGTGTTTGCCAGAAATAGATACTGCTCAGTTCTATGGGAAGTGTATAAATGCAATAAAAAAACCAGCTTACTTAAAATTCACTGTGGTCAGTTATTGTTCAGGAAGGGAGTACAAACAGCATTGTTGGAGATATATAAATACAATCCTTAAGCTGCTACATAAAATTTTTTGGGCCTCCTTCATTTCACATCCAAAGGAAACATTCTAGCATGTGGAAATACATTAAGCTAATTATAGAGGGAAATGTTTCAGGTGGGCAAATAGTAGTTATCACAACTTCAGGTGTTAACTTAAAAAAAAAAAAAAAAAAACCTCCATTTTTTAACACAGGAAATTTAATCTGTCTCTGTTGTAGCAGTTGCAACGAAATCTCTATTTTCCAGGGACTAATTGACATTGTGGTATTCCCACTATTCTCTACTACAGTTAACATGAAAATCCCATGACACCATGGTATCACATAAGAGATTGAAGCCCTCCCTCTCATACAGAGATCTCATAGACAGCAGAGCAAAACCTAGATCTTCAAGTACAAAGTGCACAAGAGAGAAACAAAGCCCTGAACAGATCAAACCAGAGGAGAGAAAGGACAGAAGAGAGGATCGGCGACTGCACAGAGTTGCTATCCAGGGCACTTCAGCAGACTTAGTTATTGCCCTCAAAAAAGAGGGAAACAAGAAAAGCTGCGAGATGGTACCACTCACCAGTAAGCCAGCCTAGCTTTTGCAAGAGCCAGGACTCTACCACCATCTCACAAATCTATAAACCACTTCATATCTCATTTTTCTCATTCTTCAGCACCCAAAGCAATGGGAACTTTCAAAAGAGTAACAGCACTAATACAGAATCATGGAATCATAGAATCGTTAAGGTTGGAAAAGACCTTCAAGATCATCGAGTACAACCGTTAACCTAACACTGCCAAGTCCACCACTAAACCATGTCCCTAAGCACCACATCTACCCGTCTTTTAAATACCTCCAGGGATGGAGACTCAACCACTTCCCTGGGCAGCCTGTTCCAATGCCTGACTACCCTTTCGGTGAAGAAGTTTTTCCTAATATCCAATCTAAACTTCCCCTGGTGCAGCTTGAGGCCGTTTCCTCTTGTCCTATCGCTTGTTACTTGGGAGAAGAGACCGACCCCCACCTCGCTACAACCTCCTTTCAGGTAGTTGTAGAGAGCAATAAGGTCTCCCTTCAGCCTCCTCTTCTCCAGACTAAACAACCCCAGGTCCCTCAGCTGCTCCTCATAAGACTTGTTGTCTAGACCCTTCACCAGCTTTGTTGCCCTTCTTTGGACACGCTCCAGCACCTCAGTGTCCTTCTTTTACTGAGGGGCCCAAAAATGAACACAGTACTCGAGGTGCAGCCTCACCAGTGCCGAGTACAGGGGCACTATCACCTCCCTGGTCCTGCTGGCCACACTATTCCTGATGCAAGCCAGGATGCCATTGGCCCTCTTGACCACCTGGGCACACTGCTGGCTCATATTCAGCCAGCTGTCAACCAACACCCCCAGGTCCTTTTCCGCCAGGCAGCTCTCCAGCCACTCCTCCCCAAGCTGAATACTTCCAAAAACCCAGCACATTATAGACTACTTTGGAACTCACCCTCTTCAAAAATATTCCCAGGAATGTCAAAAGACTTTAGGCATGTAAGACCTCACATCATGTTTATTTGCATAGCAAATAATTAAATAACATGCTGGATATTTCTTCAGAGAGACTGTACCATCATTTGGAGCTCCTACACACTGTAAGAATCCTTATCCTCAATTATGAGGCATTTCTCATCAACAATTCCAGGCAAGTTTGACTTGCAATTTATCCTCTCAAATAACAGAACTTATTTGCTGTGCTGAATATGTATGTATGTATTGGGTTTACGTGGCAAGGTTCTGGTAGTGCAGGGCTGCAGGGGTGGCTTTTGTGAGAAGACACAAGAAGTGGCCCCCATGTCAGACAGAGTCAGTTCCAGTCGGCTCCAAGATGGACCTGCTGCTGGCCAAAGCTGAGCCAAGCAGTGACACTGGTGGTGCCTCTGTGATAACATATTTAAGAAAAGGGTAAAAAATGCTGTGCAGGAGCTGCGAGAAAGAGGACTGAGGAAAAAACATGAGAGAAACAACTCTGCAGACACCAAGGTCAGTGAAGAAGGAGGGGGAGGAGGTGCTCCAGGCGCTGGAGCAGAGATTCCCCTGCAGCCCATGGTGAAGACCATGGTGACGCAGATTGTCCCCCTTCAGCCCATGGAGGACCACAGTGGAGCAGATATCCACCCTGAAGCCCATGGAGGACCCCACACTGGAGCAGGTAGATATGCCCTGAAGGAAGCTGCAGCCCATGAAGAGAAGCCCACATCAGAGTAGGTTTTCTGGCAGGACCTGTGGCCCCATGAGGGACTCACATTGGAGCAGTCCATTCCTGAAGGACTGCACCCTGTGGAAAGGGCCCATGCTGGAGCAGTTCTTGAAGAACTGCAGCCCACGGGAAGGACCCACGTTGAAGCAGTTTATGAAGGACTGTCTCCCATGGGAGAGACCCCATGCTGGAGCAGGGGAAGAGCGTGAGGAGGAAGGAGCAGCAGAGACAAAGCATTATGAACTGACCGCAACCCCCGTTTCCCATCCCCCCTGCGCCGCTCAGGGGGTAGAATGTAGAAAAATTAGGAGTGAAGTTGAGCCTGGGAAGAAGGGAGGGATGGGGAGAAGTTGTTGTTGAGATTTGTTCTTATTTCTTATTTGTTCTTATTTTTTTTCATTTCTCACTATCCTACTCTGTTACAATTAATTGGCAATATATTAATTAATTTCCCCAAATAGAGTCTGTTTTGCCCATGATGGCAATTGGTAAGTGATCTCCCTGTCCTTATCTCAACCCACGAGTTTTTCATCGTATTTTCTCTCCCTGTCCTGTTGATGGAGGGGGCATGACAGAGCGGCTTGGTAGGCATCTGAGGGCCAGCCAAGGTCAACCCACCCCAATGTATTATCTTTTGATGAAGTTTCTTTTCCTGAAACAATGTTTTTCTTTCTTCCCCCCCTCATTTTTTTTTTAAATCAGAGTATTGTAGTTTCATCATCTACTTGCAGGTGTAGAACTTATTAGCAAAGGGTTTTTTTTTTATTTTATATAAAGTCCCATGCAAACAATTAACCATCTGATTAGTACGAATTGTAACACGTTAATGTTTGCTAGAAGTTTAATAATATATTCAATAATATATCCAATATATATTGGAAATCTCTCTTTAAGTTTAATTAGTTCAATAAATTGAAATGAGATGAAGTAATATCCAAGAAAAGACAAATCATTTGCCATGCTATGCTTTCTTGCCTATAATAAGATTCGAAAATCAGCACAAATATACAATAACTGCTTCAGCACTTCTCCTAGTGCTTTAAGCAGTGCTATAATGTGATTCCCAATATAGGTGTCATCGATTTATAGAATCATAGTATCGTTTAGGTTGGAAAACACCTTTAAGATCATCAATTCTAACCGTTAACCTAGCACTGCCAAGTCCACCACTAAACCATGGCCCTAAGCACCACGTCTACACATCTTTTAAATACCTCCAGGGATGGGGACTCAACCACTTCCCTGGGCAGCCTGCTCCAGTGCCTAACCACCCTTTCGGTGACGAATTTTTTCCTAATATCCAATCTAAACCTCCCCTGGCACAACTTTAGGCCGTTTCCTCTAGTTCTATCACCTGTTACCCGGGAGAAGAGACTGACCCCCACCTCGCTACAACCTCCTTTCAGGTAGTTGTAGAGAGCGATAAGGTCTCCCTTCAGCCTCCTCTTCTCCAGGCTAAACAACCCCAGCTCCCTCAGCCGCTCCTCATAAGACTTGTGCTCTAGACCCTTCACCAGCTTTGTTGCCCTTCTTTGGACACACTCCAGCACCTCGATGTCCTTCTTGTAGTGAGGGGCCCAAAAATGAACACAGTATTCAAGGTGCGGCCTCACCAGGGCCGAGTACAGGGGGACGATCACTTCCCTAGTCCTGCTGGCCACACTATTTCTGATACAAGCCAGGGTGCTATTGGCCTTCTTGGCTACCTGGGCACAGTGCAGGTTCATATTCAGCCAGCTGTTGACCAACACCCCTCGGCCCACTGATCCAGCCTGTCCAGATCCCTCTGTAGGGCCTTCCTACCCTCCAGCAGATCAACGCTCCCGGCCAACTTGGTGTCGTCTGCAAACTTACTGAGGGTGCACTCGATCCCCTCATCCAGATCATCAATGAAGATATGAAACAGAAATGTCCCCAACAGTGAGCCCTGCAGAACAGTACTTGCAACCAGCCGCCAACTGGATTTGACTCCATTCACCACCACTCTTTGGGCCCGGCCATCCAGCCAGTTTTTTACCCAGCAGAGAGTATGCCTGTCCAAGCCATGAGCAGACAGTTTCTCCAGGAGAATGCTGTGGGAAATGGTGTCAAAGGCTTTACTAAAGTCCAGGTAGACAACATCCACAGCCTTTCCCTCATCCACTAAGCGGGTCACCTTGTCATGGAAGGAGATCAGGTTAATCAAGCAGGACCTCCCTTTCATAAACCCATGCTGGCTGGGCCCGATCCCTCGATTGTCCCGCACATGCCGCGTGATGGCACTCCGGAGGATCTCCTCCATAACCTTCCCTAGCACCGAGGTCAGGCTGACAGGCCTGTAGTTCCCTGGATCCTCCTTTCAGCCCTTCTTGTAGATGGGAGTCATATTTGCTAACCTGCAGTCAACTGGGACCTCCCTGGTTAGCCAGGACTGCTGATAGATGTTGGAAAGTGGCTTGGTGAGCACTTCCGCCAGCTCCCTCAGTACCCTTCGGTGGATCCCATCCAGCCCCATAGACTTGTGTGTGTGTCTACGTGGTGTAGCAGGTTGCTAACCATTTCTCCTTGGATTATGGGGGCTTCATTCTGCTCCCCGTTCCTGTCTTCCAGCTTAGGGGGCTAGGTACCCTGAGAACAACTGGTCTGACTATTGAAGACTGAGGCAAAGAAGGCATTAAGTACCTCAGCCTTTTCCTTGTCCTCTGTCACTATGTTTCCCCCCACATTCAATAAAGGATGGAGATTCTCCTTAGCCCTCCTTTTGTTGCTAATGTTTTTGTAGAAACATTTTTTATTGTCTTTTACTGCAGTAGCCAGATTAAGTTACAGTTGGGCTTTGGCCCTTCTAATTTTCTCCCTCTATAACCTCACGACATCCTTGTAGTCCTCCTGAGTTCCCTGCCCCTTCTTCCAAAGGTCATAAACTCTCCTTTTATTCCTGAGTTCCAGCCAAAGCTCTCTGTTCAGCCAGGCCGATCTTCTCCCCTGCCAGCTTGTCTTTCAGCACATGGGGACAGCCTGCTCCTGCGCCTGTAAGATTTCCTTCTTGAAGAACATCCAGCCTTCCTGGACTCCTTTGCCCTTCAGGGCTGCCTCCCAAGGGACTCTCTCAACCAGGCCCCTGAACAGGCCAAAGTCTGCCCTCCAGAGGTTCAAGGTAGCCGTTCTGCTGACCCCCCTCCTTACTTCTCCGAGAATCGAAAACTCTATCATTTCATGATCACTGTGCCCAAGATGGCCTCCAACTGTCACATCACCCACCAGGCCTTCTCTGTTCAGAAAACAACAGGTCGAGCGGGGTGCCTTCCCTAGTTGGCTCCCTCACCAGCTGTGTCAGGGAGTTATCTTCCACACGCTCCAGGAACCTCCGAGACTGTTTCTTCTCCGCTGTATTGTATTTCCAGCAGGCATCTGGTAAATTGAAGTCCCCCACGAGAACAAGGGCTAGCGATTGTGAGACTTCTCCCAGCTGCTTATAGAATACTTCGTCCGCCTCTTCATCCTGGTTGGGTGGTCTATAACAGACTCCCACCAGGATATCTGCCTTGTTGGCCTTCCCCCTGATTCTTACCCATAAACACTCGACCCTTTCATCACCATCGTTAAGTTCTAGACAATGAAAACATTCCCTAACGGACAAGGCTACCCCACCACCTCTCCTTCCTTGCCTATCCCTTCTGAAGGGTTTATAGGCATCCATTGCAGCACTCCAGTTCTGTGAGTCATCTCACCATATTTCTGTGATGGCAACTATGTCATAGTTTTCCTGCTGCACAACGGCTTCCAGCTCCTCCTGTTTGTTGCCCATGCTGCGTGCGTTAGTGTAGAAGCACTTCAGTTGGGCTATTTCTCCTGCCACCTTTTCTGAGGGAGAAGCCCTAATTCCTACGTGACCATTCTCAGGCGCTTCCGTGGTTTCTAACACATCCATAGCCCTTGCGTCTTTGCTGCCGCATGGATCTCCACCCCCTACCTCCACTGAGATGGCAGACTGAAGGACCTCGCTAGCACACCACCCCTCAAACATTGGCATGCTGCCCCTAGGCTTATCTCCAGCGAGCCTGGTTTTACCCCTTTCCCCCTTCAAATCTTGTTTAAAGCTCTTTCAATGAGCCCTCCTAACTCCTGTGCAAGGATCCTTTTCCCCCTTTGAGACAGGTGTACCCTGTCTGTCGCCCGCAGGCCTGGTGTTGTGTAAACAGACCCATGATCAAAAAACCCAAAATCTTGCTGGAGACACCAGGCTCAGAGCCAGGTATTGATCTCCTGGGTCTTCCTGCGTCTTCCCTCGTCATTCCCTGCAAGTGGAAGGATAGAAGAGAACACTACTTGTGCTCCTGATCCCTTAACCAGTCGTCCCAAGGCCCTGAAGTCTCTCTTGATTGCCCTTGGACTTCTTGTTGCAAGTTCCCCACTGCCTACCTGAAAAGCCAGTAATGGGTAGTAGTCTGAGGGCCGTACCAGGGTAGGAAGCTTTCTCTTCACATCTTCAACCCAGGCCCCAGGGAGGCAGCAGACTTCCCTAAGAAGTGGGTGTGGTCTGCATATTGGGCCTTCTGTTCGCTTCAGAATGGAGTCTCCTATGACAATGACCGGTCTTTTTTTCTTTATGGAAGCTGTTTTGACGCAGGGCGTAGGCTGACTTAACCTTGGCAACACCTCCGAGCTAGATGTACCATTGTCCTTGTCATCGTTTGGTTCCACTTACAGACCCTCATACCTATTATGCAAGGGCACCTGGGAAGGTGGGGTAGTCACAGAGGAGATGCACCTGCTGCACCGGACAGGAATGCCCCCTATCTCTTAAGTCACTGTGTTCAGCCAGGTGGAGACAGGATAGGGAATCTTCTCTGTCATGGGCCCTGTCTGCCTGCTGGGCCTGTCCCAGGGAAGGTAGGGTACGATTCCAGTAATCTATCTCTCTCTCTGACTCCCTGATACCCCTCAACCTACTCACTTCCTCCCGGAGCTCTGTCACAAAGCGGAGGAGCTCCTCTACCTGGGTGCACCTCCCACAGATGTGCTCACTGCTGCTGTCCGATACTGGCAATTTCTTCTATTATGTTCACTTTATAAATCATATGTTGAACTTTATTAAGACAAAGCTGGATGGTTTGTAGGCCTTCATGCAGTAATCTGTTAGCAAAGGTAGCCATCTGCTCTCACCTACTGTGAATTCAAATCTCAGCAGTGTCTGTCAACTAGCTTGGCAAGAAATAAAACAAATCTTAGGGAATATTTGGCTACTAATTATCCTGGTTAGGGAACAGGGAGAGAAGTAATGCAATCATTTGCTTTATAAAGTTACCCTTCCACACTACCTCTGAAAACTGTTCCAACTGCTCTTGCCAGACCTATACTTGGAAAGAGATTAAGACTCCCCTCTTCTCCCTGGCACTACTACTCAGGACTAAGTCTGCTTGCTGTGCAAGTCTGCACAGTTTCTGCTAACATTTTGGTGTTATATCTCTGAGGGAAACAGCTATATTTTGCTTGTACCCTGCCAGAAGGTTATAAAATAATGGTGCTTATTATTCTATAGAGTTGTAAAGTTAGGCTAGAAACCAGTTGCAAGATCTTGCAGAAATTCTTGCAGTAAAAAAGTAGAGATATAATAATAACAATCACATTATTATTTTGTGTGTTTTGTTTTATTCCCTTTCCCAGTCATAAGAGGTGGGTAAGAAATACATAAAATAATTGCTTTGGGATTCATTTTTCTGGTTGGATATTTTGTGTTGGTGAAATTTAATGCAAGACCATTTTGGCTTCTATTTCAAGTGGTACCCAGACTGTGCCACAGCAGAACACACACTAGTTGAGCTCTGCTTGGAAAAAGAAGATATTAGCATAAGACATATCTAGAAAAGGTGATATACACTGGACTTAGGAGTAAAGCAGTGAGACCAAACAGCAAAACCTGTACTGACAAATAATTGCATATAAAAAAAACCATTGTTCCCTAAGAAACATATGTTCAATACATGTGTTCAGTGTAGTGAGACCATTTATATGAATCAGTAGCATTTTGACACCTACACAATTAAAAAGATTTCTAATCCAGCTGCATTTATCCATACCTTAATTTGTATAAATACAGGTTTTTTAGATGACTACCGCTTCTGTTGATATGGATGCACATTTTAAAGGACTTTGTACGCAGCAATTGATATAAGCAATCAGACAATAGGTTTGCATAGTTTTGTATACTGCCAGCACAGTAAGTTTAGATGGTAGCATAAGAAGATAACGCAAGATAGCCATGACATAATTTTCAGCTTTCTGGAGCAATGAGTTTCACAGGCATATTATCCAGGCTTCATGCAAAAGTATTTCCTTATATCAGTTCTGAAATTTGTCTCTGTTCAAATTCATTGTTCATTCCCTGTTCTGATAGGACAGGGAAAAGAAAGTTTCTAAATGAAATGATCTTCTTAAGACCACTCTGTTTTATTTATTTTTCTCATGTCCCCTTTTTTCTCAATAATCTATCCAAAGCTTTTCAATCTCTTCAAAAAAGGGAGGACAGAACTTGCTACTAAGAATTTTAAATTCTAACATAGAGAGCTATGCAGTTTAGTAGATGTATAACAAGTGTACACTAAAACCAATGCCTTTCATTGTGTATAGGTGTATAATAGCTATGTTATTTCACTGCATAGAGAAAATCTGTTTTCATATTGTACTGGTTTTGGATGGGATAGAGTTCATTTTCTTCACAGTAGCTAGTATGGGGCTATGTTTTGGATTTGTGATGAAAACAGTGTTAACACATCGATGTTTTAGCTATTGCTGAACAGTGCTTACACAGCATCAAGGCCTTTTCTGCTTCTCACGCAACCCCACCAGCGAGTAGGCTGGGGGTGCACAAGAAGCTGGGAGGGGACACAGCTGAGACAGCTGACCCCAACTGACCAAAGGGATATCCCATACCATATGATGTCATGCTCACCAATAAAAGCCACGGGGAGGAAGGAGGAAGGGGGGACATTTGGAGTGATGGCGGTTGTCTTCCCAAGTAACCGTTACACGTGATTAAGCCCTGCTTTCCTGGAAATGGCTAAACACCTGCCTGCTGATGGGAAGTAATGAGTGAATTCCTTATTTTGCTTTTGCTTTACCTATTAAACTGTCTTTATCGCAACCCATGAGTTTTCTCACTTTTACTCTTCTGATTCTCTCCCCCATCCCACTGTGGGAGGAGTGAGCAAGTGGGGCTTAGCTGCTGGCTGGGTTAAACCACAACACATATTCAAATCAATAATGCTTTGTTCCAGGGAATAGGCAGCTCTGGATTAGAATAAGCAGTCACTTCCATTCACTCCAGCACAAATGGACACAACAAAAGGCAAGTGGGGGGGACTCATTTATGTCAACTGAGTCTCTCTAAATATTATGTCAGACTTTAGAAGTAAAAAACTCTTAAGTAGGTGGGCTATTTACTTTCACAGACCATCATTAGTGCAAACTGATGGCCGAGGACATATTACAGGGAAACTGTCAAGCATCACTAGGCAACGACTCATATTTTTGCCATGCGCAGCTGAGACTTCCATAATGACAAAACTAAATATTTTGGCTGAAATTTTCAAAGACTACTACAGCATTTGGCTACAGAATTGTCAATAGAAATTAATAAAAAACTTGTGTCTGAATTCCTTGAGAGCTTTCAGTGTCCTCGTGCTGCTACTTACTACTTTCTACAGAAAACTTATACTGCCCTCAGTAGAGCCAAAATGTCACTATATCTATCAAAGGAAGGATATGACCTAATTAAGAAATAACTGAATATTAATACGAACTGTAGTCTGTAAGTGATCTCTTGGCACCAAGACAATGTTGTAGCCAATATACTACAGCAAGTTTTAGAAAAAGAGGGTCTTAAACAAGGAGAAAGGACTCCATCATTACACCCAAAATACTATTTCAGTGGCTAAATATCTTCACACTTTTACAAAATTTAAAAAATTATCTGATTCCCAGATTGATTGAAGCAGCGATGTTGGTAGAGCCTCTGTAATAACATATTTAAGAAGAGGTAAAAAATGCTGCCACAACAGCAGCTGGGAGAGAGGAGCAAGAAAAACGTGAGAGAAACAACTCTGCAGACACCAAGGTCAGTGAAGAAGGAGGGGGAGGAGGTGCTCCAGGCACCGGAGCAGAGATTCCCCTGCAGCCTATGGTGAAGACCATGGTGAGGCAGGTTGTCCCCCTGCAGCCCATGGAGGACTGCGATGGAGCAGATATCCACCTGCAGCCCGTGGAGGACCCCACACCGGAGCAAGTGGATGTGACTGAAGGAAGCTGTGACCCTGTGGAGAGGAGCCCATGCTGGAGCAGTCCATTCCTGAAGGACTGCACCCTGTGGAAAGGGCCCATGCTGGAGCAGTTCTTGAAGAACTGCAGCCCATGGGAAGGACCCACGCTGAAGCAGTTTATGAAGGACTGTATCCCATGGGAGGGACCCCACGCTGGAGCAGGGGAAGAGCATGAGGAGGAAGGAATGGCAGAGACAAAGTGTTATGAAATGACTGCAACCCCATTCCCCATCCCCCTGTGCCGCTCAGGGGGAGGAGGTAGAGAAGTGGGGAGTGAAGTTGAGCCTGGGAAGAAAGGAGACGTGGGGGGAAGGTGTTTTAAGATTAGTTTTATTTCTCATTACCTTACTCTGATTTGATTGGCAATAATTTAAATTAATTTCCCCAAGTCAAGTCTGTTTTGCCCTTGATTGTAATTGTTGAGTGATCTCCCTGTCCTTATCTTGACCCACGAGCTTTTTGTCGTATTTTTTCCCCTTGTCCTATTGAGGAGGGAGAGTGATAGAGCAGCTTGGTGGGCACCTGGTGGCCAGCCAACATCAATCCACCACAGTCCTTTGTAGCACTCAAGGTGGAGCATGAGGAATTTGAGATAAGGATAGTAGTTGGGAGAGTTAATGGGCAAAACTTGGACTGAACATTGTTAGAGAGTGGAATAATTGTGGGGAATTTTTGTTGTTGTAATTATGGTGAAAGGACAAGTGTTAGAGTATGTGTAAATTGTCCACTTTTGTCGGTGTTATGTTCTTTTGATTTTGGTGTGCGGAATTCTTTTTGTTGATGTAAGTGAAGTTCGTGAAGATTGTAGATTATGTGATGAATGTATATTTTTATGATAATTCTTAAATATGTGATTCACAGAGGTGAGGGGTGGAATGTATGGGGTTTACGTGACAAGGTTTTGGTAGTGGGTTAACCTTGGCTGGCCACCAGGTGCCCACCAAGCTTCTCTATCACTCCCCCTCCTCAACAGGACAGGGGGGAGAAAATAAGATGCAAAACTCATGGGTCGATATAAAGGCAGTGTAATAAACAAAAGCAAAGGCCGTATGTAAAAGCAAAGGAAAACAAACAAAAAAATTATTCTCTACTTCCCATCAGCAGGCAATGTCCAGCCACTTCCTGAGAAGTAGGGCCTCGGTATATGTAGCAGTTGCTTTGAAAGACAAGTGTCTTAATAACGAATGCCCCCCCTCTCCTCCTTCTTTCCCCCAGCTTTTATTGTTGAGCATGACATCATATGGTATGGAATATCCCTTTAGCCAGTTTGGGTCAGCTGTCCTGGCTGTGTCACCTCCCAACCTTTTGCCCACCCCCAGCCTATGTCTTTTGAGGGCAGGGGTGTTGGAGAGACAGCCTTGATGCTGTGGGAGCACTGCTCAGCAATAGCCAAAACACTGGTGTGTTATCAACACCCTTCTAACTACAAATACAATGCACAGCACTATGAGGGCTGCTATAGGGAGACCCAATACAATCTAGAAAAAATTAGCCTCATGTACTTTTTTGCTACTTTGGTCAGTATATTTAGCTAGCATATATGACCAATGACAAGACAGAAAACATCTGCAGAAACAATACATGAAAAATAAGCATACAAAGCTGGGAGGATAAACAAAACTGAAAGCCAGATCAAGCACCACACCAACATACACAAAACAGTTTGTCAGATTGAGAATTGACCAGATTGACTGGATTTACCAGCATTACTAGACTGAGATCCACAGCAACAAAAAAATCCACATGGGGCTACAGAGACAACTGTAGAAGGCAGGCCTTTCCCAAAAATACCAGAAGAAAAAGACATCTTCAGTTTCAATGAGTTCAATGATAGCACCTCAGTGATCAAATGCTTACCAGAGGCAGCAACTAATAACTTAATATAGCTTGTCCCAAAGAATCTGATCCTGCATCCCTGGGATTAAATGAGCTCCAGGTGATCTCCAGAAGACTAACGGACTTACGAGTGACTTTACCCCACACATAGGACATGCCTTGCTTCCAGGAATTTAACACACCAGTGGCAATCACAGTCATTGCTTACAGAAATAGTAATGAGAACAAAGTATTTACTTCTCTTTCTAGATTTTCTAATGCTATTTCCCAGCCAGAAACAAGAGGAAGGTCTAGGTGGCCACACTGTATGGACAACCAGAAAATGTTGTGAAAACAGCAAAAAAAAAGCACATCATTTCTCTACGCAGAAGGCTCTACAAATACTACTGTGGTAGATGCAACTTAAAAACCTTTGACATAGTAATTAAGTGTGACTTTAAAATTTAAAAGAATCCAGCAATTTTCATCATACATAAATACATTACAAATGCAGTTGGAAAAAAATAGTGCTGCAAACATCATAACAATTGATTGACACTTTTAATATTGCACTTGGAAGGGATCTTCTAGTTATTGAACACACCTAACTTTAAATGTCAACAACAGAAACCACAAAGTTGATGGCATCTAAATTGTAACTAGCCTTTAATCAGCTCATTAATGAACAGATTTAGCAGGGGAAAGGGATAGAGTTTTGAGCAACAGAGAAGAGCCAGGGGATGCTGATGATGTAGAAGTCACTTTTTAGCTCAAATCAGAATCCAAAGACCTGATGAAGCCTTAGACTGCAAGCTGTGAACTTTCACCTAGATATGCTGACCGTATGCTGAACTCCTACCTAGCTACATGAAGGAAGGCCCTGAAACTGGTGCAAATCAGGAAGATAAGGTAGCCAAAACCGTCGGCAGAAGCTGCAACTATTCAAGACAAGAAAAGGAATGTCCTGCCTGGAGACAGGGAAAGGATCCAACAAGGAACAAGAAGACCCCAGACCCAAATATTGCTATTGGACCGAACTGTCGCATGAGGGGAGGGGAACATAGACTGTAAGGGTATAATTGCCCAGGGTTTTCTTTGTTCGGGGTCCCTCTCCAGAGGCACCCAGCTCAAGCTGCTCTTCACCACTGTACCACTCAATAAATTCGCCTGGCGTACATTGTGTCGGAGACTCTGCTTCGGGGAAACCTAGGGTCGAGCCTGAGGGGAGAGAAAGTGCCCGAGGGTGAGCGTGTGTGTGAGCGAGGAGTCAAAAAGGGGCACCCGTCAGCTCAATGGAGCTGCCCACTGCGAAGGGACTCCGGTCCTAGCAGTTAAAGTCTCGGGTGGTGTGTGTGCGACTCCCTGGATGGTGTGTGAATGCTCAGGCAGCTGCTGCTCCTTTAACACTGATGTATTAGGAACCAACAGGGAAACACCTATGAAATGCCTCAAAGGAATTAGGGTGTGTTCCTCTAAAAAGGTGACATGGTCGATAGCCCAACTGAAGTGCCTCTATACCAATGCACACAGCATGGGTAACAAACAGGAGGAGCTGGAGGGGCAGGGGTTGCCCTCTATGTAAAAAAATGGATTGACCACACAGAGCTGTCTTTGAAAAACAGCAATGAACAGGTTGAGAGCTTATGGGAAAAAATAGGGGCCACACCAGCAAAGGAAACCTTGTGGTTGGTGTTTACTACAGGCTCCCCGATCAAGGGGAGCCCGTTGATGAAGCATTCTTACTTCAACTACAGGAAGCATCATGATTGCAGGCCCTGATCCTGCTGGGGGACTTCAATCACCCTGACGTCTGCTGGAAAAGCAGCACAGCAAGCTGCAAGCAGTCCAGGAGACTCTTGGAGTGCATGGAGGATAACTTTTTAATCCAGGTGATAGACAGCCCAACCAGAGGAGAAGCATTAACAGACCTGTTGTTTACCAACAGAGATTAACTAATTAGAGGGGTCAAGACTGGCGGCAGCCAGGGCTGCAGTGATCGTGCCCTGGTGGAATTCACAGTCTTGAGGGATATGGGCCAGGTGAAGAGTAAAGTCAAGACCCTAAATTTTAGGAGAGCAAACTTTCAGGTGTTTAAGGAATTAGAGGATGGGACCCCCTGGGAAATTGCCCTCAGGGACAAAGGAGCTGAACAGAGCTGGCAGCTCTTTAAGGACATTTTTCTTAGAGCACAAGACCTCTCAGTTCTCATGTGTAAGAAGTCATGCAAGGAAGGCAGGAGACCAGCATGGCTCAGTAAGGACCTCCTGCTCAAAGTATGGTATAAGAAGGAAATGCACAAGCAGTGGAACCAGGGACATGCATCCTAGGAAAGATATAGGGACACTGCCTGGATGCGTAGGGAAGGGATCAGGAAAGCTAAGGCACAGTTGGAGCTGAATATGGCAAGGGATGAGAAGAGTAATAAGAAGGGCTTCTACAGGTATGTTGGAAAAAAAAGTAAGATTAAAGAAAATGTACTATCCCCTCATAAAAAAGACAGAAGAACTAGTAAAAATCAACATGGAGAAGGCTGAGGTACTCAACAACATTTTTGCCTCAGTTTTCAATGGCAATTGCTCTTCCCACATTTCTCGAGTCCCTGAATCTCAAGGCAGGTACTGGGGAAATAAAGTCCCTCCCATTGTAAGAGTAGATCAGGTTCGAGACCACCTGAGGAACCTGAACATACACAAGTCCATGGGACCCAACGACATGCATCCCAGGGTCCTGAGGGAATTGACTGATGTAGTCGCTATAAGCCACTCTCCATCATATTTGAAAAGTCATGGCAGTCAGGTGAAATCCCCAGTGTCTGGAGAAAAGGGAAATATCCCACTCATTTTTTTTAAGATGAGTTAACCATTCTACGATACTATGATTTCTACCATATAAACAGTAATTAAATTTCCTTCCTAATTTTCACATGAATTATCTACAAAGCAGAGCCTTATGACCAAGAAACCACAGTGGTCTCTTCCAACTTCACAGGAAGAGATTTATTACTGAGGCATCCTATTATCAAGACTTTTACCACATACTGTACAGGCTACTTACTACATTATGAAGTAATTAACACCTGCAAGAAAAAAAAAAGAGCATGTTTGCTTAGTTCCTAAAAAAAAAAAAAAATTAAAAAATCAACAAACCAGACATGGGATGAACCATTTAATCAGTAGAGAAAATTAGAAAATATTTCATTAACAAAATAACAAAGGCCTGCATGCCTAAAACTTCTCCTGACATCCAAGGGAGCTAAAAGGGGCTTCTTCCTCTGTTTCAGTTATACTTACTAGCCTCTCAGACTGTGCTAGAAAATAAATAAACCAACTACATCAGTGGGTTTTCTGGAAACTGTGTTGTGCTTTTAAACAAAAAAAAATATGTACAGATATGCTGAAAGCAACAGCCATGCCAGCCATGCATCAGATCTTTTAGATATCATAGAATCATAGAATCGTCAAGGTTGGAAAAGACCCTTAAGATCATCGAGTCCAACCGTTAACCTAACACTGCCAAGTCCATCTATACCATGTCCTCGAGCACCACATCTATCCGTTCTTTAAATACCTCCAGGGACGGAGACTCAACCACTTCCCTGGGCAGCCTGTTCCAATGCTTGACCACCCTTTCGGTGAAGAAGTTTTTCCTAATGTCTAACCTAAACCTCCCCTGGTGCAGCTTGAGGCCGTTTCCTCTCGTCCTATCACTCGTTACTAGGGAGAAGAGACCAACCCCCACCTCACTACAACCTCCTTTCAGGTAGTTGTAGAGAGCAATAAGGTCTCCCCTCAGCCTCCTCTTCTCCAAAACAGGGGCACTATCGCCTCCCTGGTCCTGCTGGCCACACTATTCCTGATACAGGCCAGGATGCCATTGGCCCTCTTGGCCACCTGAGCACACTGCTGGCTCATGTTCAGGCAGCTGTCCACCAACACCCCCAGGTCCTTTTCAGCCAGGCAGCTCTCCAGCCACTCCTCCCCCAGCCTGTAGTGTTGCATGGGTTTGTTGTGACCCAAGTGCAGGACCCGGCACTTAGCCTCGTTGAACCTCATACAGTTGGCCCCGGCCCAACGATCCAGCCTGTCCAGGTCCCTCTGCAGGGCCTTCCTACCCTCCAGCAGATCGACACTTCCACCCAACTTGGTGTCGTCTGCAAACTTACTTACTGAGGGTGCACTCGATCCCCTCATCCAGATCATCAATGAAGATGTTAAACAGGACCGGCCCCAACGCTGAGCCCTGGGGAACACCACTCGTGACCGGCCGCCAACTGGATTTGACTCCATTCACCACCACTCTCTGGGCTCGGCCGTCCAGCCAGTTTTTAACCCAGCGCAGAGTGCACCCATCCAAGCCGTGAGCAGCCAGCTTCTCCAGGAGAATTCTGTGGGAGACTGTGTCAAAGGCCTTACTAAAGTCCAAGTAGACAACATCCACAGCCTTCCCCTCATCCACTAAGCGGGTCACCTTGTCATAGAAGGAGACCAGGTTAGTGAAACAGGATCTCCCTTTCATAAACCCATGCTGGCTGAGCCCGATCCCTCGGTTGTCCTGCATGTGCTGCATAATGGCACTCAAGATGATCTGCTCCATGACCTTCCCCGGCACCAAGGTCAGGCTGACAGGCCTGTAGTTCCCCGGATCCTCCTTCCGACCCATTTGTAGAGGGGCGTCACGTTTGCTAGCTTCCAGTCATCTGGGACCTCCCCGGTTGACCAGGACTGCTGATAAATGATGGAGAGTGGCTTGGCCAGCTCCTCTGCCAGCTCCAGAACACATCTTCCAGAACACAAGCCATGTTCATGAAGATTGTCATTTGTTTTCACCAAGGACTTTCTATTCTGTCTCTAGGAAATGGCTGTGTTGTCATCTACCTCTTCTAATTAAAAAGCTATGTCCTACATTGGTTTATACCAGAAAAGGTAAATTAAGGGGAAAAACTCACCAGAAGAGGCGGGGAGAAAAAGAGAGAGAAACACGGAGTGCATGAAGTCTAGTTATATTTGGATCCTGTAAATTAACATTAAACCAAATGTGGGAATAATTTGCAGGTCTGTGCTAACATTCACAGTTCTTCAGCAAAAGACTCATTCCTCATATGCAAAATATGCAAAATTCCACATACTGATACTTCAGTCTGAATGTCATATATGCTCACAGAGGGCACCTTTCCTCCTCCTCTTCCCCCTCTAGTTTGAAGTGCCACCTTCCCTTCTCATGCCAAGTGTTTTAATCAAGATATGTCCACAGGATGTGCACATCTGTACACACATGCATCTATATAGCATCAAGAAGTCAGAAACAAGTCTGCTGGGGTTGCAGATTCTAAAGAATTCAAGAGAAAGAAATAATGTCTCACACATTTAATTCTGGGAATTTAACACTGAGAATTTTCAAAGGAAAATCCTAGCTACCTAGTAGTTTCTAGACATGCTAGACAAGGACATTAAAAGAGGCTATGCTGTCACTCCCATTTTGTGTCAATTGATTTTAATCCTCCAGGAGACCTTTCAACACCTGGCAGATGAATCTACCTTCTAGTCCAGCCAGCCAGAGCAGCTGGTAAGGTCAATTTAGCTCAACTCAGTATCATCTCCCATTTCAGACCCTGCAGTACATAAGAACACCAAAACGGGTTATGCATTAGTGTCATTAAATGCAGCACACATTGAGTCCACAGCAGATCCCCTCCATGGCTCTAACCCGCTGGTGGCTGCAATCAGAGAGTGTTGCACCCTCCGTATAGCCAGCGGAGAGAAGGGCACTCAGTAGGCAATGATGGAAGGAAGAAAGGTAGAATTTGTTTGTTCCTCCTGACATTCACCTTTGCTTACAGCTTTCCCAATCCAAATCAGCCCTCCATGAGGAAACCCTGCTCTTCTTATCTGCCTGCTGCTGAGCACCCCAGCACCCCATCCCACTAAGAAAACTCCAGACTTCAATAGGCTTCAGATCACATCAGAAACACCTGAGCTCTGCCCCATCCACAGAGGAAGAGGATCTCTTCAACTATCAGGTGAAATCTTCCACCAGCTGTCCCAGGACTATATACAGGAATCAAAGTTGCATACAAAAAAAAAGGGGATGGCCTTATTGTTACACCATTTTTCCACCATTTCCAAATCCATATAAGCTAACTGAAAATAATATCCTGCAAAATGCTACAAACCTAAGCTTGTAATGTCTCTTTTGCATAGCCTATGCAAAGAGTTTTATCTGTGTCAAAACCAGCTATTTGTTAACTTTTTCTCTTTCAGTAGGCATGTTTTTTCTGAATTCTGTAGTCCTAGCAGTAGAGTTTGTATTTTTGAAGGAAAAGAAAGATTTCATTAACCTCAGATATCTGAAAAAAATTTCAAGGAAGCAAAATCTTGTGTCTGTTCAGGTTGGAAGCACTACTATTTTGTTCAATAAAGGCACATGCATTTTATATAATTCTTGTATGTTGTCTGTAATTGATGTTCTGTTTTCCTTCACTTGAATAACAGTATGTTTTTAAAGGTTCAAGGAAAAAAAAAAGGCTTTATGTGAAGCTCCCAAAATTATTCCCTGTGGCATGAAAGACCGGTGAGTGGTTAATATTTCCCCCCAAAACCTTTTCCTTTAGCAGCACTGTTGTCATCTTGATATAGGTATCTATCTTGTCAAGAAGCATGCTTATTTTCCCTTTCTCACAATATCTTAGTAAGAACTTCATGTTAAAAGAGTATTACCACAGTTTGGGACCTTCATATCCAGCAAGGCTGTCCTCTTGGTGTTGTCATCTATGCAATATAAATCCTGAGTTTCTCTGTAGAACTTGGTCTCTTGAAATTTCTTGATCCACATAATTTCACAGGAACACTTGAATGGATTGTCCACCAATATCCTACAGCAAAAATCAAATGATTTCTTAAGAACATATCATGCATATAGAAAAAAGTTTCAAAGCACTCGTGGGTAAAACTAAAAGTTGAACTCTACTTTAAAAAGGTATGGATCAAAGACCTCAATGCAGTGCAAACTGTAAGTAGATACAGTAGAAAATGAAGCCCTGTCTGCACCAACTAAGAATCCATCCTGCCACAGATCAGAGAGATCACACAGGGGGCTCAATTCCTATCTCCAGTTCACTGGTGTAAATCAGGAGTGCCTGGAGATTTGGGGTTTCCACTAAGATCCATTTTATTTCATGGCAGCTAAACACATCAGAAATTCTTCTCTTGTATGATAGACTCTGCTCAGCTATCTCAGAAAGACCACTCCAGAAAAGGTTTATTGCTGTTAAGTGGATAAATTCTTTATAGAGCCAAACAGTCATGTATTATAGGCAAATTCTAACTCTAATCATAAAAAAGGAATTTACACAACCTTAAAGATTCATCATGTATATCACTCTGGAAAAACCTCACAGTAAAAGCCCTAATTAATGTCATGAAGAAACACTAACTGAAAAAATGGCCCTGAAACAGAAATGTATAGTATAATCTAGCTATATAGTATGCTGTATGAAATTTAAATCACCGATTAGCAAATGTATCCAATTCTAATTTTAAAATTTAATTAAACCACACACAAATGTAATGCAATAAAGCCCAAGTGAAATATGAACAGAAACATCCCAATACCTAGCTAACAAATGACCCAGTATCTCATTTTTTCTCCTAAAAGCATAGATGAGGTCCAATAAAGCCTGCATGTGTGACTGCTTGAGTCATCTCATTATAAGAACAATTATTCTTACCAAAGTTTTCACAAATGTTTTTGATGTACAGAAACTAAATTCAAGTTGCTCATAAAATCTGTACTCATAAATGCTTGAGGCTGCCTCCTGAGGATATGAGTGTGCAAATAATCATGTAATACTCAGCTTCTTAGAGATGCAACCTGTTCCCCTGCTGGACTTTCACAGCACTACTGCATGGACAAGAACTTCTCTACCCACCCTGCCTCAAGTGTCATGGGGGGGGGGGGGGGGGGGGTTACAGTCAGTACATAACAGTTCCTTTCTGCTGCTCCTTCCTCCTCACACTTTTCCCCTGCTCCAGTGTGGGTCCTTTCCATGGGCTGCAGTCCTTCAGGAAAAAAAATCTGCTCCAGCATGGCTTCTCCACAGGCTGCAATTCCTTCAGGAAACATCCAGCTGCTCCAGTGTGGGGTCCTCCACAGGCTGCAGTGTGAATAACTGCTCTGTCATGGTCTCTTCCATGGGCTGCAGGCAAATACCTGCTCCACCATAGTCCTCTTCTTGGACTGCAGGGGAATCTCTGCTCCAGTGCCTGGAGCACCTCCTCCCCTTCCTTCTTCTCTGACCTTGGTGTTCACACTGCTGTTTCTCACCTGTTTTTTTTTTTTTTCTCCTCCTCCGCCTCTCTGGCGTTTTTGCCCTTTCTTAAATATGTTTTCACAGAGGCACCACTAGCTTTGCTGATTGGCTCAGCTTTGGCCTACGGTGGGTTCGTTGCCAAGCCAGCTGGAACTGGCTCTGTCCGGCAACAGGGGCAGCCACTGGCCTCATCTCAGAGAGGCCACCCCTGCAGCCCCCCTGCTACCAAAACCTTGCCATGTACACCCAATATAGCAAGACAGAATATGAACATTAGGATCCGGTGGGTCAAAACCTACAATGGGCATTTTCCAAATAGCAAAATTTACTTTTGATTTTCTGTTTCATCAATAACTTCCCTTTAAAGGAGAAATCTCCCTTGAAATGTGGCTGAGCAATCCTTTTCTTCCATTGTTTTAAATTGTGAGATAGAGATATGATGGCCCTCCACATACTCTTGCATGAAAGAAAATCTGACTTAGAAGGAAATTACAGGACTTTATCTTGTTTGCTGTAATTTTACATCTGTAGCTGGTTTGTTCTAAAAGAGGAAGCCTTTCAAAGTGTCATCTCCTTCTCTGCAGTATCTGGAGAATTTTTCCTACCTCACCCTAGTCTGAACTTTTCATCCATTTATGTTTTGCTTTAAAAGTGTGCTACCAACAGGACACTTGCTTGTCAGATTTAGAACAAGCTCCTCAGAAGCTATTTATAGCATCATTCTCCTCTTAGATTCCCCCTCCAATACTCTTCCTTCCCTCCTCTTATCAACACAATTGCTCAACTGATTCTGTTTTTATCCCTGCTTTTCCACCCTTCAGGCTCATCTCCTCCCGCCCCTTTCTTTCCCTTCCCCCACTTCTATTTATCCCACTTTATTGCAATCTTTGTTTGCATAATTTTCCTAACTTTCATTTGTTTTTTCATCTCTACTGTCCCACTCTTTCCCAAGCCCCTATCTCAGTTTTATATCCTATCTCTCTCTAACTTGGGCCCCATCACACATTGCCTCCATACCTCAAATATTAATCAGTTCAACCTTCACAACATCCATTTTTCCCATGTCTGGCTCACTCCCAGTAACCATTTCCTCTGCTTCTACTCCCATGACACTGAATGTCCATTGTTTAATTCCAATATTAACAATATAAATGTATTTGCACCTACTTTGCATCAGCCAGATGTTTTGCCAATAAGTGCTATTTCCCTACCTCATCAAATTAATTCCCATGATTCCTGTTACATATTTATAATGTTTGATTCTGTCCCAAGTCCTTTTTTCTTTCCTTCTGCCCAGGAGCAAACCAACTTGTTCAAAAAGATCAGCAATTTCTTACATCATCTCAGTGAACAGGTATGTAGGGATTTGACTTTGTTCTCCTTCAAAAATCTAATAAGCACCCACTTCACCCACAACCTAAAATAAACTGTTCACCTGAGATGGAGAGGTTCAAGAATGGCCTGATCTGTACTTCAGAAGAAATATTTTAAAGGCAGCAGACTAATTTCAAGAAAGCACCAACAGAACTGAGAGCAGAATATGCCGTTAAAAATGCTGTGACTTCCTTTTTTTACACATGTCCTAAGCTAGAGCATATTCACTCTTACATTTCTGCAGTCCAGGGGGCAAAGACAACTACAAAATATAGAAGTTACAGCTAAGTACACACTCCCATTGGCTTTTTGGCACAGACTGGATATGGCATATGAAGAAACTGGGACTTCAGAAGCAACAAACCCATGCAGGGCATATGGCAACAGGAGTGCTCTGCAACTAGCTAGTCTTTCCATCAGAGTGCTCAGTGAGCAGTTACGAAAGAAAATTCCAGCAAACAATATTTCCTGGGCTGCAAAGAAAATTGTTACACCAACTTAATTACTAACAAAACATACCTAAGGGGCATAACCTTGTTTGCAGCACTGGGATTTGTTCACTTCGTTTCTCATGTGCTGAAATAACAAACTACACCAGAAAAGGCTGAGGATTTCAAGGCTGGTGTTGCAATTCCTGGGCTGGTGCTTCAGGCTACTTCTGACCCTGCTCTGAGCTCCAGGAGAGCAGCCTCTGTTTGTCCCCCTGCAACTCTGTCCCTCCTAAAGCTCTTGCGGGATCTGTGCAGTCCCACGTATTAGCAAAGACTGCACAAGACAACCACTTCTCTTACATTTTTAACACAGCAGCACAACTCCAGGCCTTAGAAATTCTTTTGAGAGAAGTCAGTGTGAAGAACCACTAATCAGAGCTTTATACAAAACACAAATTCTGCCTGCCTTATTTTCTGTGCCAATACCCCCAATCACAAAGTCATTCAAAAACTCTACCTTTTCTGTGAGCCCCAAATTTAACAAAACAAATAAGATACAACAACATCTGCCACGCAGGCATGCTACATCCTCTTTTCCCCTTTTTTACCCTTTGATTATGTAATTTTGGAATGTATACCAATATACAAGTTCTGCTTGAAAGAGCACAGAACAAAAATGTAATGTTAAAACAATCAACAAATATATGTTTACAAATGCTTCATTACCAAATGAAGCATTACACTGAAACTCAAAGATTTTGAGAAAACAAAAATATTGTTCAATAGCCAACCACAAGCATAGCAGCTGTGGAGCCAATATGATATAAGAATATGAGATAAAGACTTCATTTGAAGATGTCACTAAAATGGAGAGACATGGATTTGACGGGTGGACCACTTGATGGATAAGGAATTGGCTGGATGGCCACACTCAAAGAGTTGCGGTCAACGGCTCAATGTCCAAGTGTAGATCAGTGACGAGTGGCATTCCTCAGGGGTCAGTATTGGGACCTGCGCTGTTTAACATCTTTGTCAGGGACATGGACAGTGGGATTGAGTGCACCTTCAGCAAGTTTGCCAATGACACCAAGCTGAGTGGTGTGGTCGACACGCCGGAGGGAAGGGATGCCATCCAGAGAGACCTTGACAGGCTTGAGAGGTAGACCTGTGCGAACCTCATGAAGTTCAACAAGGCCAAGTGCAAGGTCCTGCACCTGGGTTAGGGCAATCCCAAACATGGATACAGGCTGGGCAGAGAATGGATTGAGAGCAGCCCTGAGGAGAAGGACTTGGGGGTGTTGGTTGATGAGAAGCTCAACATGACCCAGCAATGTGCGCTTGCAGCCCAGAAAGCCAACCATATCCTGGGCTGCATCAAAAGAAGTGTGACCAGCAGATTGAGGGAGGTGATTCTCCCCCTCTACTCTGCTCTCTTGAGACCCCACCTGGAGTACCGTGTTCAGCTCTGGGGCCCCCAGCATAAGAAAAACATGGACCTGCTTGAGTGGGTCCAGAGCAGGGCCACAAAGATGATCAGGGGGCTGGAACACCTCTCCTATGAAGACAAGCTAAGAGAGTTGGGGTTGTTCAGCCTGGAGAAGAGAAGGCTCTGGGGAGACCTTATTGCAGCCTTCCAGTACTTAAAGGGGGCTTATAAGAAAGATGGAGAGAGACTTTTTACCAAGGCCTGTAGTGACAGGACAAGGGGCAATGATTTTAAACTGAAAGAGGGTAGATTTAGATTGGACATAAGAAAGAAATTCTTTACTGTGAGGGTGGTGAGGCACTGGAACAGGTTGCTCAGAGAAGTTGTGGATGCCCCCTCTCTGGAAGTGTTCAAGGCCAGGTTGGATGGGGCTTTGAGCAACGTGGTCTATTGGAAGGTATCCCTGCCCATGTCAGGGGGGTTGGAACTAGATGATTTTTAAGGTTCCTTCCAACCCAAACCATTCTATGATTCTATGATCTATAGATGGCTGTATTTTTTACTAGCTCAAATATTTAATACAAGCACCAGTAGCTTTGTGTGAAATAATCTCATAAAATGTATTTTAAAGTTGAAGGGAAAAGGCTATTTTGAACTATAAATTTATGTTAAAACATACACTTGATCTTTTCTGAAGGCCTGGAATTAAAATCTCTCTGCACTTATGTCACCGGCAACGTATTTGCTGCTGCCTTTGGATCAGAATTTAATTTCTAATCTTTGATGGACCTGTAGCTTCAAAAGAACAAACTTCAAAGTCCTGTTCTTTCATTGCTAGCCACAAATAAACTTTATTTTTAAAAATGACAACTTACAGATCAGACAAGCCCAGATGGCGAAAAGGCTTCTTGGACAAACTTGAGAGCTTGTTTCTGGATAAATTTCTATGGGAAAACAGAAAAAATTTATTAATTAGGACTGCTTCTTCTTACACTCCCAATACAGTTTATGTCTCAAAAAAAAAAGAAGAGCCCAAACCAGCTCTAAAAAGCTCTTATTCCTTTAACTTCAGTGGGAAAGGAATAGCGCCCAGTCTCTTTTTACAGTTTGATGGGTTTCAAGGATTTGAATCCAGCCTGTGTCTGAAGTTAAATACATTCTTTAAAATCAAACTCAACAGGGGGTCAATATTTTCACTTAAAGCACTTGTGTTCATTACAGAAAAGCAGAAGATTGAATTGTTTCATAAGTATTATGTAAAGTCCAGGTGTTAATTATATGCTTAATTTATTCATAAGTGAAATGGTTGTATCCCTTTCTTTGATACTGCACCAAATTCTGTAACTCACAGACTAGCACACATCCACATCAGGGACTTTTAGTTATTATGTTCAAATTACATGTGCAATATGCACCCACAGGAAAGATAAAAAGCAAAAATGTAAAATGCCTATATTCAGCTTTTTTATGTCAATTAAGCATTTACAGTTTCCAGTGGTAATTAATGAAAGGTCCTCTCCCATTATGCAGAGCAAAGAAATGCTCCCCTTCCCAGGCTTACAAAAATACTTTCTCCAAACCAAAATAATGCTGGTTTTCTATAGTCTTATCAGTCCACAAATTAAAGACAGTGAGAGCAGTAAACTGTAAAACTGCCAGTAGTGTAGTGCAAATCACCATTATGAGCCAAAATACCACGAGTTTTATGCGGTATTATAGAGGTGCCATAGGGGCTCCATATTTTAAGTTGCATAGCATTTAAAACAGGGATTAAATCTCTTCCCCCTGCCCCCTAACTAAAAAACACAGTGTTTACTCCCCCTACTTTCAGCCCTTGATCTCTGAGTACAAGATAATTTCCAGAGAAATTATGGGGATGCAAGTTGCATCTTTTATAAACATTTAGAATGGAATCTTTGAGATTTTATTTACTATACTTTTGTTGACCCCTTCTAGCAAACAATGGCCTGAAGTTTGCAAGCTGACTGGTCCTAATGTGTGAGAACAAAATGGGTGAGCTACTGTTTCATTACTCAGGTCAACTGAGCAGCCCTACAGTAGGTGCTGGTGGAAACATCTCATGTGGATCCTGATGGTCAAAATTAAAGTACAATTTGCATGTAGGACAGAAGTTGCAGTTAAGTAAAAAATAGTCAATATGTTAACTAACTATGATGTTTTTCCTAATATTCACAAACAATAGGTTGGGAGGTTGAAAGAAAGAAGTTAAATCCTCCTATGAAATTGGGCTCTTGTCTCCAGCACTGATATGACACAAAACATGTCAAATCTTACCCCTCCACAGGTGATTCTCACTCGTCAAAAAAAAATCCATCCAGTCCTGAAACTGCTGAGCAGCGCACACAGATGCCCCTATGGTATTCCCAAATGAGGCAAGTGCCTGCTTCTCTTACCTGCACAGTGACTAAATCCCATCTTCCCTGAAAGACAAGAAGATATACAGTGGGTTCTACCTGCAGATAGGTACCCATGCCGCTTACTTACTAGTCTAGTGGAAGGCAACATATTCCAGGTCATGGGAGGACAAGATTTAAATCTTGGTTTCTGCACAGCAAAGAACCTCACTTTTCCATATGAGGAGGACTCCCTAACCATCAAATGATGAGTCCCTCAGGGAAATCTCTGTCCAGCTGAAGTTGTTCCATTTCATGTGGTCTTCCCTGACACCCTAAAAGGGAAAGCCCAGGCTCAAGCTCTGACTCCAGACCAAGCCAAATAGAAGGGGCTCTGAAAATCACTCCTCTCCCACTTTCTAAATACTAGAGTATCACAATACAGATCTGAAAATGAGCCTCAAACATCTTACGTAAGAGCCCCAGCCATCCTATGAGATGGTATTTCTCTCTTTTTCTCTTAAGACGATAAAATCTTTAAAAAATATTTTTAAGAAAATCTTAAAAAAAAAAAAAAAAGACTGACTCCAAGAAAGGGTTTTTTGTTGGTAAGCTGGAGTGGACATAAGAGTCTAACTACTTCACGAGCAGGACTGAACAGGACTGAAGTCCCATTTTTCCTACTGATTTCCTCCTGGCTGGTTACATGCTTCCTTGCTTAACTTACTAATGGTCATCTATTTCTCCATTTCTCTGTGAGGAGCTAAGATGCCTCATTCAGAGATATGAGCTCTACTGGACAGCAGACTGTTCAGTGTTGCCATAATTGTATTTTGTTGTCATTTAGCTTCAGGCCACTCATCACTTTTGGAGAATTATTGCAACCCCCTAGGCATAAGAATAGCCCTTACTTGATTTAAATTCATAAGCCAGACTTACTGTCCAAATATCAGTGAATATGTTACTTTCTGAACACTTCATGCAGGTATAAATGCATGAGCTGGTGAGGAACTGGAACTATTAATTCAAGCAAATTATCAAAAGAATAAAGAATTATTATTTTAACAAATCCAGTTGTGAAAAAACAAAAGTAACTCAATAGGTGTAATTGTCTTTTCAGATTTTTACCAGTTGTGCTTGCTATATACCAGACAAAGGAAGTAAGAAGCAGTAAAAACAGTAACAAAAAAATCCTGTTCCTATATTCTTGGTCATGGGTTGACACATTTAGTACTTTATGACTGTAGCCTTTTCCTCCATGTAGTTTAGCACCTTAAAGATTTTTAAGTTGGCGAATATAACAGAAATTTTTCAGACCACTGTTACTGATGTATTACCTTAAACTATACTTTGACAGTAAATTTACTGTTATATATATTTTTCAGAAACTGAGCACTTGATATTGATTATAGAGATGCCTGCTATGGTCTCTTTAATCCATGTTAAGTGAAAAAACATGGACCAACTTATTACAGAGTAGGCAATGACCACTCATCCACTTCCATGGAAAGAGAATATAAATCAGTTCACCGATTCAATTACACACACACGTGCACACACGCGTGCGCACGCACACACACATACACAAAGATTGTGGTGAGCAGCCTAAAGATGATTCATCTGGGCTTCGAAAGCCTTTTTTTATTTAAAAAAAAAAAAAAAAGGTATGGAGTACAGAGTCTGTCTCCAGACCTATACCTAAGGATAAGACCAGCATGCAGTCAAAAGCACGAATGTATTTTACATACGAATATCAAGCCCACTTTAAAGTAGTTAGACCTAATACAGCTAAAAGCATACCTGTGGCAACATAGGGAGCGCAAGAGTGGCCTAAGCAGCTGCATAAATATTCACATAGCTAGCAACACAGGTGCAGCTTTACATTGCAACGTCACTGTACTAGGTCTGGCTGGGATGGAGTTAATTTTCTTCATAGCAGCTGGTATGGTGCTGTGTTTTAGATTTGTGACCAAAACACTGCTGATAACACACTAATGTTTTAGGTATTGTTGAAAAGTGTTTGCACAGCATCAAGGCCTTCTCTGTTTTTCACTCTGCCCCCCCCAGTGAATAGATTGGGGGTGCGCAAGAGGTTGGGAGGGGACACAATCAGGCAAATTACCCAAACTGACCAAAGAGATATTCCATGCCATATAACATCATGCTCAGCAATAAAAAGGGAGAGGAGGGGTTTTCGGAGGTTAGCCATCTTTTGCTCAGGAACTGGCTGGGCATCAGTCTATCCATGGGAGATGGTGAGTGATTGCCTTTGCATCACTTGTTTTGTTTTCTTTCTGTCTTCTTCCGCTTCTCCTTCACGTATTAAACTATTTTTATCTCGACTCTGAAGTTTTTTGGCTTTTACTCTTCCTTTCCTCTTACCCCATCCCACTGGAGGTGGTGGTGGGGAAGTGAGTGAGTGGCTGTGTGGTGCTTACCTGCCTACTGGGGTTAACCCACAACAGTCACTATGCCACTATACTGCCTACACTGCTCCTGGCAAGGAGAGGCAAGAAGGAAGAGGAGGGAACAGATCTAAGAAGAATGGGAGGGAAGAGTTGAAGAAATGGTCATGGCCATTTTGCTATGCTCACTCTACAGGCTCCTGCTCTGCCTACAGCTGGAGCCAGCCCTGTGTTGCCTGCGCACATGTAAGGGAAAATCTGCAGCTAGGTCTCAAATAGTTACATTTGGTTACTTTTCCTAAACCAAATCAGCCTAGAGATATGAATGCATTCTAATACCTAGAGCTGTAAGTATACAATGTATACGAATCTATGATTCAGTGATGCAATTATACACAGCCTGGTACATAACAATAACTATTTTTTAATGTTTTAGGAAATACACACTTGCTGTGAAATTTATTTCTGTATTTAAAGGTATTGGCAGAATACCATGAATGTGTATTAATCAGGTCTATTAAAATTATTTTCAGCAGCAGATGATCTTATAAATTACAGCACTACTAAACTAGGACTGCTTAATAGCTTGCTAAACGCATCTGTTGACTAATTTGACCCTGAGGTCAATGAGAATAGCAGAATTAGATGAGCAAGGCTATTAATTACATTTAAGTGGTATCTATTGGAGCATTTATCTTTCTATTATTTATATTTTACTCAAATCTTGTCATCATACATAACTCTAGAAAGATATTTGGGCTACAGAAGTTTGGCTGAGAAAAGAAGGTAATGACAAAGAAAAGGCTTAAGGAAATATGTGTTAATAAGTTCCTTATAATTCTATATTCTTATATGATTCATAAAATAAATGCTATATTCTTATAATAAAGCTTCTTAACTACATTAAAAGACTTCTCATGTAAGAAAAAGAAAACTATAATAGTATCACTAGCAAAATTAAAGCTCATACAGTTGCATCAGTCTTCAGAAAAGTGTCTGGAGTTTCTGTTTTCTTTATGAAATAATGACAAACTGATGTTTTAAAATAAAATGTAAGACTTCTCAAGGATCTGTACTCAGAAGTCACTCTGGCAAAGCAAAATGATTTTAGCTTTTAATAGCTTTCACTGTCACAACCACAACAGCATCTGAATTTCTTTCCCAATGCAGGAGTCCCAAAACAGGAGTTTTATTGCTGATGACAACAAGCAATGATTCACCAGGGTTTTCAGAAACATTTTAACATGCATCAAGACTTCCCAGTGAAAACAAACAAATGCATTTTTTGCAGGGATAATAGATCAGCCTAGGCAAAAATGTCTCCATACTAACTGCTTTGTCACGTATATATAGAGAAGGTGGTGCCACTTACTATTTTCAGTCTTATCTAGGCTTATCCTGTGTCTGCTAAGATTACTAATTCCCCAACAAAGAAACCATAGTATCAGACTGGACAAGCTCCTAGTTCATAACTTTCTTCTGAATCAGTATTGCATGTACATCAACGTAACAGATGTCAGTCAGCTTAATTTGTTTCTAACAAGCAGTTTCATGAACTAGAGTTCTAATAAAGCCTGCATACCAACAGATATGTATTCCATGTTTTATTATGTGCTCCATTTGAAGCTTTTCCTGTAGCTGAAGTACTTTAAAGACATCTTGTCCACAGGGATTCTCTAGTGCCCAACAGGACATATGTGCACAATGATATTTTTCCCCTAAGCAGGACCCCTAATAGGGTCTCTGTGTTCTGCCCAA
This sequence comes from Platalea leucorodia, assembly GCF_965183815.1. Lineage (NCBI taxonomy): Eukaryota > Metazoa > Chordata > Aves > Pelecaniformes > Threskiornithidae > Platalea > Platalea leucorodia. Next base: position 32,410,256 of record NC_138859.1, read on the forward strand.
TGGCCAATTTTCACAAAATCTATTCACTTATATCAGTTTTGGTTAGAATCAACCACTGGGGACAAAGACACTTTCTGACTGCATGAGCCTCATTTTCTTAAGGAACCAGGCAAAAAAAGACTATGAAGAGGATCCCACCAACTCTCTCAGTTATTTTTTGCAGTGTCTACTTGCCCATACATCTGGGAAGGTCTTCCAAATATCTATCTGTCATCTTCCTTGTTACAACTTAAACTCAATATTTCCTATCCTCATGGTCATGAAGAAAACTGATTGTTCTCCTCTTCATAATCACTTTCCTTTTAAAAACCTATAGATGTATATTCTTTTTCACTCCTTTCTTTACTAAATTGAACAAACTCGGCCTTCTCAGCCTATCCTGAAATGATTTGCTTTACAAACTCCTTATAGCTCTGTTGCTCTTCTCAAATATCTTTCTAGATGGGTAGATTCGGTGTCCTAATCTGTATACACTATTCTAATAGATGCCTTCCCAGCAGCTAAAGTAATGGGGAAAAGATGCAAAAGTCTAACACAAAATTACTTCTGATCATAGACTGAATTTGCTTTGTTCTGCTGCATCATGCTGAGATTCTGTTTCAATATAGCCACTAAACATTTCTCTGCAACTGTGCCACTTAGCCAATAATTTCTCATTGTGCATTTCCACAGTCAGTGCATATGCACTTGACTTTATGAAATTTCATCTTCAATCATAATTCACTGGGAAACTGACACACAGGTAGACACACAAACTCATTCTGGAAGGTATTATTTCCCTTATTCACCAACTGATTATAGTAAAAGCAATTTACTTTATTAAGGACTATATGAAGTAATATGTAACTCTCATAGGCCAGCGAGATCTGGTTCATACTCTTCCATTGTTTGTTCCACATTAAGGACAGCAATTACTGTGAAGGCAAATTCAGATATTCATGCCCACTTCTTTACATAAACTAATTGCTATTCCTTGAAAAACACAGGTGCAGAAAGTGAGTCCATTTTATTAACAAATCAATCAGTCCTAAGCCCAATTCAACAATTCTTCCATATTACAAGAAAGCATTTAGGCATCTTAGAAGCCTGAGGCTTGGCCTTACGTCTTCTTGATTTCATTAGAAATTTAATAAAAGCAAGGGTTTAATTAAGTGATAAATATATCTAACAAAGATGAATGGACTTAAACACACATGAATACTTGGCTAAAACAGTGAGCCCCACACATGATCTCAATGTTTTGTAGGACTGGAACCACAATTTTCCATATAGTAGAATGAGTTACTCTATGTCTGTCCCACTGAAAGGCACTCCAGTCTTTCAGGGATATGTATTTAAACTAAAAAAACCCACAAAATCTTTCTTTATAACTGATCATTTTTCTCTGTACTTTGCTAAATCTAAACTGTAAGTAATCTAGAAAAACATGGTCAAAAAGCTGCACAGGCACCAACTCTGTTTCCTGAAGTTCATGAACTGAAAGTGCAATTGGGTGGGAAAATAACCGCATTCTTATATTCTGCTTTGGGTGCATCAATTCAGCTTAGAATTGAGCTGAAGTGAATATTCTGATCATCCTCACTTACAAGACTTAAGTTCACAGGCATGGTAGAGTCGTGGGGAATGTAAACTAGTCAAACTACATTAGAAGATGCGCTCCATGCATGGATCAAATGCACTTCTAGCTGCTAAAACATGTTCAGCCCACTGAATCAGACTAGAGTTAGTCCAAAGTCAAACCCATGTCACTGAGTGTGATGCACATAGTGTGGACATCATACTCTCACCACCAAATGACTCAGTAGAGAGAAGCACTCCTTTGTGCTCCACTACTTACTAAAAGAGACACAGCCAGCGACCACTGTTAGAGACAGGATAATGAGTTGGAAGGGTCCATTCCACGTTATGTTCTTATGATCTACCAATTCCTTATCATACATGTCCTATTTCACACCCATTAATGACAGGAAGCCATTAGAAGTTAAAACATTTTATATTAAGGAAACAGGAAGAGAGAGAAGGGAGTTAACAAGGTTTGGACAGTTTTAACTTACTTAGAAGACAGAAGCTATCCTTACTCACATGTATTGTAGGTTGACGTTTTTCACAAATGCCTGATGGGACACAAACCTTAAGCCTGAATCCACCACAGTCCTGTGAAAGTATATAAAACTTAGAATAGTTCATTTAAAATACAATGGAAAGAATAATGATAATGTTTAAAATAAGAATGTGGATGAAATATCAACTAGGTTGAACTGCAAGCTCTACAGCTGTCTTCTATAATGCAAAAAGTTAGCCCTACTTTTTCATGAGATCTGTAAATGCTTCTGCAAGAGAAATAAAGAAATAAAATTATCACATATACTTACAGATTTTTAAGTCCAACATAAAATCCAACTTCATTGTCATTGATACTTTCTAATTTCTGCTGGTTTGCGATGTAACTGTTGAAAAAGACAAAAAGCAAAGTAAGAAAGTGGCTCCTTCCATGGCCTTGATCAGAAGTCAGCAGTGAAGTCTGAAAGCTGGCAGTGGTTGCTGACCTACTGCACTGCATTTGGTTTACGTGGCAAGGTTTTGGTAGCAGGAGGGGCTGCAGGGGTGGCTTCTGTGAGAAGATGCCAGAAGCTGCCCCCATGTCAGACAGAGCCAGTTCTGCCCGGCTCCAAAACAGACCCACTGCTGGCCAAAGCTGAGCCAATCAGTGACGCTGGTGGTGCCTCTGTGATAACATATTTAAGAAGAGGTAAAAAATAAAACTGCTGCAAAACAGCAGCTAGGAGAGAGGAGCAAGAAAAACGTGAGAGAAACAACTCTGCAGACACCAAGGTCAGTGAAGAAGGAGGGGGAGGAGGTGCTCCAGGCACCGGAGCAGAGATTCCCCTGCAGCCTATGGTGAAGACCATGGTGAGGCAGGTTGTCCCCCTGCAGCCCATGGAGGACTGCGATGGAGCAGATATCCACCTGCAGCCCGTGGAGGACCCCACACTGGAGCAAGTGGATGTGACTGAAGGAAGCTGTGACCCTGTGGAGAGGAGCCCATGCTGGAGCAGTCCATTCCTGAAGGACTGCACCCTGTGGAAAGGGCCCATGCTGGAGCAGTTCTTGAAGAACTGCAGCCCATGGGAAGGACCCACGTTGAAGCAGTTTATGAAGGACTGTATCCCATGGGAGGGACCCCATCTCCCTGTCCTTATCTTGACCCACAAGCTTTTCGTCATATTTTTTCCCCTTGTCCTATTGAGAAGGGAGAGTGATAGAGCAGCTTGGTGGGGACCTGGCGGCTAGCCAAGGTCAACCCACCACATGCAATTAACACTGAGCTCTAGTTAAAGCACCTGCAGAGCAAAAGTGCTCATTAAAATCTTCCCCATCATTTATTATTGTGGTACAGGGCTGGAAGAGGAACAGTTGAGTTTTGCACAGGGGAAATGAGTTCATCAAGGAAAGAAGTCACCCCAAAGACACAACAAATAAAGATGCATTACAGTGTCACTGTTTTCCAGGACACTGCTTCATGGGTTTTAAAACAGGAAAAGGGACAACTTTCATGGTAGTAGTGGAGTTGCTCCCATTTACATTTGGGGGGGGCTGCCCTAGTCTTATTTCCCTCATTTTGTTCTTAATTTAATCACTCATTAAGTTAATTTTCTCCCTTTCACAAAGTAGTTGGAATTTTATTTTATAAGGTGTGGCAATAGGAAAACAGAAGAAAGGGAGGCTACACTTCATTATATTACATACACAAGTGGAAATTAAGAGAAGAGAAACTCATAACAGACCAAAGTACTGTCAGTCCTCTCACATACCGTGAATTTCTGCTTGAACCCCAAAAAGATGTGGGCATGCAAGCTGGTCTTTTGTATTATTACCATGCGAGATCTATGAATGACCAGTGACATCCCACCAATTGGAAATTAAAATGTTGTACAGATAATACATGGGATGATACATAGCTTATCTCTTCTGCAGACAGAAAAAAGTTTCACAGTACAAATCATGCTGTCCAGGAAGGACATGATCAGAGGAAAGTGCAATTCAACTGACCTTATGAGCAGAAACATAAGTCTGCTGTGGGAAATCACCTTGTCAAAGAGTCCATGCATTTCAAAAGATAACCCCAGTCACAGACAAATTGAAACTGAGATTCACTTGTGTTTTCATAAGCATCCAGAATTAAGCAAAGCCACAATACAGTATGTTTTCATAAACAGAAGGAGTATTTATTTTGCTAGAATAAAACTTGTTTTCACTTCAAGTGTTTCTTGTATTTAAAGGAACTCTGGTGAATTGGAGAAGAAAGTGTATTGCTTTCCCAAAGACAATAAAATCTACCATAGCTGGTGTTTTAGAGAAATCTTTTGTGTGCCCACATCCCAACAGAAGCTTGAGAATCCCAAGAGGTGGGCTGGGCTTACCTCCAAGCTGCAAAGCTGACTTAGGCTACGGTCTTGCTGAGCACCAGGAAAAGCAAAAAATTTCCCCTAACGGGATTCATTGTCTCTTGGGAAAAGTAAAGGCAGACAAAAGACAACATGTGATACTGGACAAAACACGTTACCACAGCATCATATGACATCAATGACTGCTCTGCAGGGCTTCTTAGGATAATATTAACATGGTGCACCCATTGTAATCTAAGTTTCCTATATATTTTGTGCCCTTTGTTAGATTTTTAAATGAATTTGATTTGATCTCTTGTGGTTTATTAATCTATTTTTCATTTGTTAGTTGATTTATGTATTGTGCCAAATAAAAACAATGAAGAAGTCTAGTAAAGGCTATCAGTCTTTCCACCTGAGTCCTGTAAGTGGATGATGATCTTACTGCCTCTGAATTTGCCCTGAAGAAGAACAGGGGATTTAATTAAGTCCCATCTTATCTGTTACTTAGACCTCACCATGCTAAAATACAGTTATGCAAGAAATATCAAAGGTATCTTCCTCACTCTGTTCTCAACATTCAACCAATGAGCACCCTGCAAGACCAGAAGGAGACAGGACAAATGCAGAAGAGCAGGAATGAAGGAAAACGGACAGAGAAACACAGAGGAAGAAGGGACTCAGAAGACTAAGGGTGAGTGAGCCAACAAGGGAAGGCGCCCCGTTGGACCTCTTGTTTGTGAACAGAGAAGGACAGGTGGGTGATGTGATGGTTGGAGGCCGTCTTGGGCATAGTGATCATGAAATGATAGAGTTTTCGATTCTCGGAGAAGTAAGGAGGGGGGTCAGCAGAACGGCTACCTTGGACCTCTGGAGGGCAGACTTTGGCCTGTTCAGGGGCCTGGTTGAGAGAGTCCCTTGGGAGGCAGCCCTGAAGGGCAAAGGAGTCCAGGAAGGCTGGATGTTCTTCAAGAAGGAAATCTTACAGGCGCAGGAGCAGGCTGTCCCCATGTGCCGAAAGACGAGTTGGCGGGGAAGAAGACCAGCCTGGCTGAACAGAGAGCTTTGGCTGGAACTCAGGAATAAAAGGAGAGTTTATGACCTTTGGAAGAAGGGGCAGGCAACTCAGGAGGACTACAAGGATGTCGTGAAGTTATGCAGGGAGAGGATTAGAAGGGCCAAAGCCCAACTGTAACTTAAACTGGCTACTGCTGTAAAAGACAACAAAAAATGTTTCAACAAATGCATTAGCAACAAAAGGAGAGCCATGGAGAATCTCCGTCCTTTATTGAATGTGGGGGGAAACAGTGACAAAAGGATGAGGAAAAGGCTGAGGTACTTAATGCCTTCTTTGCCTCAATCTTTAATAGTCAGACCAATTGCTTGCTGGATACCCAGCCCCCTGAGCTGGAAGACAGGGACGGGGAGCAGAATGAAGCCCCCATAATCCAAGGGGAAATGGTTAGCGACCTGCTACACCACTTAGACATGCACAAGTTTATGGAACCGGATGGGATGCACCCAAGGGTACTGAGGGAGCTGGTGGCAGAAGTGCTCACCAAGGCACTTTCCATCGTTTATCAGCAGCCCTGGCTAACCAGGGAGGTCCCAGTTGACTGCAGGTTAGCAAATGTGACTCCCATCTACAAGAAGTGTCGGAAGGAGGATCTGGGGAACTACAGGCCTGTCAGCCTGACCTCGGTGCCGGGGAAGGTTATGGAGCAGATCATCCGGAGCGCCATCACGCGGCACGTACGGCACAACCAGAGGATCAGGCCAAGTCAGTATGGGTTTATGAAAGGGAGGTCCTGCTTGACTAACCTGATCTCCTTCCATGACAAGGCGACCCGCTTAGTGGATGAGGGAAAGGCTGTGGATGTCATTTACCTGGACTTTAGTAAAGCCTTTGACACCATTTCCCACAGCATTCTCCTGGAGAAAATGTCTGCTCATGGCTTGGATGCGCGTACTGTTCGCTGGGTAAAAAACTGGCTGGATGGCCGGGCCCAAAGAGTGGTGGTGAATGGAGTCAAATCCAGTTGGTGGCTGGTCACGAGTGGTGTTCCCCAGGGCTCAGTATTGGGGCCAGTTCTGTTTCATATCTTTATCAATGATCTGGACAAGGCCAATAGCATCCTGGCTTGTATCAGGAATAGCGTGGCCAGCAGGACTAGGAAAGAGATCATCCCTTTGTACTCGGCACCGGTGAGGCCGCACCTTGAGTACTATGTTCATTTTTGGGCCCCTCACTACAGGAAAGATATTGAGGTGCTGGAGCATGTCCAGAGAAGGGCAATGAAGCTGGTGAAGGGTCTAGAGAACAAGTCTTATGAGCAGTGGCTGAGGGAGCTGGGGTTGTTTAGTCTGGAGAAGAGAAGGCTGAAGGGAGACCTTATCGCTCTCTACAACTACCTGAAAGGAGGTTGTAGCGAGGTGGGGGTCGGTCTCTTCTCCCAAGTAACAAGTGGTAGGACAAGAGGAAACGGCCTAAAGTTGTGCCAGGGGAGGTTTAGATTGGATATTAGGAAAAATTTCTTCACCGAAAGGGTGGTTAGGCACTTGAGCAGGCTGCCCAGGGAAGTGGTTGAGTCCCCATCCCTGGAGGTATTTAAAAGACATGTAGATGTGGTGCTTAGGGACATGGTTTAGTGGCGGACTTGGCAGTGTTAGGTTAACGGTTGGACTTGATGATCTTAAGGGTGTTTTCCAACCTGTGTCACATAGAAATATATTAGTGTATTACATTCTGTGGTAAACTTCAACTAGTGTAAAAGAGCTCAGCTCTCCTGAAGTTAATGAAGCAACCACAATTTACATCAGATTAAGATCTGAGTATGAGCAGACCATCTACAAAAAATGAAAATAAAAAAAAATATCAGTATTGGTCAACACTTGGAATATTGAAGCAACATAAATTCATAATCTTTCTTCCCCTATCTTTCTCTTATTGCATCCCTTAAAAAAAAAATAACAAAAAGAAAGTTCCACACTTTACTCTGAGCTGGTACTAGGCTGCTTATGGTGAATGATTTCTGACTTTCCATAACTGTACTTCAAGTAGGGACTCAGAAGAACTTTTGGCTAAGTGTAGCTACAAATTACTGAAAATAATAACTGTTATTCAATACATTTGTATACCACCCACTTAGTACAGAACATGACAATAAAGCAAATTTTACACAGTTGGAAATCCTTGAGGAGCAGACAGATTTAGATTACCACAAGCAGGTCAGGTTCTCTTATGCTTCCTTACTTGCTTAACAAATCTTTTTTAAAGTTAAATCTTTGCAGCTATTTCACAACAGTGAGAAAGAAAGAAGTAAAATGACTGTGGCTGTACACTTCAAAGGGAAGCTGTTCTTTTGTTTAATTTAAAGAGAGTTTTGAAATAAAAACTCTTCTCTAAGTGAAGTCTGTTTTTACCTTCTTCACAACTACTCTACCTTGATGTTATTTATCATCAAACATTAATACTCTAAAAGCTCCAACTTGCAGTGGGTGATGCTGAAAAATGCAATTTGCCTGCCTGTCCTTAAGAATATCCAGCCTGTTCTTTAATTGAACATTTTTTATTGTAGCACAGAAGAAAAACATCCTGAGTCATGGCTGGCTGAAGTCACATGAGGAGCTTGGAAGCTCCCACTACACACCACGATGTGTAGCACCACTAAAATCTGTCAGGATATTACCCAATCGGATCGCACTTATCAGCTCACAAATACCAATTATTGCCTCTAAACCAAACCCTCAGCTGTCTACAATACTATTCACTTGATTATACTATAGCATTTTTGTCTCTCCTTCAATGAGTCATCAGTAAACTATTTTTTATACTTTTAATTTAATGTCCCCTTCGTAAACTACTGATTCATTCTCATAAAGGCATTCAGAATCATATACTTACCAACTGCACATTGCAACCTACAATAACATGCTCATCTCGGCACACTTCAACAACTTAACTATTGAATAATATCACATATTCATATTTCACCACTTCTGCAACATTCTGGAAAGGATATTTTAAAATCCTATGGTAAAAGATTTAACTCTTTCAAATAACTTTTTTTTAAGAGAGTGGTCTTCATTTCCGTGCATTATACATGTAAAAAACTGTACAAAGTCAGTGAAGCAACTTTTGAATTATGAAAGAATGAAAAGAAATGAAAGCCATTTCTGCACTTTAAAACAGTTTAGATTCTTTTGTGCTTCAACAGTTCAAAAGAAGATTTCACTCTTAACTTTCAAATCTGACATGTCCATTTTCTTAAACTGAAAACATTTGGTCAGCAGAACTATATCTCCCTAACATATTTGATTTACTCTATTTTCTCTGGATTGATGTACATTAAGGTATATGACTCCATTTGGAGCTATACTGGAAAACCAGCCACATGCTAGTATCAGTGACATAGATGTAAGCAAATAACACTGTAATTCAGCTCCAGAAATATTTCTGTTGCCAGAAAACTCCCTTTATGGGAAAAATATTCTCTTAACACTCAAAAAAATAAATCAATTATATGTTTATCCCTAATTCATAAAGCTAGAAAAAAAAACTTCTGAAAATTAATAAACATTCCCTAGTGAAATGTTTCTGAACTTCAGGAAAACTTTTTATTCTGAGTTATTTTTTCACCAGATCTTTAGGAAAAAAGGCAGCACACTGCAGACATTGAACTGTCAGTAGATGAATTACCATTTAATGACAAGTCACATATGTCCCTAGTCTACACTACTGTGAGAGCTTTATGTAACATGCACAATTAAATACTACAAAATTCCCTAGTGCTGTATTTTCTTACAAACTCGAATATCAAATGAAGTTCATCAAAATATATGCTAAAGCTTACGGACATTTTCAGCACACCTGAGCTGATTTATGGTTATGCATCAAAATCATGAAAAACTTGTAGGCTGGACAAAATATTTGAACTTAGCAGATTCAAATAGGTTTCATTTGCAGTCCTGTTGAAACTGTTAGGAAATTCTCATTCCCTAACTATTGTACCAGTTGTCTTAATTGTCTCCTGACAAATTCTCAGTACGTCCTGCGGATTTTTTTGGATTTGTTTTTGCTTTTTTTTAAACTGTATTTCAAAAAGAGTAGAAAACTGATTGCCACTATCACAGGCTCCTGAAGTCATACTCCCATTTAGAGTACTTAACCATTAGTCACAGAAGACTATGGGAGGTAGAGCTGACAGAATTAACTCTTGGACCTTTGTTTGCAATCATCACTGACACACATTTTTTTTGGAGCAAATTCTTCACTACATATATCCCACATTCAGATAAGGTACTGTTTAGGACTATCTGGAACAAAGGCCAAGGTCACAGATTAAAGTTAGCTTCAAGAACTCCCTATTCTTGATCTGTGGCTGTTTCAACTGCAAGGAGGCGCCAGGAGTCATTCTGCTCCGTGCCAAGATGCTATGACTATCCAATTAGTAGTATCCAATTAGTAGCATGCAGATGCCATTGGGAATTGCTTCTCCAAAGCTGACATTCTGAACAATTAGCACCAATCCACCAGCTTAAAGCAGAAGAAAGCTGGAATTAAGTAGAGATCCCAGTCTTGTTTTGACACTGCAGGAGTGGATCCATACTCTTGCTTAAGACTGCAACTCCCTGGGAAATGGAAAGCCCATGGTTTGCCAGCTAACCTTAGTTCACTCCTTACAGTATGCAAACATTAAGGCAAAAGTAAAAATAAATTAATATGACCACAATGCAGAATTTAAGAAAACAGTTACTATATTTAGAAAATGGGAATATGAAATATAATGCACCCTTGGGCTTACTTATACTTTTCTACAAAACACATTTCCCCCACTGTGTATGAAATAATCTCTGCAGACTGACAGGAAGGGGCTTAAATTCCTGTACAGACCCTTTATAATATATACACAAAAAATCACACATTAAATAAACATACAAAAGGAGAACAATGAATGTGGCTGTTTATTAGTTCTTGATAGAGAGTTGACATAAGAATTTAAAAATTTTCTTTTAAATTTGGCTTGCTAGGAAGAAAGGACATCTTCAAGGAATGAATAAATACAAAGAAATATATGTGACAATTCTTTCTCCTATAGAGTCACCTAGTGCAATGACTTTTCAGAGACTAGTAACACAATCTCTCTTTTGCAGCACTTGCATACACCACCTCTGTAGCTGTCACTGGCCTTGATGCAAATGAGACTGACAAAACATCAGTTCCATAATAGTGCAGTAAGATCGATCCTAACCATCCTTTAGACACATCTTTTCAGGTCTTTCAGTGAATCAAAACATTAAAGCATCTTGGTTGATGTCAAAAACCTTGAATTCTTTTTTCCCCAGGCACTCATGTTCAGGCAGTGACTTTGTAGAAGGGATGTCTTAAGAGTTAGATAAGCACTTGCTGACATAATTCAGTGTGCTTTACAACATTTAAGTCCTTTTCCTATCTTCAAGTTATGATACATTCAGTATTCCCTGACTGATTCAACAGAAGAAATTCCCTCAGAAACTCCCTCTGAAGCCAGTCTTCTTCCCAAGTATATTATTTCCACTGTTTGACATTAATAAGTAGCTTTGTTCAGTTAAAAATTACTCTCTCTTGTAATGTTAAATACTCTGTTCAGTCTTTTCTGATATTCATTGAATCAAGACATGTTTGTACCTGCTACACTTTCTATTGTCTCATTCATTGCATGCAATATACCTCAAGCCAAACAGAACAAAAGGTAGTACTTCCAAATGACGGAATGAAACTGCAAAGCTTAAAGCCATCTATCCAGAAAAATCCATCTATATCCTGTTAATGCATTAATTTTGCTGAATAATTTGACTCCTGACATCTCAAACAACATTCTCCTTTCCATAAGTCAGCAAAAATGTTCCTTTTTCTCTTTTTATTTGTCTGAAGAGTCTACATATGGTCATAGTCTCCATTATTTTTTTCTTTGCAATTATTAAATAGAGAACTCAATTTGTAGATATTTTTCTGTTCTTCAAATGGTACCATCTGCTGCCTTAGTTCACAACTCATTTCCTAGCCTCTTTCTCAAGACTTGTGAAACATTCTGTGTAGCCCTGACCACAGATATTTGTCATCTCCAAGACATATCTTGTCTCTTAATGGAAGACATTTAATTTTCATATTGTTACTAAAACATTCCAAAAGGGCTACAGATTGTCTTTCTATATTTCCATTATATTAACTCTCTTGATGTTTACCTCAGCTTTCTAGGCCCAGAACAGGTTGCCACCTTCTGCATATCAACACCTATATTACCATTTATATTTAACCAATACATTATTGGAGAACATTTCAACAGCATTAAAATTGCTCCTCTGTTAAAGCATTTCAGAGGCACTCTTTATTCTTCCACATTTATGTGCTCTTTACAGTTCCCTATTTCACTTTCTATTATCACATTTATTTCCATTCCATTCTCTGTCCTGTATAGTCCATTTCTGCTCATTTTAATTGGCCTATCTTTTTAATTTATAGCTTCTTCCACTAGTATTCCTAAAAACAGCACTTCACCTTCACTTGAGGAATCCCATTCTTCACTTAATACAAGCATTTTCTTGCTTGCATTGCATATTTTAGCATAATGATGTGTTTATTACACTTCCTGCACATTTGTCACTACCCAGAGCATTTCTAATACTCATGCTGACTGACATATTGCTGCCACTGTTTCCATAGCTTTTCATATTCCTCTACTTGGTCAATTTAATTTCTGGGAAATTCTCCCTTGCAATGGTGCACACAGTAAAACATCGTGCATCTTTCATCCAGGTTATTTGTATTTCTGTTTGTTTTGCTGCTTGGTATGTACATATTACCTTTTCTAGAGCGCAATCAAATTGACTTTGTTGTTATACTTCATGAAAATTTACTCTTTTGTAAGTGTTCATTTTCTATTTTGACATCATTTTAAGTCTTTGACGATCTCTATTGGTTTCCCTTCAAACTTTGTTCTCATCCTGCATGTACCTCTTTCACAAGGTATTATTTGGTACAATGGTCTTCAAACTTTTTCACTATTTCTGCAAAAGCTGCCTTCTCCTTACCCACCACAATTTTAATGGCATTCTTCATTTACCTTTACAGCTTTTGTCTCTGCCACTGCTTAAGAGCAGACTAATATTTTTCTCATCGTCCAGCCTATTTATCCTTATGTTTTTCCTAATTATGCAACACTGCTGCACACACCCTTCAGAATTCCTCCAATCTACACACCTTCCAGCATTCCCCTAACCCTCAGGATGGGTGAAGCGTTCACCTGCAATTACATCAGATCAAGCTGCCAGTTCAAATAACTACAACTCTTTAGGGTTGTCATCTCCTAAACCTTTCACTTTAGATACCAACTGTGGAGAGCAAAACTGCTTCAAGATAAACTGTTTATTAAAAATCATAATAAGATGCAAAGTGCTGTACAGCAGGCAAAAACTGCATATAAAAGCATACTGAAGAGGAGGGAACAACTGCCCTGTCTCCACACAGACATGAACGCCATGGAGAGTTGCAAGAAATGTTCAGGGCAGGGAAGATCAAAACGATCTTTCTTCCACCTCCTCCCACCTTCAGGACAAGTGGTAACTATTTCTGTAGCTGTGCCACCTAGGTCCATGCCCTCCAAAAAACATGGGCTTTGGGCAACAAGACAGCCACAGCACACAAACACGGTCCAGAATCTGTAGTGATGTCTAGTGCTGAAAAAAAAAACCCAAAAGTTCTATCCAGCACTAATATTTTTCCACTTTGGTATCTTTATGCCACATATGGATTTGTGCCAATTCAAACTGTTTGTAAATCTATTTGAACCTAATGTGAAAAGTTCAAACTTTTGTGTACACGTATAAATACGAGGCATATACAGTATTCAAAATATACTTACATTGCTACCACCCTAAACTTGAAAATACTTTGGCATATGCTTAAGTACACTGCATAGTTATCCACATAGAAGTTAACAGAACTGCTCCTAGTAGGAGAGCTCAATATATGTGTTTACAAGCTGAGGATCACTGCATGCATATTGTATTCCAAAACTAATTTTTAAAAAGTTAGGAAGAGACGAGACTCAAGGGGGGAATAAGAAATGAAAAAGCAACAGATTATTTACCTCCCTATCCACAAAAGGGATTTTACTTTCCTTAAACAGACCCATATTCACCAAATAGGTTCAGCTGGAAAAAAAAGAAGAAGAAAAAAAAAAAAAGACATGTCTACGTGAGGTAGAAGACCACAGATTTGGAGGAAATGCTGGAAATAATGTTCAACTATTATCCAGGAATATCAGGTTCAATTCTTCCCTCTTCCTGAGGGAATGTAATCCCAGTCTCCCAAATGATACCATACTATAAAGCAATCAGAGAGGGCAGTCGCAGCCTTACCTGTTCATGCTGTTATAATTTTTGTCATAATTGAACATTCAGTGGAGCAGGAACAGGATTCAGCTGTCTCACTATACAAATAAGTATCACAGTCACTTAGCTAAACAGACAGTTCTGCTCACTGACCCAAAAGCATATTTAAGTATTCCACATGAATTTAGGCAACTCTGACAGGAAGAATCAAGACAAATCCACATCTGTATGCCATATAGGACGGTAGTTAAGATGCTGACATGCAAGACCTTAGTTCAAACCCATGCTCTGAATCAAGCAGAGCAACCCTGCACAATACTCTGCTGAAATGGTTTGTTTTGGACCACACAGTTTACTCCACAGCATGATGCTGTTTGCTAGAAGGGAGGTCTTGCTTTCCCCACTCAGTGAACTAAGTCCCCAAAGTTTTCTTATAGTCAGTGGAGAGAGAGGGGGGCGCTTACATCAGATAAGTAAGTAGATTTGCAGTAAGAATCTAATTTAGGCCTTCTGAATTACTTCCTGGAAGAGGCGGACTCTCCATTGCTGGCAGGAGAGTAGCCAGCTGAGTTAAGTACCTTTGCTACACAGTTCATAGAGACTTGCTAGATTTTAAATGCTGAGGTCTGGGACAGTCCCAGACATGCTTAGCAAGTCCAGCATATGACACTAACAGCATATGCTGTGAAAAGTCCCCCATGCATGCCCAATAAGTCTGACATGCCCAGTATGCACACATGATTTATCTGCATATGCTTGCTGTGCAGTCTGGCATTTAGAAAATCAAACAGTTGTTGCAGAAGTATGGGGAAAAGTCACGTCCTATATGCTCTTCATATAGAATACAGCATCTGACTGTGTAATATAGGATGTCCATGTTACACAGAATATCTGCTTAATATGGCCCTAATTATTTTTATATGTATGGTTCAGAAATGAAAAAGGTAAAAAATATTTTGTTTAAATCTAAAACCAAAAGATTTCTGTTGTCTGAAATGCCAAACCAAGATGAAAAAAAAAAAACTTGCCCAGCCCCAATTAGAGTTCTATCAACAGATTCTCCCATAAGAAGCTTAGAAGTGTTACCATTTCACTGTTTCTGTTTCAGCAATGGACTAACTTTGATTAATTGCTTGTCCTTCTTTTCTTTATACATCAGACAAATGTATATAGTGAACTAGTGAATCTAATACAAGCTTCTGTAGCAATTGCAACTGCCGCTGTTTTGCACATGGAACTACTGTGCAGGTTCATTTAAATATGGAATTATTTGAAATTTTGTAAAACACCCCTCTAAAATACTCAATCTCAACTTCCTCTTGCCTTGACATATTTAGTCTTCACACAGCAGGAAAACACTTGGGATCCAAGAAAAGCCCCAAGCCAAAAATAAATCACATGATGGACTAATAGGCCTCAAGAATACCCCTACTCTTCCAAATTTATAAAAAAAAAAGGCAAGAAAATGCTTGAATCAAAGTTCTTTTCATCCTTAGCATATGTCCTCTAAACTATTCTACATTGGTGAAATGCTAATTTCATTGACGTTTTGCCACCAATTTTAACAAGGCCAGAATTTGAGCCTTGGCTTCCCCTTAAAATAAAAGGCGTCTAAGTATCTTGCTGGATCAGGACCAGTAGGCTTAGCAAAAGGCTGGTTCAAGTCACACCATTTAGAGATTATGATCTTTTAAACTGCTTTTACAAATGTCTTGGGTCTTGTGTCTGCCTTGTTCTACTTTCTCTTAGTTCTGCAAAAAAATTTTGTTTCTTCAGGCCCTGCTTAGAACTAAGGAATATTGACCTGAAATCTGATCTTCAAGAATGTCAGAAACAAGAGTAGCTGACCTGGTATTAAATATATTTAATCATTTCAGCTATAACTGAAACATCAGTCAATACAAGTCATTTTATTCCAGGAAAATTTTTAAAAATATACATAGTCACAATAGAATTTTCATGGCATGGCTCCTTTCCCATAAGTGCATTATGATTCTGTAATGTTATGGTTAATAGTAGCTATATAAGAAACGAGATCTCCATATGCATATTGCAGGGGATGTTAGTTTGGTTTGCTTTGCTTTATGCAGTTTCTGAAAACTTAGTCTCACAATCAAAAAGGAATTAAGGCGCATCCCCAATATATTTGATTTCAATAGCAGCTATGTGCCTACATACATTTGTATAAGTAGATCTTTTTGTAAATGCAAACAGTGTCCAGTAATAGATTGTATTCACATCCCATGAAGCATAGGCATATGGCTTTCAAACCTCTATGAATTTATTTCTCTATTTGAATTACACATAAATGATAAGTTAATACAAAGAGTGCTTCACTTTTTAAAGGACAGTTTTCAAAGAGAGGTTTTCCAAATATAACAAGCTAAAGATACATTTAACATCAATAAAGTATTGAGAGGGTTTTTAAAGTTCTCTGCTCTATTTTTCATCATTTTTATGCTTCATTACCTACTATATTCATCCAGCTTGGGCAAAGAATTCTACTAGCCACCTTTATTGACATGATGTTAGATATTGCTGCAGTGACAGGTGACAAACACTGGAAAGAGAGAACTGCAATCCAAAACGTACGTTATTTTTCCCCTCTTATTTTAAAACTAATTCAAAATGGAGAAATAAAACCTTTATTTAGTTATGTAAAAGTTTTTGGTTTAGAGTGATTCGAGATCTAGAATCTCAATAGGCTGCTTTCTCTCTTATACTTTCAGCATAAAAATAATAAAGGAAAAATAGAATCTGAAAAATCTGGTAAATGCCATTCTAAAGATATTGGAAGCTGGACTCTGGGCCTTCTGTTTTCTCATTAGTATGGAAAGAAGTAGAAGTTTCATGAAAACATATTCTAGACCAAAGCCTCAAATTCATACAAATTACCTTCATTTTAGTATATAAATCCCAAACCTCTCTTAAAACTCGAGTGGCTAAAGACATACAACTACAGGTAATGTCTTGCCAGCCCAATCCTGCACAACACTGAACACCTGAAGGATGCTGCCCTCCTCCAGCAAGAGCCAGCTTGCACTGTCTCAGCCTGCCAGAGACAACCCCAGATAAGTTCCCAAGGAGCCCCATGAGTCCTCACTGACTGGAAGAACAAGGATTAAAACAAGGGATGCAAAAGGTTACCTGAGAGCAAAAGGAAACCAGAATATATAAAACCCTATAGTTTGTGATATTTGGGGTATTTTTAGAGCCTGGAAATTACAAAACTGATTTTCATAATGCTTATTTTCAACTCACCATAACCAACTAAGATCTTTAAAGGAACATGAAAAAAAATGGACAGATTCCTAAAAGGAGCTATTGTATTACAACTGTCCAAAATCCCTTTAATAATTTGTAGCCCGATGCCTTGCATTTTACTGTAACATTCCAAAACACCAGAAATAAACATTAAATCCAGCCAAGCTGTGCCATCCTGCACAGCCAAAAGTGTTTTCAGAAGGAAGGGAATGGGGGTTGAGAAGCTCTCTTGACAGTTTTATAATATATTTAATCTACAACAGAGTCTAAAATTCTAAAATGAGAGAGACCCATAATACCAACAGCACTGAGCTTCATATGAATTTAAACATGCTTTTTTTTTTTTAGCACAGGCTCACATGACTTGTTAAATAATTTACTCTATAAATTACTTATCCTGTCTTATTTATTAACAATTCTAGAGTGCTTTATATAACTCCATTAGAAATTTACTTTGTGGTTTTGAAATATATACACTACACAATCACCTCTCTCTTTTACAAGGGAAGAGCTAAAGTCACCTACTATTTTGTTGAGAAGCAGTTCTTCCTGAAATACACCAAATAATTTCAAACCTCATTCATCTGAATAATCATAAGACAACGTATTAATGACTTGATACTAGAGCTGCCAAATTAGGCCAGGAATATACTTGCACTGCAAGAAGATACTTTGACAGCAAGGACTATGAAGAGTCATATACACTGAGATATACTAACAGTACATTTTACTTAAAGACAAAATATTAGATCAGGCTTTTTACAAAAAATCCTGAAAACTTTTGAAAAGACTCATTTACAACTGTATTAATATTTTTGCTCAAGTGATCGTGCTTAGAATTACTCATGTGCCATTGTACCTATAGTGTATGGATTTAACAATATTTATATATTAATTTTACTCTCATCATTCTTCCTCCTTAGCTCTTGGTTTGAGCTTCAATGGCTGATTTCATGATTTTAATTCAGGCCTCACTTTGGAGTTCACTTTATCTCTAATAACATCAATACTACAAAACAATTATTATGATTAAGCTGTCTTATTACAATTACAATTACAATTTTAGCACAGGCACATGCTTTCCAGACTGAGACCAGTACATGTCAGCACCCTAAGCAACAGGACAAAAATCTAATCTTATTGGCTACTCATGGATTGGACAGGCATACTCTTTGCTGGGTAAAAAACTGGCTGGATGGCCGGGCCCAAAGAGTGGTGGTGAATGGAGTTAAATCCGGTTAGCAGCCAGTCACAAGTGGTGTTCCCCAGGGCTCAGTATTGGGGCCAGTTCTGTTTAATATCTTTATCAATGATCTGGACGAGGGGATTGAGTGCACCCTCAGTAAGTTTACAGACGACACCAAGTTGGGAGGGAGTGTTGATCTGCTGGAGGGTAGGAAGGCCCTACAGAGGGATCTGGACAGGCTGGATCAATTGGCCAAGGCCAACTGTATGAGGTTCAACAAGGCTAAGTGCTGGGTCCTGCACTTGGGTCACAACAACCCCATGCAACGCTACAGGCTTGGGGAAGAGTGGCTGGAGAGCTGCCTGGCAGAAAAGGACCTGGGGGTGTTGGTCGACAGCCAGCTGAACATGAGCCAGCAGTGTGCCCAGGTGGCCAAGAAGGACAATAGCACCCTGGCTTGTATCAGGAATAGAGTGGCCAGCAGGACCAGGGAAGTGATAGTGCCCCTGTACTCGGCCCTGGTGAGGCCGCACCTTGAATACTGTGTTCATTTTTGGGCCCCTCACTACAAGAAGGACACTGAGGTGCTGGAGCGTGTCCAGAGAAGGGCAACAAAGCTGGTGAAGGGTCTAGAGCACAAGTCTTATGAGCAGTGGCTGAGGGAGCTGGGGTTGTTTAGCCTGGAGAAGAGGAGGCTGAGGGGAGACCTTATTGCTCTCTACAACTACCTGAAAGGAGGTTGTAGCGAGGTGGGGGTCGGTCTCTTCTCCCAAGTAACAAATGATAGGACGAGAGGAAATGGCCTCAAGTTGTGCCAGGGGAGGTTTAGATTGGATATTAGGAAAAACTTCTTCACCGAAAGTGTTGTCAAGCATTGGAACAGGCTGCCCAGGGAAGCGATTGAGTCCCCATCCCTGGAGGTATTTAAAAGATGTGTAGATGTGGTGCTTAGGGCCATGGTTTAGTGGTGGACTTGGCAGTGTTAGGTTTACAGTTGGACTCGATGATCTTAAGGGTCTTTTCCAACCTAAATGATTCTATGATTTTATGATTCTATTAGAGGCACAGGATTTTGGAAATCTGTCTTTTATCCATCAGAAGAGAAAACTGTGCAAAAACAACTAGGAAGGGGACGAGTGAGGAAGATATAACTAAGAAAAGCACCAGGCAGAAATACTCCTATGTCCTCCCATAGTTTCAGCAGCTGAGTCTCACAGGGCTGATGCAAAAGTGTTCTGGAGGTCTTTCTGCTGATTTCAGTGGATTTGGATGGTGATCCAACTAGGAATAAAGTAATACCTGGACTGGAAAGAGAGTGTTTATTAAGCTCTAAAGTGCTATTTATCTATGGGCCAAAATAGAGTCAAAGCACCCAGGTACCAAGTGGTGGAGGCTGTTCAATGCGTGGGAAACTGCAGCTGTTATTCCTACCAGCACTATCCCAGCTTTCTCTCCCACTTCTCGGAGCCAAGGGGAAAGCTGTGCTGCCCACTCATACTCTGCCTGCTCAGTGTCATCCACCTGGCCCACAGCCAACCCTTTGCACCATCATGGGTTTCACATGCCCAACCCAACCATGCAGTATCCCACCTGCAAAATTCCCAGTGCACATGGCCTTCTTCCCAGATGAGGATCTTTACTCAGGCAACATTCCCAGGGAGTTGGTGGATGTTTTGCCTAGGACTGTGGGACCCACTCCAATCAAGAGCAGGTCATAAGCAATAAATGAAGGATTAGTCTCAAAAGACATTCAGGAAATATAAAGGAATATATTACAAGAAATTAAGTGTCTTATGCTTTTCTCACTCTCATTTGTACCAAGAGTAATTCTACCAGAGATCAATGGAATTGTGTTCCTGTAACTACAGAACATATAAAAGAAAAATCAGGCCAGAGGCTTCCTAAATAAAATGCATGCTACAGCCTCTTAAACTGGTTGCTTAGCTAGAATAAACAAGATCTGCAGTGTTAAAAAATATGTTTTCACATTCTGTATCTACCATATTAGAAATGCTTCCTTACATATTTATTATTTGCTAAGTTCCCACAATGAAATAATGTGGCAGCTGCAGGAGTCCAATTTTTAATTTATATCTACAAACTAATTAAAGGGCCTTCATGCTTTATGAAAGAGCATCTTAAATACGTGCAATAGTATCTCCTGAGAAATTCAGTACTCCAAATTATTTTTAGATCATCAAACACAACATGCAATGTCACAGAATGATACAGTAAAAATTGAAAAGAAATATAAACACAGAAAAAAAATAAAACCCAAAAATATCAATGCAAAATGACTGGACATGTTTTAAGTAAGTTGATCATGTCTAGCATATATATTTACATATGCATTTTTTTCTCTGATCTTTTAAACAGAGCTTAAGTTCTAGAGGAAAATTGCTGAGTTACCTCCAAATTGAACATATCGGATAACTAGGCTAGCAAAGCTTATAAAAATGAGCAACGATGCATAGCTTGAAGCATTTTTTTTAATTAAACAATCCATAGAATATTAAACAAACATCTGAAACAATAACTGTTGTAACAACTTAAAAAGATATTACTTCATTCTCTTAGGTTCTAAAAATCTACCGAAGGTAGGCCCTATATGAGTAGAAGAAATGAATGTCTCCAGCTTTTTCCCCACACATACATGGGGAAATGCAGCAAACTATAAGAAAATGCAGCAAGGTAGCCCAAGAGCTAGAATTAATCTGAAGTCACACCAAATTTAATGGCATTTTCACATTGTTTCTAAAAGAAACTGAAAAAGAGAAGAAAGGAGAAGAAGGGAAAGAGTTAGAAATCTGTATATATTTTGAAGGGAAATATTCTGTTATCTTTTATATTAAAAATGTCATGGGAAACAATGCAGAAACAGCAGGTGCTGGGGAAGATGGAAATGGAAAGAAACAGCTGTAGAGGGTTTTTTTTCCCATATCTATCATCTACAAATCTGGTATCCAAAATTTTTGCTCATCAAGTCTTTGCAGCTTTTCTCAGGCAAAGTACATAGATTCCAAAGAGCTGTAAAGAGGATGCAGGACTGAACACAAAAAGCTACTGGATTCCTTTACTGAAATCATTTGCAGTCAAACAAGGTTGGAAATGCCACATGGGAAAAACCAAACAAAAAAACCTTCCTCACTATTAATGAGGGTTTTCTAATGCTCCAACACTTGCTGAGAGCGCAATGTTCATTCTCCTGCAGACAGTATTTTCTCCTTACAGCCACCTTATAGGGAAGGGCAAAGCAGGCTCGCGTGCCTATGGCCAGGGCAGGGAAGCTAGTTTGCTCTCCCTTCTATCAGAATGTGCTGCATCGCTTTCTCCCCCCCCCCTTTTTTTTAATAGAAAAAGAATATAAAGTGGAGATCTGAGAGGGAGGATGGCCACCCACCAAACTCTCCATTCGCAGGAATAAACAGAGGGAGCAAAAATTAAAAAAAGAAAAATAAAAAACCTTTCCAAATCTGCTGCCGACGCAGAAGCGAGATTTGGGTGGTGCGCACTCCACCCCACCCCCCCAGCAGATGTAGGAGCCGGAGGCGGCAGCTCGGCTGCGCGCTTCTGCAACCCCAGGTATTTCCGCGGACCCGCGACCTCTGCGCTGACCTTCCGCTGCGCCGCTTCACTGCCCGTCCCGCTCCCAGGAAATCGTATCGTGGGTAACTAGGATTTATCATCTAAATGGGTTCGAAATGATATCTCTGGGAAGTCAAGTTCAAATTAAATCACACTGGACTTTTAGGCTTCCAGCTGGAACATCAGTCCGCGGAGCAAGTGCATTTCAGCGCAGGGAACTTCCCCTCTGCCCGCCATCCCCATGTCGCTCCGGCGGCTCCATCCCCGCCACCCCCGCGCCCGGGACTGGGGCCGGGTCGTACTCACATCTCGGTGACATTGTCGCCCTCGGCGCTCCGCTGCGGCACGGGGAAGGAGATGATGCCTGGCGCCGGCTCCGCGCACCAGATCCGCCAGGAGCTGCAGCGGCAGGACGCGGGGCAGCCCAGCGCGCCCCACCAGGAGCCCAGCACCAGGCAGCACAAGCCCCACAGCCGCGCCAAGCCGGGCCCCGGCCGTCTTCGCCGCCAGGACGCCATGCCGCCCCCGCTCACTCCAGCGCTGCCTCGACGTCCTCCACCTACCGCCACTGCCGAGGAGCACGACCGGAGGGTGCGCAGCCTTCGGAACCGCGGGCGAGCACCCTGCGGCCAGAGTTCACATGGACGCACCGCAGCCGCCCTGGAGGCTTTGCGGGGCGGCGGGACCAGGCGCTGCTGCGGGACAGAGACGGAAAGGCGTGATGAGAGGCGAGAGGGGCTGCCGGCACGGCACGGCACGGCGTGGCGTGGCGCGGCCCGCCCTAGTACCTGCCCTGGCCCCGCGGGCGGGCAGCGGCGCCGCCTGACCCGCGGCGGTTACCGATGATGCTGCAAAACGCGCGGAGCGGCCGAGACAGGTGGCAGAGGCAGCGCTTCTACCTGCGGGGGTTCAGCCGATCGCTGCCCGCGGTGAAGAAAGAATGGAAGAAACAGCACAGGTCGCAGCGGAAGCGGAACGCAAGGCGCTGTGCTTGCCGCTTTGCGCACCGTATCCTCCTCCCTCCAGCTGATAATAAAGCAGCCGCAGCTCTTGCTCCAGCCCAAGCCCGGGAGCTGCCGGCAAAGTGACGTGAAGCTGACGTAAAGATGGGCAAAAACTTCGCAAAATGAGCCTGAAATCTAAAAAAAAAAAAAAAAAACAAACCAACAGAAAAACAGGGACAGAGAGAGACAAAAGCAACAAGGCAGGGAGGAGGGAGGAACTGAGAAAGTGAGAGAGAAGAAAATGAAGGTGGGGGAGACGGAGAGAGACATAGACACGAAGAGCAGGAGGAGGAGAGGGAGGGAGAGGGACAGGGTGAGAGAGGTGGCGAGGAAGAGAGAGAGAAGGAGGGACACTGAAAGGGAGGGAGAGAGGGAGAGAGATGAGGGAGAGGCAGAGTGATGCAGAGAGAGGGGCAGAGAAAGAGATGGTGGGAGAGAGATGGAGAAAGAGAGACAAGCGAGGGGAGAGCGAGATTGAAAGGGGGGGAGAGATGGGGAGAAAGAGATGGAGGAGGGGGAGAGACAGCAGGAGAGAAACAGAGAGAGGTGGGGAGAGATTAAATGGGATACAGAGTGAGATGGAGGGGGGGGAGAGGGGAAACAGGAGGGAGAGAGAGGCAGGATGAGAGGGAGAGGAGGGAGAGACAGACAGAGGGGGAGATGGGGGGTGAGAGAGATGGAGAGAGGGAAAAAGAGACGAATTAAGAGGGAAGGAGGGAGAGATGGAGAGACACTGAAACAGAGAGCGAGAGAGGGAGAGAAAAAGGTGGGGGGATAGAGAGGGGGGAGAGGGATGGGGAGAGAGGGAGACAGAGAGACAGAGATGGAGAGACAGAACCAATGGGGGAGAGAGGTGTAGAGGGAGAGAAAACCCCACAAGAGAGACAGAGAGAGATTTAGAAAGGGAGAGATTGAGCGAGAGGGGGAGAGGCACAGGGGCAGAGAGAAGAGAGGAGGAAAGAGAAAGGGAGGGGGAGAAAGACACTGAGAGAGAGGAAGTGAGATGAGGGGAGAGAGACATGGAGAGCAAGAGAGGTGGGGAGGGGAGAGAGAGAGGAGGCGGGAGAGAGAGACAGAGAAAGATGGGGAGGGAAATCAAGAGAGATGGAGAGAGAAGGAAGGGGATGGAGATAGAGATGGAGAGAGAGGGATCGAGAGAGATGGGGAGAGAGAAATGTAGGGAGAGGAATAGAGAGAGAGTCAGAGAGAGAAAGGCGGTTAGGAACAGAGAGAGAGATGCATGCAAGGAGACAGAGAGAGGGAGGGAGCAAGATGGGGAGAGAGACAGGGACAGAAAGGGGGAGAATAGAGAGGGGAACAGACAGGGAGAGAAAAAGCGACGGGGGGGGGGGGGGGGGGAGTGATGGAGAGAAACAGAGAGAAAGAGACCTAGAGAGCATGAGAGAGATTGGGAGAGGGAGAGACAGCCTGGGAAGGAGAGCGGGCGTGAGAGAGGGAGACAGGGAGAGATGGAGACAGAGATGAGGAGCAAGAAAGAGAGTTGCCCTTTATGTGAGACTGCTGCTGGAATGCATGGAGTTCTGTCTAGGGATGCATGATGAGCCAACTGAGAGCTTATGGCTAAGGATTAAAAAGCAAACCAATAGGCCAGTAGGCTGGGGGTGGGAAAGAGGTTGGGAGGGGACATAGCCAGGACAGCTAACCCAAACTGACCAAAGAGATATTCCATATCATATGACATTGTGCTCAGCAATAAAAGCTAACAGAAAGGAGGAGGAACATTTGTTATTAAGGTGTTTCTCTTCCAAAGCAGCCGCTACACATACTGAGGCCCTGCTTCCCAGGAAGTGGCTGGACATCACCTGCTGATGGGAAGTAGAGAATAATTTTTTTTGCTTTACTTCCACATGCGGGCTTGCTTTTCTTTATGAAACTGCCTTTATCTCGACCCACGAGTTTTTCATCTCATTTTCTGTGAGAGAGTGAGAGAGCGGCTTGATGGGTACCTGGCAGCCAGCCAAGGTCAACCTACCACAGTCTTTTTTGGCGCCCAATGTGGGGCACAAGACAACAGCAGTTTTGAATTGAGCATGCTATAGCTATAGTAGTTATTAAGTAGAAAGCATCTATGCAGCTCACGGAGTTTGCTGGCTGTACTGCTTATCTCTTTATTTTGCTGAGCTTGGGAACATGTTAATACAAACAATGGCTATGCACTTTGCCCTGGCATTGATGCCCTTACCTGTGCTGGGAGAGCTATCTTGTGGATAGGGTGAGGGAATACACCTCCCTCGTCCTATCCAGGATTGATGTGGGTGGTTTTATTGCGCAGGCTCCCGAGGTCCTTGTTCACCCTTACGTGAACTGTTTAATACTACTAATTAACACTGTTGGCTTATTGTCAGGTTTGTGGAATCTGGTGTTGTCCTGGCATAAGAGGAGACAACTTTTAGGTGAGGCAGTACTGACACATGCCCTGAGGCAGCTGGTTCCTGGGTGGTAGGGTGTGTGGAAGGATTTGGGCAGGTGCCTAGGGTGGTTGTCACCTCCCATAGCCTGGGATTTTACACCTGAGCAGGAAAGTAATCCTGGTAAACTGACATGTCACCTGACAGAAGGGTGCCTTGCCTACCCCAATGAAAATCAGCAGCTTCTAGCACTGTACTGGGGCTTGGCCTGTGCCTGTCGAGCCACAATTCAGTACTACCAGAGGACTGTGGTTAAGACAGGGACCGAAACCACCTCTGAGAATGCCATGTTTGAGACCAGGATACAAACTACATCTAAGAACATGATAATCGAGACAGGAACCCAAGCTGCATATGAGGACACCATGGTTGAGATAGGGACCCAAGCTGCATCCGAGGACTCCATGGCTGAGATAGGGACCCAAACTGCATCTGAGGACACCATGGTTGAGACAGGGACCCGAATGTCAACTACAATAATTGCCCCAGTAGTGAAAAAGAAACAGTGGACAAGGAGGTCAATGGGTCCATATCACTGATTAGTAAGTGTCCTGGTTTCAGCTGGGATAGAGTTAATTTTCTTCCTAGTAGCTGGAATAGTGCTGTGTTTTGGATTTAGGATGAGAATAATGTTGATGATAACACACTGATGTTTTAGTTGTTGCTGAGTAGTGCTTACACCAGTCAAGGACTTTTCAGCTTCCCATGCTCTGCCAGCTGCACATGAAGCTGGGAGGGGGCACAGCCAGGACAGCTGACCCAAACTGGCCAAAGGGCTATTCCATACCGTATGACGTCATGCTCAGTATATAAACTGGGGGGAGTTGGCTGGGGGGCAGCGACCATTGCTCAGGAACTGGCTGGGCATCGGTAGGCAGGTGGTGAGCAATTGCATTGTGCATCACTTATTTTGTATATTCTTTTATCATTATTATTATTTTCCCTTCCTTTTCTGTCCTATTAAACTATCTATCTCAACCCACAAATTTTAATTTTTTTTCCCCATGCTTAGCTGCCTGCCGGGTTAAACCACAACACTATACACATAAAAGTATATGAAGAGCTTAGGCTAGGTTCATTATAGCTGTTCTTATTTGGCAGTTTTTCATCTGATTTGGTCAAGTACTAGGTCATACCTCTTCAAAACACGAGTGCAATAAACCACTGCAAAAGTACATAGATATGTGGTAGCTCAAGTAGGACTTATTTTGACTTCTTAAATCAAATAAACTAGTATAAAGTTTCTTTTTAAATTATATGATAACAGTGTATTACTCTGGCATTGTTTCTCAAAATTTACAGAGATTTACAATCTAGATACACTACATACAGAACACTTTTCCAAATCCAGTGACTTGCATTATCTTGAAGCTTATCTATATCTGGAAATCCTATGTATTCAACAGGGTACACAGAATGAAATTGTTTACCATGCTTCCTAGAAGCGAAGCACAAAGCTAGAGGCTAAGACAGAAAGGACGACAATAAATTTTAAAAAGTCAGTTATTATTTGTGGTTAATTGCAGTATAAAAAAATTTGTGATAAGAAAGAGATAGATGATAAGAAAATTGTTCTGCCTTGTAGCATCACTTTCTTTTTTTGCTTTGATAGCAATTTATTCCACAGAGTAGGCCAGACCCTGACAGCATCTTGTGTCATGGCTGTTGCATAATATCCTTTACCCTGATGGTTGTGATGGTGATAGGATCCCCCATGGAAAATTCCTTCCCTGAGGATCAGTTAAGGGCCTTAAAACAGCCTAATCCATTTTGGATTCCTTTAAGGAATCCAATTAACTTTACAGATGCTAAATTGCATGCTTCAGCTGGTACTTTTACAAGTACTCCTGCATCTGCGTGGTTCAAACTAAAACATGAACATTCTTACTGTGTCCAGAAAATATTTGCCAAAAATTCTAATGGCAAGTATTAAAACTTGCAGCATCTTTACTGCAGGCCACAGAAATCACCCTAGTGCTTGATTTTTATCTTGCAAATTAAAAATTCAAAGGAGAAGGAAATTCCAAATACAAGACAGGAACTGATGGGAAAATTTGGCATTTTCAGTACCGAAAGAATGTTTGTTGGATAGCCCAACTGTTTAAATTCTACATGATTTCTATAAATACAGAATCTTAAGAATTTAATCATCCACAGCAAGCTATGCACAGTTCAGAAGATAAAAAAAAAAAAGTATCTCTGCTCATCAAAACTTCATGAAAGAACATAAAATAAAATAAAGTGTCCAAAAAGAGTCCCAGTTGTAAGTGAAAGTGAAAGCATGGATTCGTGAGAAGTTTTTGTAGTCAAGAATTTAAATCGACTTTTTCTGATATAAATTTTTCAGTTTTCTACATATCTCCTATTCTACAGGGCACACTGGTACTATTTAGGAATGGCATAGGTTTGTGAAAAAAGCTCTCACTTAAATATTAATATATTAATAAAATAAAATATTAAATCTTAATGTCAAGTACTTTATAATAGTCACATAAATACCTTTGACCGTAAGTGTTTAGATGGAGAAAATTAATTGCTCCACAAAACAGAAAGATAAAAATTATCTGTCAGAAATTAAGAAGCTGATTGGTTAATGTCAGTAATGTTAGTAATCTATCTTCCTCGTTCCATGCAGACTGAAGCAAACTCTTCTATTCAACAGTGAGAACAATGTCTTATGAAGACCTCATAATTGCTATTGTAATTTCATAGATACCAAAAGAAAGAATCACATTAATAATAAACTCTCCTTAAATATAAGCTCCAGAATTTCCTCCACCTCCCAATTAAAAAAGATTGTATTTTCAGAATTACACATTCTTTCCCAGAGATCTGCAGCCCTCAGCATTCAAAAGGCTAACAAGTCAACTATACAGTTCAGGCTGCATGTTGTAGGCCAACTATAACTAATTTATCTGATTGCCTTCAAAGGGTGATGTGGAAAAAGTAGCTGTCTTACTGGGTTATAGAGAAATTGTTTAGCATGTGTGACTTTTCTTTTAGAAAAATAGCATTGGGAAAGAAGACAGTCGTCTTTACTGAATCCCCGTAAGGAGCATCGGTGGTGGGAGATTGGTGGTGGCAGCATGGGAACTGATTTATTGCTGTGAATGGTGACATGCATCATAAAGCTAAAAAAAGAGTGGAGTCACAACTTGGGGGGGAGGATACTAGGTAAAAAAAAAAAAAATTGCTAAGTTTGTCCATTACGTGACGTAATGAAACTGAGTTCTGTCCACGCTGACTTGAGCAGAGTCTGAACCCTGACAGACAGTTATGTTGCTCCTAGCCAGGTGGTTTGAAAGAACTGGCTGCTAAAAAGTAACAAGGGAACTGTGATTGATTACTCCTGTGATTGATTACTCCTGGGAGCCAGAAGTCTCCTCCTGGCCATGCCTCCTGGCCATGCCAGGAGGTGACCCTACCACCGCAGCTGGTTGACAGCAACTCAGTGCACATCCCAACCTGAACCTGCTATGAAGGTATTTTGCTAATTTCTTAGTAGATAATGCCACAGGAGTAAGATCTTCAGGGCCATTTGATTAAAGCAGTGGTGCCAGGATAGTCAACTTGATATAGTTTAAGTTTTATATTTGACAGTTAAAAAAAAACCTGACCATCTTTGACAGCAGATTGTTTCCTTAAGGGCATATAACCAATCTTTTAGCAGAGTGTGGTGGGTTGACCTTGGCCACCTGCCAGATGCCCACCCAGCTGCTCTCTCACTCCCCTTTCTCAACAGGATGGAAGAGAAAATAAGATGGAAAAGCTCACAGGTTGAGATAAAGACAGGGTGATCACTTACCAATTACCATCATGGGGAAAACAGACTCAACTTGGGGAAAATTAATTTTATTTGTTGCCAATTATCCAATAGATTTGGATAGTGAGAAACAAAGACAAAAACTTAAACATCTTCTCCCCCCACATTTTTCTTCCCAGGCTCAACTTCATTCCTTCATTCCTGACTCCTCTACCTCCTCTCCCTGAGCAACGCAGGGGAGATGGGGAATGGGGTGCTTGTGGTCAGTACATACCAGTTCCTCTCTGCCCTTCCTTCCTCCTCACACTTTTCCCCTGCTCCAGTGTGGTTACTCTCCACAGGCTGCCGTACTTCAGGATAAGCCTGCTCCAACATGGGTCCTCCATGGGCCACAGTTCCCGTCAGGAGAGCTTACTCCCTCGTCAGCTCGTGTACATTTCATATATGTGTGAATTAGCAGCATGTCGGTAGATATGTCTACACTGCCGCTTCTGTTAAAAGAGATTTTCTATGCTCCTGGGGAGGTGGGAAGCTTTGGGGGTATAAATGCCCTTTTGAAGCAGCTAAAAGGCAAATTGCCGATCTGAAAAGAAGGCAAGTAGCCATCTGGCTTGCAAGCCAGGATGCTTACAGCTTACACAAGGCTGCAAGAAAGCACTTTAAAAGAAGCAAGGTGATTGTGGCAGAGGTAGGTGCACAATGACAGGCAGACTTGGTGGATATGCAACAATTTTCCAAAAACAACAATGGTGTTAAGTACATCTAAATGGTGACAGACATATTATCCAAGTATGCATGAGCCAAATGGTCTAAAGGGCAAAATGGGTTCTGAAATAGCCGGGGCTTTTATAACAATTTTTAGCAGGGAGCGCAAGTCTCAGAAATTACAGGCTGACCGAGGAAAAGAATTTTTTAAACCAGCCTTTAAACAAGCTGTTAAAGCAGTGTAATGTTCACCATTGTGTTACTAATAATGAAGTAAAAGCCTCCGTCATAGAACGTTTTAACAGGATGTTCAAAAACAAGATGTGGAGATATTTTACAGCATGCAACACTTCTCGCTACACTGATGTGTTGTCAGGGTTTATAAAGAGCTACAGCCATAGCTTCCATATAACTATCAAAGCCAGGCCTGTGGATGTGAACACTTCAAACTCCACAAGGGTATGGAAAACCATATGGGGGGGGGGGGGGGTGTGTTTAAAATTAAAGAATCTGTGCCTCTGCTCAAAACCAGAGACCACATCAGGGTGCCTAGAACAAAAGAGACATTTCAGAAAGGTTATAAGCAGATCTTCACACATGAAATTTTCATAGTAGCTGAAATTGTGAGAAGGGGACAGATACCTGTGTACCGCTTATTAGACTATGATCATGAAGCAATTGAGGGGACATTTTGCCCTAAAGAACTTCAAAAAGTGAATCCTGCTGAGGACAGAATCTGCAAAATCAGGAGGACCATTGCTGCAAAAGGGAAAGGAAGAAAGAAACAGCTGCTGGTGAAGTGATGTGGCCAGTCCCAGAAATTTAACAGTTGAATAGAAGCCTCCCAAGTCCAGGACATGCCAGTAATTGGCAGTGGAGTTGGAGGAAAAAGAATGATGGCAGATGGGGTTTTCTAAACCACGCTACCCAGCAAGGCCAGCACCAGAACCTTCCCACAAAACACCAGCTTGATGTTTACTGTACAGCTGGTGAGGCCCCTGGAGCTCTTGGGGAAGTGGGAGGTGGGGCTGGCAGAAATACGGTACCAGCACAGCTGGAATAGCATCAATGAAGATGCCATCTTTGAAATAGGGCTGCAGGGCAAGACACAGCAGTATACTTTGCGGAAAGGCTATTATCCATCCCTCTCCATGTTGATGGAACGTATGAACCATCTTATTAACCCCCATAACAAAGTTTCAGCTGTCGATTCTCCAGCAGTGGGCCTGGTATATGACCCTGTCATAAGGAAAACAAAACTCAAAATGGGTGAAAAGCCTTACACTTTTTCTGCAACTGGGGATCTGGTACATATTTTGGGGGTTTCTCCTGGGTGTTGCTGCTAAGAAATTTCCCTTTCTGGCGAAAGATTGAGAAGAACATTTTGCTTTGTAAAGGTGACTGCAAAGCTGCATCTTTGGCCCTGGAAGCCTCTGATGTTTTAAGAAACCATGTGTAGAGAACTGCTAATGTAAAAGAACAAGATGTCTCAAACAGCCTGGTGCTAAAACCACAATGCAGAGCGACGGTCGCTAGGACCCAGGACCGGACAGTACCCTGGAGCGAGGGTGAGGGAGGGAGCCCTGTGGAGACAGGACGGCCTTGCCTCGGCCCCATTCCCCATGGTCTGTGAAGCCTCTTATTCCCCCCCACCCCTACTGCCTGGGGGACAGCCCTGGTATCGCTCCTCTTGGTTTGACTGGTCGCTGATGTAATCTTCCAATTAGCAAAAACTACTAACCACTTGTGCCTTGGGAAAGGAATTTGGGAGGGAGCTAAAAGATAACAAACTGTGGAAAACTAACAGCTCTAACCTTGAAGAAGAGCTAACAAGCCGACAAAAGTGAACATCTTGGCACCAAAGACTGGACAGTGGCCAAAGAAGATAAAACTGCAGAAAGTAGGTGAAAGGTAAATGTGGTGAGGGGAGATCACGACCACCGACTCAATTCAGGACCGAAAAGACTTGCCCCCCCACACCTGAAAGGAGCATGCGTGCTAATTTACATAGCAAGCGAGGCTAATTTAAATACAGTAAACCAATAGTATACGGAATGTTAATCACTAACCAATAAGTGTAAATTTAGGCGGGTTTATACTAATAATGTAGCCCGATAAATGTGCTACAGTTTGTGTGTGTGTGTGCTCGTGTGTGTACCGGTACTCGTGTTTACGTTCGTGCTCATGCTCGTGCGTGCGCGATTTGTGGAATTATTATCACCGAGCATCCTGCGCAGAATCAACATCTCTATAAGAACCTTCACTTCTCCTCACTCTTTTCCTTCCCTCACCGAATACCCTTGTTGGCAGGACCAACGCTGGATCCAGGACTGGTGATTCTCTTTCTCTCTCTCTCTCTCTCTCTCTTTTTCACTTTTCCTAAGGCGATTAAGTTGTTAAAGTTGTTAAATTGAAGTCAAGTACTGCATAGCCTACCTTGATTTTCTGTAAAACCGCATAGCTGGGGTGAATATAACTGTGAGGGTTGGCGGGTATCGAATATTTGTACTCAATATTTGTCTCTATAGAAGCTTTCTATTAAAGCTGGTGTTTGTGTACGGACCTTGAGTGTTGGCCCACCTTAATCCACACCGAGAGGATTTGCGAATCTTTGTCACTCCTCCCCCCTCCTCCCCAGGTGGGACGTGACACCATGCCAACATGGCAGTGGTAAAAAATTATAGGGACATGTCCTTGTATGTGAATTATTACAGAGCCCAGGCCAGAAATGGTCTTCCTGGTTTTCAAGGTGTTCCTTTCATGCATGTTGTGAGTGCCAGAGGTATATTCAGTAGCCTGTTTAGAAAGGCTGTCCCACTTATGAAAAGGGGGTTGGAAATTGTTAAGGCACACGTTAAAAGCACTGGTCAAGATATTGCAAAAAAAGTGTTTGGACATGTTTCCAAGGTTGTCATGGACAAGTTAGAAACACCATCAAATCAGGAGGACTTGGGACCTGTGTATATTCAAAGAAAAAGCCTTAAAAGAGAGCCATGTCACACCCCTGGAGGGAAGGCCCCTCCCAGCCCTTTAAAAGAAAAAGGAAGGGGGGCACCAGACAACAGTCTGACCAGGACAAGAAGAAGAAAAAGAATAACAAGCCAGGCCAAACAGTGCAAAAGAAAGAGAAAACCCAGAGAAAGAGATCCTATTCTACCACTAGAAAAGGAAATATATTTTAAAAGGGATGGCTTTTGTTCATGGCTGCTCAGAAGAATGTACCAAATCTGAGCTGGATTTGTTTGAAATGTCCCCAACACAGACCAGCACTGAGAAAAGCTTGTTTATTGAGGTACCTCCACTTCCCATTATAGCACAGTTTGCACCTCTGGACTTTTTCATAGCTGGGAATGGGGAAGATTCCATAGAGCTGAACAACAGCCTGCTGTACCTTTGCTGCAAGATTGTAAAAGCTGATGGGTCCAACCTTGGTGCCTGTGAAGCCATGCGCCTCATGAATTACCCACTGGCCTCTATTTCTAGCCAGCTAGACATTACACTGTGGCACCTACTGATAAGCCAGAGCCACAACTGCTATTCCCTACCAAGCCTTCATTGAGTTGCTTCTCAAGTACAGCTGTGACACGCTGTCCATGCACTTCTTCACTGGGCTGTTCTACAAAGATGCAGCAGGAAGTGGTCACGCTGGATGTTTTCTGTAATCAGGGGTTCAGGCAACATTCAGCTCTGACAGCCCAGAGTAGCAGGATTGAACTATTGGGACCCCTCCACAGCTATCTGTTCTTTCGAGACAAGCTTTTGTTGAATGGTGTGGATGTAAAAATTAAGCTGACATGCAGCAAAGAGAGCTTTTGTTTTATGAGCTCCCTGGCAGCAGGAGCCTACAAAATGGTTATTACCTATGCCTTGCTGTTTGTGAAGAAAGTGTGAGTGGCACCTGGGTTGGGTTTGGGATACGCTGAGGCATTACTTATGGCCAGCACTAAATACCCAGTGGATTGGGTGTCATGGAAGTGTTCAGCATACTGGCTGGCAGCTGCGTGAGCAACCAGGAAAATTTGTTTCTGGGACAACTACCCAAGCTTGTTGTTATTGGGTTCATAGAGAACAATGCTTTTAGTGGCATTTATGCTAAGAACCCTTTCAACTTTAAACATTATGAAGTAAATTTTTTGGCCCTCTATGTGGATGGTGAACAAATGTCAGTGAAACTGCTGCAGCCTGATTTTGAGAGTGGTTGCTATGTGAGAGAATACATGCAGCTCAGTCAGACTATTGGCAGACATATGAAAGACCATTCCCTGCTGGTTGACAGGGAAGAATTTGCCCCTGGCTGTACCCCGTTTGCCTTTGACCTGTCTCCAGGCCAAGAATGTGCTGATCGCTATTCCCTGATTAAAACAGTAAAACTGAGAGCAGTACACTTTGCAGGGGCCTTGACCACCACTGTTAATATGATCACGTACAGTGTATTTGACAACATGATAAACTGGTGGAGAAATGTGCTCTTCAACTACATGTGAGGATGGACACCAAACAGCTCTCTTGTTTTTTTTCAGCAGACCCCTACACCAGGGCTCCCTAGGGCCTGTGTTTCTCCAAGACCAGCGAGCATAGTTGTGAATACACGTACACATAATCAGCCTGGAGAGCACTGGCTAGCAATTTTCCTGGCAGATCAGAAACGCACACAGTTTTTGACTTGCATGGTATGGTGGGTTGACCTTGGCTAGCTGCCAGGTGCCCACCAAGATGCTCTATCATTCCCTCTCCTCAGCAGGACAGGGGGGAGAAAGTAAGATGAAAAACTCATGGGTAGAGATAAAGGCAGTTTAATAAAGAAAAACAAAGTCCACGCACGGAAGCAAAAAAAATTATTCTCTACTTCCCATCAGCAGGCTATGTCCAGCCACTTCCTGGGAAGTAGGGCTTCAGTACGTGTAGCAGATGCCTTAATAACGAATGCCCCTACCTCCTTCTCCTTTCTCTTATTCCAAACAACGCTGTTGGGTAGGTTGCATCTCTGCCCATATTTTCCCCCACAGAGAATTTAAACACAATTTTGCAATTTGGCATTTGACAGGCTTTTTCTTAATATGTTCAGGCTGCAAAATGACATCTTCTTTCTGCCTGTAAACTTCAACATATTTAGCTTTTTGGTCATCATCTGTGCACCAGGCTGGGTAGCCTGAAGTTTCCTGCTTCTGGCGGAGGTGGAGCTTTATATAATCTGAGAAAAGACTGCTAGCCCTCTGTTCAAACCTCATAGATTCCACAAACCCTGTAGCCCTTCTCCAGAACCTTATTCAGTTCTGTGGAACACCAGGTACCCACAAGGGCTCTCTCTTCATCACTGTGGGTGCAGAGGGCCTGGCAGGTTTCAGCACGTGTGGCACAAGGGAAACAATAGCTTGCCATTTACCCTCATAGGAAGCAGAGGGAAAAAGAGCCCATGAGGTGGGTACACCTTTACCTTGACCATCCCGAAGTAAGCCGTCAGGGTGTCAACAGTCTCAAAAATAACTTCAGGGTGCCCAAGAGGATATTGTTTTTTGTTTTGTTTTGTTTTGTTTTGTTTTGTTGATGAAGGGATAGAGGCTAGTAAAATCATAGTAATATATCTTTTCATCAAGGGCCACTTTGTAATATATACAAATGACATTTGTCCTGCTGCCATAAAGCGCATCTCTGGGGATCAGTGGCATGGGCAGTTTGATCTTGGCTAAGAACTCTGCAAGCTCCCCATCTGATTTTGTCATAGCGACCCACTCATGCTCCCATAGAGAGCTGATGTTAAAACTCGCTCTCTTTCGGTGGTCCATCTTTTGTTGTGCTGTGTAATACAAATATCCAAAGGTGGCCCCCGCCAGAGGATTCCAGTCATTTTCATGGTAGCATTCAATATAGCCATGAGAAAAGCATCCATTAAATTTGAAAGCTGTCAGCACCCCATCAATGACCACATAGCCATACGAGAAGTAGGATCCTGCTCTGCAGGGGGCTGTAGTAACCGGGAAGTCCCTTCCAGGGGGTCATCTACCCTCATGGGAGATCTGATCACTCGCCCACCATGTTCATAAAAACAGTTTTCATATAAGGGCCCTTGTGGTCCCCATAACCCCTTGCCAGTAAGATGCTTGCTGCAAGGCAAAATTAATTTAGCTTTCCTAATTAGCAGTCTTTGTTGTAACAGGTTTTTCTGTTTTGCTAGCCTGTGAACCAAGTCGTCAGAACAGCCTCACCAACCCTTTTATCACCACCATCCTGCCTGCTAAGCCTCTCTGCCCAAGAATAAACATGGTCTTTGTGTGCTAAAACTATTTGATTACGGTTGCACTCCCAAAAAAAGGACTTTTAGTTAGCTGTATTAATTAATGGCCTTGTTTGTGTGTTTTGCTTCAATGTCCTGTGAAAAGTAGACATAGCCTTATCAGCACAGCTAGCACATATGTGACCACCCGCCTGACTTCCAACAGCCTCTGTCATAGCACCACCACCACCAGCCCTTTTATCACCATCATACAGCTACTCTTCTGTACCAGATAATAAACATGGTCTTTCAGCTCTGAAACACCCCCATTGCGGTTACTGATCCACTTGCTTTTTCTGCAGTAGCTGTGGTCTCTAAGAGCATGGGGCTGCAGTCTGTGTCCCAAAGCCTGGGTCTTGCAGCTTTTTGTCAGTTCAGTCTAACAGGACAGTCTTGATTGCATGCTTGGTCCTGTGCCTCTTGTTTCCAGCATTGACTTAAGGACAAGGAAACACATATAGCACCAGCCTGCACCTCACAATGGTCCTACAGGTAGATCCCTCACAACCATGGGGAAAGGGAGCTCCCTCATCATCACCTGCTCTCTCTGTGTGACGCCTCGAAATCTAGTTTGTGGTTCACAGACCCATTGGCCAGTTCTTCTGGTTTGCATTGCCTTTTGGGAACCCCCAAAAAGGGGTCTTTTCCTTATTGTCCTTATGCACATTTCCTTCTGAAGTTAGCATTTTGTTCTGGTTTTCCATTTTTGCAGACAGCATTTCCTGTGTCTTGCACCACCATGCACAGCCCAAAGTCCTCCCGAGTAATCCTGTCATCCTGTTGGGCCAGGCCCAGATGCAGGGGCCTCTCATTCCAGCTCACAAGATTGGTCTCTTGTTTGCATGTAAGAGGGTTTTTGCCAGGGGCCCCTTGGTGGGCCTCCTAGGAGGGGTCTGTAGCCCTTGGGCATGTTCCAGCTTGTCCGTGCCCCCTTTTGGCATCCCTATGCCCTCTTGAATTCCCCCACCACCCCCTGAGACATGCCAGGGCTTGATCTGCAGCCCCTTAAAGTGGGGGCCCCTGACTCGACTTTTTACTTTTGTTTAATTCCTTTCTATTCACATTTAAACTTTAATTATTCATTCCATTAGCTCTTATTAAATAATGCTTTATCCATTTTAAATCTATGTTTTTATGGCTACATGTAGGTGAATTTAGCTCATAATGCTCATGCATTTAAAACAATGATAGCATTGCTATTCTAATTTATTATTAAGTAGTTCCTCTTTGATTTTAAGGATCTAACAGAGCATGGCAATATGCTTATCTGTAGCCAAACTGAAAGGATCTTAGTCAAATAAAATAAATAAATTACTGCATCAAAAGGGTGAGATAATACCCCTCACCAGAAATCAAATATAAAATCTAAAAGACAGCAAACACTGAGTTTCAGCCAGAGAGGTGCCAAACTAGCTACAGCAAAACTAATTTACAGCGGGCAAGAGCTGTGGTGCCCCCACCACTGTGGGGGAGAAGGCCTGTCATCTGGGCACCCTCCCAGGAATTGCAGCACTATATCATGGAAGGAAGCCTAATTCTCAGTCAAGGCAACGAAAACTTTGGGGTTTAAAATATAGATCCTGGGAGGATTTAAGTTGCAAACAAAGCATCTGAAAGTTTTAGCTATAACAACACAAATTTATCAGATTTATCATCAGATGTAGCTCTTGACAACCAGGAAATCCCTACAGGTTTTCTTCTCATAGGTGTCTCCAGTTCTTCTTCCAGGAAGACCACTGCCCATGGAAGCGCCTTCTTCAAGTCACCCATTAAATGACTCTAGTGTTAGTAGTTCAGTGAGCAGTGCTGATGGAGCCTCTTTCCTGTGGCTCTTACTGTTCATCAAGCAGTGAGCCCCTGCTGCAGCCAATCTGTAAGGAGAGAG
Source organism: Platalea leucorodia (assembly GCF_965183815.1). Classification (NCBI taxonomy): domain Eukaryota; kingdom Metazoa; phylum Chordata; class Aves; order Pelecaniformes; family Threskiornithidae; genus Platalea; species Platalea leucorodia. The sequence goes on from NC_138859.1 coordinate 32,448,105, forward strand.
ATCTCTCCTCTGCTCTTCTGTGTTCATAAGGTATATGGGAAAACATCTGAAACTTCTAGCACTTGTGATATTGTAATTGGGTGAGGTGTTAAGATGAGACACACACACAATTGCATAATTTTCATGCTCTTTAGGAAACCTAGCCTTAAAAGGACTAGTGCGATCTTTGGATGTGCAGAGAAGTAGAGCGCTGATTTTATGTTTGTATTACAGCCTTGTGGAGAATGATACAAGAATGTGGCGTCCAGTTGGAAAAAAACAACTGGAAACAACTATTTTCTAAAAGATATTGCAAATTTGCCCAGAGAAGAGCCATAAAAATGACTGGCAAACTGGAGAAAATGCCTTCCAGGGAGGGGCTTCCATCTCTTTGCCTTACCAAGAAGACCAAGAAGAATGTTTATTATGTATATCTATTCCTTCACAGTGAAAAAATACAAGACCTTAAAGGGGTTTTTAAACTAGTAGAGAAAGTCTCCTAAAAGCCAATGAGGGAGGTGAAAGCCAGACAAGCTGGAGAAAAAAAAGGAGAAAAAAAACAACACAGACTTTCGAATCAGGACTGGCACAAACCCTTTCTGGAGGTATTCTCCTGCCAAATACAAGCCATTTCACTCAATACTATGCTCCATGTTGTGCAAAAAGTCAGCTTAGATGGTTTAATGGTCACATAGGGAAGATCTACGGATGTCATCTACCTAGACTTCTGTAAGGCCTTTGATACGGTCCCCCACAACATTCTGGCCACTAAATCAGAGAGATGTGGGTTTGATGGATGGACTGTTAGATGAATAAGGAATTGGCCGGATGGCCGCGTCCAAAGAGTTACAGTCAATGGCTCAGTGTCCAAGTGGAAACTAGTGACGAGTGGTGTCCCTCAAGGGTCCGTACTGGGACCAATACTATATATGTTCATCAACGACATAGACAGTGGGATTTGAATGCACCCTCAGCAAGTTTGCAGATAACACCAAGCTAAATGGTGCAGTTGGTTCGCTGGACGAAAGGATGCCATCCAGGGGGACCTTGACAGGCTTGAGGAATGGGCCCGTGCAAACCTCATGAAGTTCAACAAGGCCAAGTGCGAGGTCCTGCACCTGGGGCAGGGCAGTCCCTGGTATCAATACAGGCTGGGGGATGGATGGATTGAGACCAGCCCTACAGAGAAGGACTTGGGGGTACTGGTGGATGAAAAACCGGACATGAGCCAGCAATGTGCGCTTGCAGCCCAGAAAGCCAATCGTATCCTGGGCTGCATCAAAAGAAGCGTGGCCAGCAGGTCGAGGGAGGCGATTCTCCCCCTCTACTCCGCTCTCGGGAGACCCCACCTGGAGTATTGCGTCCAGCTCTGGGGTCCCCAGTACAAGACAGACATGGACCTGTTAGAGCGGGTCCAGAGGAGGGCCACAAACATGGTCAGAGGGCTGGAACACCTCTCCTATGAGGAAAGGCTGAGAGAGTTGGGGTTGTTCAGCCTGGAGAAGAGAAGGCTGCGGGGAGACCTTATTGCAGCCTTCCAGTACTTAAAGGGGCTTATAAGAAAGATGGAGAGAGACTTTTTACCAAGGCCTGTAGTGACAGGACAAGGGGCAATGGTTTTAAACTGAAAGAGGGTAGATTTAGATTGGACATAAGGAAGAAATTTTTTTACGGTGAGGGTGGTGAGACACTGGAACAGGTTGCCCAGAGAAGCTGCGGATGCCCCATCATTGGAGGTGTTCAAGGTCAGTTTGGACAGGGCTTTGAGCAACCTGGTTTAGTGAAAGATGTCTCTGCCCATGGCAGGGGTGTTGGAACTAGATGATCTTTAAAGGTCCCTTCCAACCCCAACCATTCTATGATCGTTTGATTCTATATGGCGGTAAAATGTTTAGACCTATTTTTTGTGACCAAGGAAAAAGCACTTTTACACTTTCACTGCGTTTCGCTTTTTAATTAAGCACACAAACATTTTTACACTTGTACCGTTGAATGTCTTGCTGTCTGTGGCTGAAATCAGTCACATCCAACTCAGTGAATTCAATGCAGTGAGGTGATCCTGAGCTGCCCATTTTGTTGGGACCCAGTCCAGAACGTGGTGTGATCCTCTCTGTTCGGCTTCACAATCAAAGGTAGGTTTCCTGGGGGGGTGAAAGCCCATGCCTACAGGTAGTGATTTTTAAAAGTACAAATAGCAGCTCAAAGGCAACCACCATTTAGAACCAAAAGGCGGAAGATATATAACGACCTTTTGAACATTTGTGTATCTTTGCCTGTGAAAAAATGTTATGAGACCACGTCTTTGGTAATTCTGTTATGCCACCTCCTTGGCCAAATTCTGCTTTGTTTCTTCAGTGTAAATCGAGGATAATCCCTTGGACTTTAAGAGATAATTTGCTGTATCCGGATATTAACTGAAAGCAGCTTTTGACTTGAATTTTTCAGTGTATCTACTGCTGGAATCTCCTGCCACTGATGACAGTGTCATTATGGCTTGGCCCTGAGTGTGCTAAATGGATTTTTTTTTTTTCCTTAGCTCATATTTCCATCACATCACGTGTTTGATTTACTTACATTGTTCTTATATTTAGTCACATTTACTGTCATTTTTTATTTATTTAGTAACTCAGTTCAGCTCAGAAAGGTAACAGGGATGGATAGAGTGTGACAAGTTGCAAGCATATTCTGTACAGATCACTTCTGCGGCTTGCTATGTTTTGCATTTGACAGTTTGGTATGGGACAGGCTGTTTATTTAAATGCTTGGTTTATATAAGAGCATTTAGCAGCAGCTGTAAGTGTACTGTTCAGAAGTATTTCATGTTTCTTATTTATTTTTACTCTGCATCGTTTGTGAAGTCCTCCAGGATCTTGACAAAAAAGTCTCTTTACCACTAGGATAAACATTGGTGCTGTTCTGTGTTCAAAACAGAGAGGACCCAAACAAAATTTAAGAGGTTGAGTTTGTTTATCACCAGGTCTTTGATGGCAGTATTAAAGAGAACGAAATGAAAACCTGCCTCTACTGAAGTGGAGTTTTGCTGCTGACTCCAGTAGGCCAGGATTTTATCCGTGCTCTCTGCCTACAAAAGTTAATGGGTTTTATGAGCATTTTAAAATGATGACACTTGTAATGTGGAGCTAAACTTCTCTCTCTAGTAAAGGAAGGGAGACAGCCTTGTAGTGCTATTGGGGAAGTAGAGGGAAAGAGAAATCCCCAGAGAGGTAGGACCGAATGGCAGTTTTGGCTGAACATGAACAGGAACAAAACAGGACCTCATGGTTTCAGTCTCTGCCCTGATGAGAACAGCTGGTGAAAGGCAAGTTCTAATGCTGGCAAAAAATAATGGCTCATTTATTAGTAAGCATTTTTTAAAGTACAGGTCACAGTGGCCTTTAAGCCCGCATGATGTCCATAAGGGGAAAAATCTGGGCTAGGCTGTCTGTCTGGGAGCCCAGCTCCTAATCCCTCACCGTTGCCTCTTGTCCTGGCTCCCGATGGCATTGGGAGGCATGGAAGGGCCTCTAGGACTCGGGTGGAAAGGAGTCCTGCCTCTCTAGTAGAAAAGAAATCTTCAAAACTGTTCACAGTCTCCATCTCCTCCCACTCAAATGGACTGGTCTGACCATAATTAGATTCCCTCGCAACAACCAAATATAATTACAGTCAGTCAACTTGCCACACTTTTCTAATGCAAGCATAGGGAAACATTTGTAAAACTGTAATCAACCAAAGAGTTTTGAATGGCTTTCATTTAAAAAATAATCCCTGCATCTTTAGCTGTAATTCAAGACCTCTGTTAGTATTAGGGACTATTTACTGACTTATTTCCTGTGAGTTGAGACATGATGTCCTGGTTTCAGCTGGGATAGAGTTAGTTTTCTTCCTAGTAGCTGGTATAGTGCCGTGTTTGGGATTTAGGATGAGAATAATGTTGAGAACACACTGATGTTTTGGTTGTTGCTGAGTAGTGCTTACACTGGTCAAGGACTTTTCAGCTTCCCATGCTCTGCCAGGTGCACAAGAAGCTGGGAGGGAACATAGCCAGGACAGCTGACCCAGACTGGCCAAAGGGCTATTCCATACCATATGACATCATGCTCAGTATATAAGCTGGGGGAAGAAGAAGGAAAGGGGCAACGTTTGGAGTGATGGCGGTTGTCTTCCCAAGTAACCGTTACACGTGATGGAGCCCTGCTTTCCTGGAGATGGCTGAACATCTGCCTGCCAATGGGAAGTAGCGAATGAATTCCTTGCTTTGCTTTGTTTTGCTTGCATGCGCGGCTTTTGCTTTCCCTATTAAACTGTCTTTATCTCAACCCACGAGTTTTCTCACTTTTACTCTTCCGATTCTCTCCCCCATCCCACCGGGGGGGAGTGAGCGAGCGGCTGTGTGGCGCTTAGTTGCCGGCTGGGGGTTAAACCACGATACATGAACAATTAGAAAAACTGAAGGAAAGCAGAGCAACTTATATGATACTGCACAATGGCAGCACATTTCAGGCCTGATATGAGCCATGATATCTGGACCCTCTGCTTAAATTATGTTTGAGATGTATATCACGTATTCTGTATTTAGGTAACACTCCAGGACAGTAATTCAGCCTTGATATTTGTTTTGTTATGAATATTAGTAAAGGTGAAGTAAGCCAGTTAATTTGCATCTGTGAGGAAAAAATGTGTTTTGGTTCAGGCCTGTCTCTTGTGCTAACTGTATTTTATGCTTTATTTAAAAAGCCGGTGCTGAGAAGGAAATGAAAATAAAGAGTATATTCCTACTGACTGTAGGGAAGCTGCTCAGCATTTGAGCAGCTGGCCAAAAAAAGAGGGGTGTGTGTGTGTGCGCGCGCGCGCGCGCGTATCTTACCATAATAGAACTTAATTTTACAGTAGGTCAGAGTTTGACAAGAATCAAAAATGTTTGTAACTTGTGGTCTCATATAATGTCTATTTTGCTATTATTTCAAAGCATGGCTTCTCAGTTTTAATGAGACCTGCCATACAAAGGAGGACTGTTTTCATAATTGCCTCACCCTGCAATCACAGCAATGGCAGGAACAGGTTTTTGTGGGCCTGGAACATTGCAAATAGCCACTCTTCCATACTGTGCTGTCCAACAGGCTGGCTGTTATATGAAATGAATGTGATCACAGCAATTCTGTCTGTGTCTGATAGAGTGTTGGAGCCAAAGGGTATTGGCATGAGTAGTGGGAATACTGGGATCCAGAGGACTTAAAGATACATATCACCCAAGTGCAGGGTACATTGAGTACTCCTGTTTGTAGGCCGTGCGCTCTAGAGGTTGTCAAAATGGAAGCTAAAAAGCTAAATAAATATTGGCTCTGTACCCTCTACAGACCCATGCCCCCAACCTCATTTGGAAGAACCCTACAGCAAAGGCCTCGTTCATAGCTTATCTTCTGTTATGGTTTGAAAATGTCAGCACTGAAGTATTTAATAGTCTCTCCCCACCCTTTGAAAACAGCACATTTAGTCATCACCCTGGAAATAAGAGACAGAGTGGCATGCTGGCCTGTGAGAAGGCAGCTGGGCATTGCACCTCTGGCATTACCGAGCCCTGCAGGTGAGTGGTGGCACACTGGGAGTGGCTAGCTGGGAGCTCAGGGCCCCACAGCATCCCTTCATGGGATCAGAGCATGTGCAGCGAGCCTGTTTTCATGCTGGCAGTGGGTTTTCTGGTGCCTGGTTGAGTGGCAGCTGAGTCTTGTGGAGGTGTGCTTCTCAGGAGCGCTGCCTTCCTGTTAGGCTTATGTTGGAGGTGGCTCAGGGCATCCCGGGTCTCTCTTCTAGTTTATTCCAGCACCAGGCTCACCTCACATGTGTACATGTTATTATTAGGGAAATATGCAGTGTTCTGAGGTTGCATCTTCATAGACTTATGATTTGGAACATATGTATTTTCCTTTCATAGACTATGGCCCCTTTCCCCAAAGTTGGTGATAGCAAGGGGGACAGGTTGTGTCATTTCTCTCCACTGCTGTTAATAGCAGCACTCCTTTTTACATTCTTTAGTAATGGAGATAAGGTAGTTTCTAAGTAAATGGATGCTCAGTTTGGAAGATGCATGTGGTCAAGCACGGAGCCTGAGATTGGTCCACATCTGAATATATCCCAAACTCTGGGTTGTTTACCCAGCAGCATATGTATGCTCTACAGCACTCATCCAAGCACAATGATAAATAGCTTTTTCCCAGATGACTCTTAATTCTACGTCTTCTTCTTATCCAGCAAATGCACTACGTTCCAAATATAAATATATTAACACATTCTTTTTGGACAAAGTGCTAATGAATGACATATAGTCACATTGATTCTTTTCATGATATGCACTGCACTGTACAGGCAAACCTGTCTCCATGTGGCCGTAAGCACAGACCCCTTCCTGTTGTGGCCTTGCAGTTCACTTTTGACCTCCATTTTGTGTTCTGTTCACAGTTGTTCAGCACATCAAGCGCCACAATATTGTTCTTAAAAGAGAACTTGGAGAAGGAGCCTTTGGGAAAGTCTTTCTGGCTGAATGCTATAACCTCTGTCCTGAGCAGGACAAGATCTTGGTGGCAGTGAAGGTAAAAGAGTCTAGGGTTTCCATTATTAATTCATGGTTGCAGCTAATGCTATTTTATTTGTAAAGGATCACGTTTGCCTATTCCGTAGCCCCATGTAACTCCTCTAATATATGTGGAGGGGTTCACAAGGCTAATGGAGCATTAAGAGAACATGAAATTTGATCTTGCTGTGGATTATAAAATGAGAGCTGAATTTCATAAGGCGAAGGAAGAAACTGACAGTGTCACAAAGGGGCAAAATCTTTTATGAGCTAAGATATGATAAGTGAATAGGCTATGTGTATAACTGCTGGTCAAAGAAGGCATATTTTTCCATGCAATACTTTTAGTCAACCTTTGAAATTGTCTGTGGGTAATTGTCATTAATATGGCTGCCAGGAATGTTATAAAAAAACTTGTAGATAATATTGTCATGTGCTGTTAAACACTGGCTGTATGGAAATCCAGAAGTCATGATATTTCAGGCCCTGAAGAGTGATTCTTGATTATTCTCCATTCAACCCTCCCAACATACAGTCCAAAGGAAAAGGAAACTATGTGAAAACAACCATAACCTTGGACTTGCCAGTATTCAGAATAATTCTCATGTTTCGGGGGGGGGGAAGGATTTCTTTGGAACCCTGGAAAGGCACAGACTACATGGCACATTGGGAATCTACCAAGAAGTAAGAAGATTCCCATCATGATCTCGGAGCTTGCACACCAGACTTGCTTCACCGTGCCAAGCCTTTTTGTTCCTCAAAATGGAACCACTGAGGTCAATTGTCATCCTCAGCTGTACATGCACACTAGAAAACAATATCAGTGAAACCATACTCTACTAAGAGTTTGCCAATTCTCCCTGCCAACAGTCTTCTGTCTCTATCTGTGTTCTGCTGAAAGCTGAACAAGATGTTCAACATTTAAAGTATCATCTCATTTAAGGCAGTGAGAATATACATTTTAGAATCTAGGCTGTGCTTAGGGATCAGAAAATAATACTATCTGTCCATTCGCAATTAGGCAACTGTGTGTACGTTTTGGATCAAACCATACAGTAAAAGAATCCCAGCAGATAATCTTTTTGAAATTGTAAACAAGAATCAGAGTTTTGGATCTGGCAGTGAGAGAACACAAAAAGAGGATGGATTTGTTGAGTACTTTCTTTCTCCATCAAAAATAGCGGGTTTTTTTAGGTTTGCCAAGGTTACAAGCTTTTTGATACTTGGAGTTGTTCACTCATGCTGACTGGCGAGAAAAAATGAAGCCCTGAAGGTATATATAGACAGGAGAAAGCAAGAGAGAGGAGATGACAAAACTAGAACTGACGGAATTTTCTGCTGTATTTTGGCGAAGCTAGAGTGAAAATTTTCTCTCCTCTATCACTTCAGGGAACTGCTTGGTAGCAAAATAAAAGCCTTTCCATTCACTTGCTCCCTTTGAAAATCCTGACCAAATGGAGCCTAGCACTTCAGCTGCTGTTAAAATGCTGTACCTGCACTCTCTATCTGCTGCTCTTTCTCACTGTGATTCACAATGAAGATCATTCAGCATTTAAAGGGAGAGATGTCTTCATGGGCTTAGATGACAAATCTATCATTTTTATGGAACAGTATATATTTTTTTCCCCCAAATACATTCTTTACAGTGTCCTTAATAAGCAACTTGCATGTAGCCATGGAAGGACAAGTAGGAAGAATTATGCTTGTGGACAAGTTATGCCTGTTAGGTGATGTAAGAAGTGCAGCTGCCTTCTCCAGGCGCTCCAGCCCAGGACCTCTCCTGCCTGGCCCCTGGAGCCCAGCCCAGTGCCCAGGGACTCGGGGTCTCTGCCCAGGCTGAGGGACGAAGCTGCCGCTTTCCCAGTTGCAGATTCAACCAGTAACAAAGCTGCGCAGGTATCCCAGAGACACACACGCACAGACAGACAGACACATACACACACAGCGGACACTGACGCAGCCGGTTGCACAGATTGCCACAGACAAGGTGCTGCCTTCAACAGCACCTATGTACAGGACTCGCATAAAACATAAACATAGACAGCCAAGTCCCCTCCTCCTCTTCGGCTGGTAGAGATAGAAGTTCACTAGTGAAAGCGTACACACAACACGCTCTACATAAACAAGCACACACACATTCACAGATCCCTCGAGTACTGGCATGGCCCCTTTGTCTGCCCAGCACCCCTGCCTGGATCCTGGACCCCTTACTCACTTCACCGGTTCCCTACTCGCCGGCTAGTCCATCTTGATGCTCGCTAGCAAACATGCATGCACTCACACACTCGTCCGTCATGTACTCCACGTTTGCAAGTCCCCCCGGGCGTACCAGCACAGATACCCCGCCTGCCTGATACCCCAGCCCGGACCCGAGGCCCCCCTACTCGCTGGCTAGTCCAGCTTAAAGTTTGCTAGCGCATACACATGCACACCCCACACACACCAGGTTTGGGGAAGATGCAGACACTCGGCCCTCCCCAGCAGCCTGCACCCGCGGTCCTGCTCCAGCCACCGGTGAGGAGCCCCTCACCCACCTCACTCATGCCGGTCCCCCCCAGTAGCTGGTTTTGGGAACACACACCATTCCTGCCCCAGTGGCTGGAGGCAAGAGACCCCCACTCGCTCCAGTAGCTGACACCACAGGCCAGGGGTGCCTACACCCCAGGTCTGACTCCAGTAGACAGCACCAAATTCCACTCACGCACATACAGGTCTCACCAGAAGCTGGCACTCAGTCCTTGCAAGCACACATACACACGGGGTAGAGAGTGAGATTATGCAGAGAAATAGTTAAGAAAAGATTTAATAAGAAAATATAAAATGATAGGACAGACTGCGGTGATCAGGCACAGGGCTCAGCCAGACAAGCGTACAGACTGCCCCTGTTTTTCACGTGACTGGCCCCTTTTATACCCTTTTATGTCTATTTTACTTGAAGTGACGTCTGTGGTTTCTTGATAGCCCATCAATTAGTGTGACTGGTGAGGTTTGTTTCTTGTCATTGCCTCCATGTTTGCTTTGTCAGGTCTGGGCCTTGGTGTACTTTGGTTTCTGGCTTCCCGCTTTTCCCTTGGTTTCCCAGTTGACAATATCCCTGATCAGATGACCTGCTGGAATAAATATTCGCACACTCTCACATGCCCTCATCAATTAGTGTGACTGACCAAGTTTGGTTCTCATCACTGTCTCCCTTATCATGTGACAGTCAGGTTTGTGTCCCTGTATGTTCTTGTTTATGGCTTCCTCCTTTTCCGATTTTCCCTTGCTGCACTGAAAAAAGGTCCTTGACCAGGTACCCTTAAAGGAGCAGACACAGTCCTTTCACATACCCTTACACTTCCCACTTTCAGTTTCTTGCACCAACTCTTGAAGATCCGATTCTGGTCCCTGTCAAAGAGTGAGTTTTTAGCTAACTAGACTAACTAGATTGATCCCTGTATAGCCAAATGGTTGATCTCCTGGCACTTCATGGCCGTTTTTTATCATGGTACAAAGCATAGCTCATAGTTATGCTCCAGTTAAAATTGAGGGCAGTACTCTCACTGATCAGGGATGGGACCTCACAGGCATGCAGAGAGCGAGACAGATGACTGTGTCCAGATCCCCCTGTTGGGCACAGGGTTTGGCCCAGTAAAAATGTGAAGATTTTTCATCCTAGAGGAGCAGTCCTGAATGCCAGCAGCTGAGGGTAGGTTGTCTCCATGAACAGCAAATGCTTTAGAGAGCTTCAGCCTCCTGAGTGAAACCAAAATAAAAATGTCCCTGTGCAATGGCCAATGGAAATCTATAACTGGTGAGTAATAGAAGGATTTAGGTAGCAAGAAAGCTGAGTGAGCTGGCCTGGGGGAAGCATTGTGTCACCTGTGTGAGATTCATCAGAGATTCATCAGCATTTCTTTTCATTCACCAGGGTGCCTGTCGATTTTTGCCTGCTGGTTGCTGGGCAACTGTGGCAGCCTTGTACAAGCATGCTAAAAACCCTGGCACTGAACCTCACAGGAGCTACTTCATCTGACTCAAAATGCATCAAATATCTGAAATATTGACATTGCTGTAGCAAATTATATAGGAGCTAAGAGTTCCAGAAAAAACTGTAGTAGAGTGCTGCCTGTACAAGATGAAGAACATTTCCACGGCACCTGCGGAGGAAAACTAAAGGTTTCCAACTCTTCAGAACTTCTTAGTTCAGATAAGGGTCAAAGCCACCCCTCATTTCTTGAGCTTAGCTATTGTATGGTGATGGGGAGCAGTAGTAAGGATTTCACAGTGAAAGTCGGAAAGAGTGTAAAGGAAAGGTATCCTGAGAATTTCATTACCGAGTCATACTGATGCTGGTGAGAGCCAGATTCCCCTGTTCTTGCTCTGACTTACTTGTAGATGCAGCTCAATGGTGCGGGGGTGGATTGAGGAGCTACAGGTTTGCATTCCCTATGGAGCACAGATCTGCAGTGACCAGTTTCTAAGTGAATACCTGGACAAAGAGCCCATAGAGGAGTAAGGAGAATAAGTGTGCAGTAGTGGTCCATCTATTATGTGTGAAAAGGCTGAATTCAGTGGTCGTGGAGCTCCTGTAACAGCCAGGGAGTCCCTCTGTTGCCCAAGGGAGCGTGTCTCTCCTCCTTAGCTTCTGGCCGAGTAGGGTTGTATGCACATGGAGTTGTCTCTCGGTTCCTACTCAGGCAAAACTCCCATGGATGGGTGAGAGTGCTTTTTATTATTTTTATATTATTTTATTATATTATAATATATATATAATTTATTATATTATAATATATATAATTTATTATATAATATATAATATATTATATATTATATATTATATAATATATAAATAATATATTTTATTATATTATATAAGAAAATATATTTTTTATATTATTATATTATAAATATTATTATTTATTCTATTATTATTATTATTATTATTATTATTATTATTATTATTATGTTTTTATATCTCTTGTGCTCTTATAGTTTTATTTGGTTTTATTTTTCCCCTGCACGGAGAACATGCTAAATGCATTACTCTGTCATTTCTATGTAAATTCTGTGCGCTTATTAATTTTTGTTCTTTTCCCTTTCCTCCTTGCCTGACTATGTAAGCGCTCTCTCATGCATTCTGTCTATTCTGTGTGCTGCATGAAATAATGAAAAGGGACTTGGCAATGTTGGGTAACAGAAATTTCAGTCACCCCTTGGTGGCAGAAACCCTGTCTGGGTTTTACCTGGGTTTAGATCTTTCTGCATTTTGCTGTTTGACAGAAAATGTGTAATTGCCATGGCAACTGCTCTGTCATATGATAATTTCGCTGTTTCTGTGAGATAAAAAGCACTTTCTGAAATATACAATATGCCAGCCTCACAGGACAAAGTTTTCAGCATTTTTACTGTCTTTCCAGGGAAAGAGTATGTTGGAAAGAGTACGAGCCTGTGCTTCTCCCTGTCAGCTTTTTTTTCCTCCGGGTTGCTATTATTTAAAAATGGTTTTTATATGAATTGTTTTTCCTAGTTCTGTTACTGAGAAGAATTACAGTCCAATTGCTTTATACATGAAAACAGCAGAGGAAACTCAAGTGGCAACAGAATTCTCAATGGTGATTCCATTCTATAATGTAGATTGGACTGTGGGTCAGTGCCCGTATCATGTTAAAGCATCATCCCAGAGCTTGGAAAGGTTGGAAGACATGTTCCAATTCAGTTCTCACCTGGTTCAGCTATGACCGTGTGGGGACCATAGGTGGGGAGATGATATGATATCCACCTTAGAGGATATAGCTCTGTGTGCTGTATCATAGTTTGTGAAGCAGCCAAAATCCTTATTGCATCATTATTGGTAAAACTTGCAGAAGAGGAGCTCTGGGCCAGAAAACACAGGAGGGTCCCTCAGAGAAGGGGTGTTTGTGGCATGACAGATTTTTATTGCCTCTGGGATCTATAGAGCCTGAAATCCACAGGGAAAAAACCCTCAACTTGGTAGGTGGCTGTTCAGTCTGCCCTGCTCCTTGCCCCACCATCTGGACCTTATTATGGTAACTGTTCATTTTTGGAGACCTATGTTGCACTTTCATAAGTAAAGCAAGTGTTTTCTCTGACAGTTGTCTTTTAGCCCCTCATTCACACATGCATACGTATAATACTAGAAAAGTGGATAGAATCGTGTCTGTTGAAGAAAAACCTTGAACAAACCATGACTTTGTTACAGCTAAGAACTGGGTTTGTTGGCAGAACCATTGCATTGTATCAACTTGTTCTGTGTCTGTTCTCATGAGTGTGGTTGGTCCTGTGCTCTCTATATGAATTAGGGATAGAAAATAATGTGACTAGATGACCAGGAAAAAACATCTTTAGTTAAGGCAAAGCAACTACTTTTTTGTCTCATCTTCCTTTGCATTGAGTCTAATTGTAGTTAAAGTACAGAGGTAGAGACCCCAGCCTTCGCTTTCTGTGAATAACAATTTGTGAGCACTGGTAACCTGTTACCATTCTCTTACTATTTTAAAAATATTATTTGAATTAATATAGTGCAACCACTGTACCTTTTGAAGGTAGAACATAGCAGTGGTTTATTGCTATTTATGATTATTCCTTACTTAACTGGTGTCAGAATTGGGGTTTTTTGGTGCATGAAAGTATTTCCTTGCTCATGAAGCGTAGTTCTTGAGGAGAGATCTAAAACTGCCTGCGTGTGAGTTAAATTAGCATTATTTCATTATACAACATTTAAGCCTCCCATTTGATCCAGTGTTGATATATTTCCTGTAAAATGAAAATATGCAAGATTTTTAAAGCTGTATAAATGGGGAAAAAATAAAATTAACCCCCCCAAATTCTGTTCTGCATCTACTTCCTCTCTGTCCATCAATTTAAGATTGACCCTCCAGTTGTTTATGCATATGCTTAATCTTAGACATATGAGTAGATTTACTGAATTCCAAAGGAGTTTCTGGCTGAGGTCTCAGGTTGTAAGTTCTGGTCCGGTCCAGGGATGTACCCTTCTATAAATCTACCTAATATGTATAGCATACTGTAAGGCCCAACATCAGCAACAACATTAATAATAAATAACGAATGCATCTACACTCCTGCTAAGCATTTTAAGCAAACAAAGCTTTACTTTAAGGAACTTACAACAAAGGTAAATACCAATAGGATACCAGAGTTTTGCTTGAGATAAATGCTAAAGGCCATAGATCAGGTGTGTACTAGTATGTTTTTCAGATAAGATGAATTTCTTTGTTCTGTTTTTGGAAAACACTTGGCACAGTAAGATCACGAGTGTTCCTGCATCCTCTTACAATAAAAATCGTTGTATGGGATGATGTGTGGCAGGGGAGTGAAAATTGTACCACCGTTATTTAATTGCAATTGCATCACATCTACATTGCTAAACCAGTTACTAAGAATGTACTTTCTCCATCCTTTACACAGTAGTGTCCTTATCTTACCCTTACAGTGCCTTCCCACGTTTGCTGCCTTCTGCGAACATCTCCCCTTCCTTACATATTCCTTTCGTCCACCAGACGCTGAAGGATGCCAGTGACAATGCCCGCAAGGACTTCCACCGTGAGGCAGAGCTGCTGACTAACCTGCAACATGAGCACATCGTCAAGTTCTATGGTGTCTGTGTCGAGGGTGATCCACTCATCATGGTCTTTGAGTATATGAAGAACGGAGATCTTAACAAATTCCTCAGGTAAATCCACCAACGTGTTGTGCTGGAAAGTCAGAAGTGGGCAGAGAAGGTAGGCATTGCTGGTACTTAATGCCAAATTAACTGCTCTCACTGAAAAATGCAGACACCTAAGAGTGAAAACCTGTGCAACACTCTGCTGATTCATCTTGTGTACTGTGATGTGGGGTTTATTGTTTCTTTACCTATTTGGAAGTACTAGTAAGTTAATCCTTACACTTTCCGCCAAAAGAATGGGAACCAAAGGAAAAGTGTTTTCAGTATATTTCAGTATATTCTGAAATGTTTGTTTATAAAACTTGCGGTAGTAATTGTTTCCTTGCCTCTTTTCTGCTAGCACTTGGGAAGAACCCACTCAGCGCCTATCTCTACCTGTAGGTGTCTAAAAGCTTTTGAGAATCTACTTTCCCTCCTCTCAGTGTTTTGAAAGGGTACCATTAATCTGCAGCAAGAAAACTTTGAGCCTTGGAAACTTCAGTGCAATGGAAATTACTACTTCTTGGGGGCTAGTTCAGGGCTTTTTTTTAAAAGCTCTTCAGGAATTGAAATTTGGTAGTGAAGCAGTCATAAATAAATAGGTGATACATAAGGTTCACAAGAATAGATAACTCATAAACCAGTAAGTTATGTCCAGTGGCCTTGTGCATGTACAAGTTCTTCTAGCCTGCACTTGTTGACATAAAAATAAAGAGTTAAGAGACAACGTTAGCACCTACATAAAAAACATTTGCATAAGGGACTGTTCATTCAAGGCCTCCTATGTCGATTCCGTCAAAGGATATGTGCTGGTTTTGGCTGGGATAGAGTTAATTTTCTTCATAGTAGCTAGTATGAGGCTATGTTTTGGATTTGTGCTGGAAACGGTGTTGATAACACAGGGATGTTTTAGTTAGTGCTGAGCAGTGCTTACACAGAGTCAAGGCCTTTTCTGCTTCTCACACCGCCCCACCAGCGAGTAGGCTGGGGGTGCACAAGAAGTTGGGAGGGGACACAGCCGGGACAGCTGACCCCAACTGACCAAAGGGATATTCCATACCATATGATGTCATGCTCAACAATAAAACTAGGGGGGAGGTTGGTGAGGGGGTGCTGCTCGGGGACTGGCTGGCTATCGGTCGGTTGGTGGTGAGCAATTGTTTTCTTTTGCATCACTTGTCTTTCCTGGGTTTTATTTCTCTCTCTTTGTTATTTTCCTTTTCATTACAAATTATCATTATTATTATTATTATTATTATTATCATCATCATTTCATTTCATTGCATTTCAATTATTAAACTGTTTTTATCTCAACCCATGAGTTTTCTCATTTTTTACCCTTCTGATTCTCTCCCCATCCCACTGTGGGGGAGTGAGTGAGTGAGTGGCTGTGTGATGCTTAGTTGCTGGCTGAGGTTAAACCACGACAGCCCTTTTTGGAGCCCAACGTGGGGCTCGAAGGGTTGAGAGAACAACAGATCTGACCAGAGCATGTTAAAACAAATTTGTGATAAGCATTCATTATATTAGTTTAATAGTCGCTGGTTGCAGTGTTGAGTTATTTGCTCTCAGAGTTGTTGTGCTTGCTCTCAGAGTTGTGTTATTGTAACACCTTCCTTGCTGTATATGTTCCCTGTTGTGCTGTTGATCATCTCTGGGGGCTAGATTAAGGTTATAATTTTGCTGTACTGGGTAACACTGGCTTATGATATGATAAAATTACCGGTCGTGAGACTAATCTGGTATTTGTACTCAGCATTGCCATCATCTCTCTACTTTGGGAACCATCTCTCTGAAACTATTAATAATTACACTTTTTAACTCTTCTCCTCGGAGAGCCAATTTATTGGGGAGATAAGGGGGAACACCTTCCCCCGCTCCTTCACCTTCCCTTTCTCCTCCAGGCTAGTTACAATAGCTCTTGAGAATTTTGAATATCCTTGGGATGTTCAAACTAGCATGTTCCTATTGCTATGTCTCCTGAATATGGTTCAGATATTGTTTAAGGTTAAACAACTATTTAAGAATGCCACCCAGACATCTGCCATGAGGCTGGATAGTTATGAGTGGCAGGGTATGTGGGATAGTATGGGCAAGTATCTAGGACAGTGGGCACCTCCAATGTTTTGGAACTTCACCCCTGAACAAGTGCAGAATCCTGAAAAAACTAGTAAAATATTTGTAAACAGTATGCTGTCACCCTGGCAATTCCGAAAACACACAAATCAGCAATGTGCTGGTGCCTGGCCCATGCCTACCAAGCCCTAATCAACACTATTCAGTATCATCAAGGGGAAGAAAAGGTCTCTTGATCTGACAACAAAATGACAGGCACTGTGGCTACTCCAACCCTCGAGACAGGCACTGCAGCTATGCCAGAGAACCAACCCATGCCGGTATCAGTCGCCCCTATACACAAGAAGAAATAATGAATGCGAAAGTCAACTTGTTTAATAAGGGAAGAAACTCCTACTAAGAAGGGGAAGGAGGAAGAAGTGGACGAGGCAGGCAACTCGGAAGCAGGGACATCACGAGAACAGGAGGAGGAAGAGGCAGAACCCATAAATGAGATGGTAACCACCTGATCCCTGTCCCTGAGTGAGCTGCAAGATATGCAAAAAGATTTCAGCTGTCGTCCAGGTGAGCACATCATCACCTGGCTGCTCTGATGCTGGGATAACAGGGCCAGTAGCCTGGAATTAGAGGGTAAGGAAGCCAAACAGCTGGGATCCCTTTCTAGGGAAGGGGGCATTGACAAAGCCATTGGAAAAGGGGCACAAGCCCTCAGCCTCTGGAGGCGACTCCAGTCAGGTGTGAAGGAAAGGTATCCCTTCAAGGAAGATGTTATATGTCACCCAGGCAAGTGGACCACCATGGAGAGAGGTATCCAGTACCTGAGGGAATTAGCTGTGCTGGAGGTAATTTATAATGACCTTGACAACGAGCAGCTATCCAAAGATCCAGATGAAGTCCAGTGCACACGATCCATGTGGCGGAAGTTTGTACGGAGCGCACCATCATCGTATGCAAACTCATTGGCAGTAATGACCTGGAAAGTTGGAGAGGGACCAACTGTGGATGAAATGGCTGGCCAACTCCAACAATACGAAGAAAGTCTCTCTTCCTCCCTACGGGCCTGCATCTCGGCTGTGGAGAAACTGCCTGACGTGCTAGCTGAGAAATTATCCCGGGAGTTCCAGCGATTCAAAGAGGACATGTCCTACTCCTCACCTGTACGGACCAGTATCTCAGCCATTAGGAGTAAGCGTCCTTCTGCTTAAGAGAGAGGATATAGTGGATACACACCACGGGCCACCCTGTGGTTTTACTTGCATGAGCACGGAGAGGACATGAGGAAGTGGGATGGAAAATCTACCTCGACCCTAGAGGCACGGGTATGTGAGTTGCAAGGAAAAACAACTACAGAAGGTGGTTCTTCCAGGAAAATTGCTGCTCCGGTTTCCAGTGGGCAGCTCCCCAGACAGAGTAGGAGGGCTGATATTGCTTCTGATCTTAATAAAGGGACTTTTGATTCGCATTTACAAGAAGTGAGTAACGAATGCTACGACCAGGACTAGAGGGGCCCTGCCTCCAGCCAGGTGCAGGAAAGGGACAACTGGGTGTACTGGACTGTGTGGATCCAATGGCCTGGCACATCAGACCCACAGGAGTATAAGGCTTTAGTAGACACCGGTGCACAGTGTACCCTCATGCCATCAAGCTATAAAGGGGCAGAACCCATCAGTATTTCTGGAGTGACAGGGGGATCCCAACAGCTGACTGTACTGGAGGCCGAAGTGAGCCTAACTGGGAATGAGTGGCAGAAGCATCCCGTTGTGACTGGTCCAGAGGCTCCGTGCATCCTTGGCATAGACTACCTCAGGAGAGGGTATTTCAAGGACCCAAAAGGGTACCGGTGGGCTTTTGGTACAGCTGCCTTGCAGATGGAGGAAATTAAACAGCTGTCCACCTTGCCTGGACTCTCAGAGGACCCTTCTGTTGTGGGGTTGCTGAGGGTCAATGAACAACAGGTGCCAATCGCTACCACAACAGTGCACCGGCGGCAATATCGCACCAAACATGACTCCCTGATTCCCATCCATAAATTGATTTGTCGACTGGAGAGCCAAGGAGTGATCAGCAAGACTCGCTCACCTTTTAACAGTCCCATATGGCCAGTGCGAAAATCTAATGGAGAGTGGAGACTAACAGTAGACTCTCGGGGCCTGAACCAAGTCACACTGCCGCTGAGCGCTGCCGTGCCGGACATGCTAGAACTTCAATATGAATTGGAGTCAAAGGCAGCCAAGTGGTATGCCACAATTGACATCACTAATGCGTTTTTCTCAATCCCTTTGGCAGCAGAGTGCAGGCCACAGTTTGCTTTCACTTGGAGGGGCGTTTAGTACACCTGGAATCGACTGCCCCCCAGGGGTGGAAACACAGCCCTGCCATTTGCCATGGACTGATCCAGACTGCACTGGAACAGGGTGAAGCTCCGGAACACCTGCAATACATTGATGACATCATCGTGCGGGGCAATACAGCAGAAGTTTTTGAGAAAGGGAAGCAAATAGTCCAACTCCTTCTGGAGGCCGGTTTTGCCATAAAACAAAGTAAGGTCAAGGGACCTGCACAGGAGATCCAGTTTTTAGGAATGAAATGGCAAGATGGACGTTGTCAGATCCCAATGGATGTGATCAACAAAATAACAGCCATGTCCCCACCAACCAGCAAAAAGGAAACAGAAGCTTTCTTGGGCGTTGTGGGTTTTTGGAGAAGGCATATTCCAAATTACAGTCTCATCGTAAGCCCTCTCTATCAGTCAAGTGACCCGGAAGAAGAACGATTTCAAATGGGGCCCTGAGCAACGACAAGCCTTTGAACAAATTAAACGGGAGACAGTTCATGCAGTAGCCCTTGGGCCAGTCCGTGCAGGGCAAGATGTCAAAAATGAGCTCTACACTGCAGCCGGGGAGAACGGCCCTACCTGGAGCCTCTGGCAGAAAGCATCAGGAGAGACTCGAGGTCGACCCCTAGGGTTTTGGAGTCGGGGATACAGAGGATCCGAGGCCCGCTATACTCCAACGGAAAAAGAGATATTGGCAGCATATGAAGGGGTTCGAGCCGCTTCAGAAGTGGTTGGTACTGAAGCACAGCTCCTCCTGGCACCCCGACTGCCGGTGCTGGGCTGGATGTTCAAAGGGAGGGTCCCCTCTACACATCATGCAACTGATGCTACGTGGAGTAAGTAAGTGGGTCACACTGATCACACTACGGGCTCGGATAGGAAACCCCAGTCGCCCATGAATCTTGGGAGTGATCATGGACTGGCCAGAAGGCAAAGATTGTGGAATATCACCAGAGGAGGAGGTGTTGCGTACTGAAGTGGCCCCACGGTATAATAAACTGCCAGAAAATGAGAAGCAATATGCCCTGTTCACTGATGGGTCCTGTCGTCTTGTGGGAAACCATCGAAGGTGCAAGGCTGCTGTATGGAATCCTGTACGACAAGTCGCAGAAACTGCTGAAGGGGAAGGGGAATCGAGCCAATCTGCAGAAGTGAAGGCCATCCAGCTAGCTTTGGCTATTTCTGAACGAGAAAAATGGCCAATGCTCTATCTCTATACTGACTCATGGGTGGTGGCAAATGCCCTGTGGAGGTGGTTGCAGCAATGGAAGCAGAGCAACTGGCAGCGCAGAGGCAAACCCATCTGGGCTGCCACATTGTGGCAAGATATTGCTGCCCGGATAGAGAACCTGGTTGTAAAAGTACATCATGTAGATGCTCACATACCCAGGAGTCGGGCCACTGAAGAACATCAAAACAATCAGCAGGTGGATCAGGCTGCTAAGATTGAAGTGGCTCAGGTGGATCTGGACTGGCAACGTAAGGATGAATTATTTCTAGCTCTGTGGGCCCATGACACCTCAGGCCATCAAGGAAGAGATGCAACATAGAGATGGGCTCGTGATCGAGGGGTGGACCTGACCATGGACACTATTGCACAGGTTATCCATGAATGCGAAACATGTGCTGCAATCAAGCAAGCCAAGCGGTTCAAGCCTCTCTGGTATGGAGGACGATGGCTGAAATATCAATATGGGGAGGCCTGGCAGATTGATTATATCACACTCCCACAAACCCGTCAAGGCAAGCGCCATGTGCTTACAATGGTGGAAGCAACCACCGGATGGCTGGAAACTTATCCCGTGCCCCATGCCAGCGCCCAGAACGCTATCCTGGGCCTTGAAAAGCAAGTCCTATGGCGACATGGCACCCCAGAAAGAATTGAGTCAGACAACGGGACTCATTTCCGAAACAACCTCATAGACACCTGGGCCAAAGAGCATGGCATTGAGTGGGTATATCACATCCCCTGTCATGCACCAGCCTTCGGGAAAATCGAACGATACAATGGACTGTTAAAGACTACACTGAGAGCAATCGGTGGTGGGACATTCAAGCATTGGGATACACATCTAGCAAAGGGCACCTGGTTAGTCAACACTAGGGGATCTGCCAGTCGAGCTGGCCCTGCCCAATCAAGACTTTTACGTACTGTAGAGGGGGATAAAGTCCCTGTAGTGCACATCATAAAAAAGATGCTGGGGAAGACCGTCTGGGTTACTCCTGCCTTGGGTAGAAGCAAACCCATTCGTGGGATTGCTTTTGCTCAAGGACCTGGGTGCACTTGGTGCGTAATGCGAGAGGATGGGGAAGTCCGATGTGTACCTCAAGGGGATTTGATTTTGGGTGAGAATAGCTAATGAACTGAAGTGTATAACGTTAGTTGCTATATAATACTGGATGTCATCACTTCAATGATTACTGTGTGGCATATCAACAGTATACAGTAAGAATCACCCAGATTAATGAAGAATGAACGTTGATGAAACCGAGCAGAGTGCAGCGGTCATGGAACCAGAACTGGCTTCAGCATGCAACAGTCCAACACCACACACCATCTCTCCTGCTCTGAAAGACTATTATGGCAGATGGAGCCGAAAGTCGTGGACTAAATGAACTCAACGGACATTTTAGAGGGATGGCCCATAGACTAAAGGAATGATATCTATGTGTATATCAAAAGACAGGAAAAGTGGTGGCGATTAATTGGAATGTATTGGAAAGTGTGGGGCCTGGGCATGACGTAGATGGTATGGAATAAGGGGTGGATACTGTCCTGGTTTCAGCTGGGATAGAGTTAATTTTCTTCCTCGTAGCTGGTATAGTGCTGTGTTTGGGATTTAGTATGAGAAGAATGTTGATGATAACACACTGATATTTTCTATGTTGCTGAGCAGTGCTTACACTAAGTCAAGGACTTTTCAGCTTCCCATGCTCTGCCAGGTGCACAAGAAGCTGGGAGGGGGCATTGCCAGGACAGCTGACCCAGACTGGCCAAAGGGCTATTCCATACCATATGACATCATGCTCAGCATATAAACTGGGGGGAGTTGGCTGGGGGGTAGTGATTGCTGCTCAGGAACAGGCTGGGCATCAGTCAGCAGGTGGTGAGCAATTGCATTGTGCATCACTTGCTTTGTATATTCTATTATTATTATTATTACTATTATTATTATTATTACTATTATTATTCTTTAGTATTATTATTATTTCTTCCTCTGCTGTTCTATTAAACAGGCTTTATCTCATCCCATAGATTTTAGGGTTTTTTTCTGATTCTCTCCCCCATCCCACTGGGGGGCATAGAGGGTGAGCAAGCGGCTGTATGGTGCTTAGTTGCTGACTGGGGTTAAACCACAACACGTGGGTATAAAATATAAAAGCACTTTATATGGCATTTGATGGCCTGATCTTAAGTGCTTTGTGTTCATTTAGATGTACTTAAGAAATGAAAATCTTTTTTTCCCTTGTCACCCACGGTTAGTTTTTTAAATCATCAGATAAATTTATTAATGTTCATTCAGAAACCTTAATTAATTAGGAAGAGCAAAGCAAACCTTAAAGTGCTTACAAATGTCAGCCTGGCAGTCTGTTGTGATTTAACCCCGGCCAGCAACTAAGCACCACACAGCTGCTCGCTCATTCCCCCACAGTGGGATGGGGGAGAGAATCAGAAGGGTAAAAGTGAGAAAACTCATGGGTTGAGATAAAGACAGTTTAATAGGGAAAGCAAAAGCCGCACACACAAACAAAGCAAAACAAAGAATTCATTCACTACTTCCCATCAGCAGGCAGATGTTCAGCCATCTCCAGGAAAGCAGGGCTCCATCACGCATAATGGTTACTTGGGAAGACAATCACTCCGAAAGTCCCCCCCTTCCTTCTTCTTCCCCCAGCTTTATATGTTGAGCATGACATCATATGGTATGGAATATGCCTTTGTTCAATTGGGGTCAGGTGTCCCAGCTGTGTCCCCTCCCAACTTCTTACACACCCCCAGCCTACTCACTGGTGGGGTCGTGTGCAAAGCAGAAAAGGCCTTGACTCTGTGTAAGCACTGCTCAGCAATAAGGAAAACATCCCTGTATTATCAACACTGTTTCCAGCACAAATCCAAAACATAGCCCCATACTAGCTACTATGAAGAAAATTAACTCTACCCCAGCCAAAACCAGCACACAGTCAGATAAAATAACTGAAGCTGAGGAGTTATTTGAGTGCATCTGAAAGCAGTATTTAAGCTGAGGTATATTTTCATCCCTCTGTGTCTTTCCACACAACATACATACACACACAGATATAATGACTAAAATAGAGAATTATGCTAGACTGTTCCAAATTTATTTCCTGTTATCTCATGCAGGCACATAAATCATACCGTTGCTTAAGCTGTATATAGTCAAAGTTCTTGAAGTGTAATTATAATTACTACTATTATTTGTTATCCCAGATCCTCTTTCTAGAGCTTGCATTCTCCTATATTGCATTGCTTCGGTGACTAGACAGGTTTTCTTATTATTGTCACCTCATTATCTGTAATTTCAGATTTCATTAAAAAAACCCTCAACAAACCAACCCCTCCCCCAATAACATAATCTCCTATAAAATATAATAAAAGAAAACTCACTACTACCATTGCACTCTCCAGTCTCAAAGAAGTATGTGAACTGAAACTGCTCCAGATGCTGTAGCTGATATTCTGCTGTGGCCTGTGGAAGAAGCCATGGTGGAACAGATAATCACACTGCAGCCTGTGGTGGACCCCATGCCAGAGCAGTTGGATATTTCCTGAAGGAACTGAGGCCCATAGAGAACCCATGTATGGATTTTACAGTGTAAGGGCTCAGTCTTGTGGCTATTGAAGTAGGACTTGTGCCATGACTTCTAGTGGGACCTAAGCAGGTTTATACTACAGTCCAGTCCCCTTAGTCATGGAAATGGCCTTTGCCTTTCAAATAGGGACTGTGGCTCCAGCTATGGAAACCCAGTCAAGGAAATACATACTGGAAATTATAGACAAAACCACCAGTAACAATAACACAGTGAGCCACATTAATATATGCTATTAAAAAGCTGAAAATTCTCAGTTCTTACTGAGCTGAGTGCACTACTAACAGCATGAGCTATGAAAAATATAAACTTTAAACTCTGACATTACTCACCTTGAGTGTTTCTATTTAAATCCTGCCTTTTTTTCTGTTAATTACATAGAAACCATCAAGTTTTGCTCATAAATACTTTCAACACAAGTGTACAAGAGTGGCATGTTGTTTTCAAAGGTTTTAATGATTTTGATTAAAATAATTTTCAAGTAATGACTGCAGGGGAGTCAAGGCACTTGACTCCTTCTGTAAGGGGTTTCTCTGGCAATGGAAAAGATTGAGAACTCACTACTGTTGAACACAGAGCTGTGGAGGGTCCTAAGCTAAGACCAGATTTGGGAACTCTAGTCATTAATGTTAAGTGGAGTGTCCTCACTGCAGAGTTAAATCAGATGATTGTTTCTACTTGAGTATGCAGGTCAGTCTAACCCAGGTGTGAGCAGTGAGCCCTCACTGGCACTGGGGTAGCTGGTGTGTGTCATTAAGACATAGACACATCCTGCTGCCTTGATAAGCTCAGAGGCTCTGTGATTCCTCCCCGCTGACTCATACAAAAATACATTTCTTTCTGGCATGAAATGAGAGGCACCAGAGACCTACCTACCCACAGCTGAGTGACATGGGCTGCAACCTCACTGCAAAGTGGATAACTTAGAAAGCTGAGCAAAACCTGGCTCAAGGTTTAGCATTTAGCCTAGATAGCAAGCTAACCCAGATTGACAGACACAGTTGGGTGAGAAGGTTTTAGCTGGTGAACAGGAAGAGGAAGGGAATTTAGCTCAACAGTGTAGTAAATGCAGGGATATTATAAGGTGGGAAGTACTGCTGCAGTTCAAAGAGAATTGAACTCAGAAAGTATATCTGAATTAATAAATGTGAATCACTGTGAGCACGTTTTGATTAAATATGATACCAGGGAAAATGCAAGCATGAGACTATTGCACAGCACAAAGTCCTTCTGCAAGTTGTTATTCCTCATCATAAATCACTCTAAGGTCCTTCTCTTTTACCCCTATCTTGCAGGACAGTTTGACTCCCATTGGACTTGTTCAAGCACTTATTTAATAAGCTGTTAACATGCTTTGCATGTTTAGAGCTTAAAAGAGCTCATTGGACAAAAGCTGGTTACCAACCAAATCATGTTTTTGTACAACTTGTGCTGTCTATCAAACCATACAGATAATATGGACTGTACTCTGAATGCCATTTGGTTTTCTGATTCCCTGAATTCTGCTGATGCTTTTGCTCTCTTTCCACTGAAATATCAGATGGCTCACACTCTCAGTAAAACTACTGGCTGACAGCCATTTGGAATAGACAGCCACAACATGCAAACAGACGCTTGTCTAGCTTGTTATGAAATGGATTTCACTGGACAAAGAGTGATAAAAATTTTCCTGGAATTTTCCTGGGCAGTGGAATATTTTAAAGAGCTAACTTCCCCACTGTTTTCTTAATAATTCTTAAATTTCTCAATCCCACCTCACTTTTCTAGTTTATTAAATAGAGCTGCCCTGTGTACCATGATTACTTCAAAATGTTTAGACACATTTTAGCGGGAATGCTCCTGCTGTTTGATAGATGAACATGAACACATATGTAAAGGACAAACTATCAGTCTTACAGTTCTCATAACGCAGCATGAACAATGTCAGTATTGGCACTGGAGGCTGTTTAGAGTAGTATATGAGGGAGCAGAAAATGGGTGAGTTTATAAACACTGGGGCCTTCAGGAAACTATCGGAGATTTGCTCTTTGATCTGTGTAAGGGGCATCCTGCAGCCTTGATGCAGGAGCTCATGAGTACCAAAAGCAAGTAGCTTCATCAGGAAAAAATGAGTTCAGCATAAGGGCCTCAAAAATTATTGCCTAAGAAGTCTCAGCTACAAAAGTTTGTGTTAGGATTAAGCAAAGCTATTTAGGTGCAAATGTGTGAATTTCCTGAACCTAATCACCAAGTGCAAGTTCAGCTCAGCAAATATGAGTGTTAAAAAGCAACGCAAATGAATTATGCTGTCACCAGCAGACCTAGTTCACAATGTAATCCCACCCATTCTCAAGCCCACTTCTTTCTTTTCATTTGCCATAGATAGCACTGGCAATACTTTTCAACCACTTTTCAACCAAATCTGATTGTGAAAAAAAGAAAGTACTTCAACCATCAAAAATGCACTTTTCTTTTTGGGGTCTGTGTATCCAGTTACTCATACTTTCAACAGCCGTTTTCAAATTAAGGAGTTAAACTAAAAAACAAAGCAAAACATACGTTTCTTTCCCCACCTTTTTTTAATGATAACATTTTTTACTAGAGAAGTGGCTCAGCTCACATTTGGAATCTCCCAATGAATTTTTTTGCTATGACACAGGAGGTCAAAATAAGCTTTGAAGCTCAAGTACATAATTAGTACCAAATAACTTAAAGTTCCAGTTAAAGAAAATAAGCAAAAGGAACTGAGCATCAAAAAAGAACATAGATATTGCATCACTATACTATAGATATAATGAGGAAGGTTTAATGAAAGGATTTTGCTGAAATAATATTGTTTTAACAAATGACAGGCTTTTTTCTATAACTGCTTTCCCTTCCTCTGCTACTGTTGGATAATAACAGTGTTCCAAAACTCTCAACTCCTTCATCTGATCTTGGCATCCCCTTTTCCTCATAAGTCTCACCAATGATCTTCTATAGTCCCCTTCTTTGATGTTATGCATCGATTATTGGTGATTATGATAGCATTTTCTGCTTCACTCATAGTACTGCAGCTAAAGTAGTCATATATTTACAGAAGCGCTAAACAAGTATTGTCTACTCAAAAGAACTCAGAATTTAAGAACTGAAAAACAGGAGGAGGAGGAAATTCAGAGGTGAGTGGAGAAAAGATCAGAACTGAGAGAAGAGCATGGTTACATGCTTGTTCTGAAGGTTAGTCAAGAGCAAAAGTTTGCTTAATTGTCCAAAAGGCTGAATTGTAAAACGAATTTGTGAGAAGGGATTAAAAAAATAGAATACAGTGTAGCCTTTGGGTTAAGAAAAGTGATTTTAAAAATGTGGAACAATAGAAACAGCATATAGCTTCATCAGAAGGATATGAGTGGCACAACAGCTTGAACCATACCAGGGAAGGGGGATGAGGAGACAGGTAAAAATGGAGGAAGTTTTAGAAGGTGGCAGGAGTTTCTAAAGTAAATGAATTTTGCATCATTTTCAGAGAGTGAAGAGGGCAGAGATGAGTTTTGAATCAGACAAAGAAGACAAGGTGACAATAGTCCAAGCATGCCTCTATGAAAGTCTAGACAAAAGTTGGAATGACTATTTAGTTGTCACATAAAAGATGAGGATTTTTTTAGTGATGTGTGTTTTCAGTAATAGCTCATATCATGTTCAAGAATGATTACTGCAGGAAACCCACCTGATGAAAAATGAGTGCGCTTAATATTCTGTCATTTTCTCTCAGACGTTGTATTTGTCAATTCTTTGATGCCTGAAAAATTTGGGCTTGGAAAACTAACACTGAAATACCAGGAAGCACAGAGTAGCTGGCCTAAAAATCAATTTCAAGCATTTCTAGGGCATTCCTCATCACAGTACACAAACTCTAGCTGTGTGAAAAGATGTTGTGGCAGGAAAAAAAAAACACTACCAAGTTTTCTGTAAAGATGAAAAAGTTGAAAGAAGAAAAATTAATTCTACCTCTGAAAAACATTCCCACTAGGCTCACTCTCAGTTTTTAATGTAAAAATGATATTTTTGAAACTAAATAACTCTAGAACTGGGGAAAACATTGATGCCAGGCAACAAAACTAAATTTATCTTTAGGTGCATATATGAAAGATTCACAATGGGAGATGGAGCAGTCAAATTTTCAACATCGATATGAACTATTATACATTTTCTGGACATGTATCTTGACAGCTATTTTTTAAATGTAAACTTTGTTCCCTTTTGCATCATGAAAAAATATAGATTTAAACAAATTGTATTTATCGATTATCAATTAATAGTCCCAGAGAACCTATTGTATGTCAGACTTATGACATATGTATATTTTTTAACATTAGGAACTCCAAACACAGGACACCAACAAAATTCAGAATCACAGTATTAAAAAGTCTCAGCCAATACTGAAAAACAAAGCACATTCCTGTTTTAAAAAATAATATTAGTGTGGAAATTCTACAAGCAATACTCAAAGGTTTTAAACTATAACTGTTTTGGATTTTGGTATTTAGGTCCACTTTCAAGGCTTTCTTACATGTTTTCATCTTTTGTCTTTGGGTTGGTGAGAAATAGTAGATGCTTCTGTATATGCTTGGACAATACAGTAATCCTGTTTGGGGTATGATTGTCCTCAGTTTTTGATTGATGTTTTGGGTCTTGTTTTGAAAAGACAGCTTTCAGACTTTCAGTGTTCTGTGTGTGGATGAAGTCCTCGCTACAGATGGTGAGATGCCATGTGTCCTGCAGCTGCCTTTGCCTACCCCTCCTCCCTGCTATGTACTTCTTCCCCCATTTCTGTGGTTAGAAAGGAAGGCAGCCACCTGGGAGGTAGCAACATGCTCCCTCTTTCAAAAAGAGGGGATGGGAAAGGGAAAAGGAGACACACAGAAGCACAATGGAGAGAACAGAAAACACAAAAAAGTAGCCATGGAAGGAGAGAGCAGAGTCTGCACTTCACACTGAGAGGGGAGAGTCAGTGTCCCAGGGGTGCTGGAGAAAGGAGCAAGTCCATGCACCTGTGCCATGATCTTTGTAATGAACAGCCTAAAAGTATACATCTGAAGTGTTAGGAGTCTTCACAGCCTTTTTTTATTTGTAGCAGTTGTCTCTAGATAATATTCCATAACAATAATTCTATAAAACAGAAAAGCTCTATGTTCCTTTCAGAAATCCTGTGAGTTGATGATCTGTCCTTACCTAAACCTGAAGTCCTGTCTCTTGAGTTGAGGAGTGGATGGTATTTTTTTTGACCTTCTGCATTACTGATGGATGAAAGTCAGAAAACAGTCACATGGACATTTAATCCCAGGGAATGTTCTTCATTTGGTCCTACGTGCTCTGTGCCATTCTTGATGCATTTTTTTTTTTTTATTGTTCCTTTCTTAACATACTTTTGTGGAAGAATCAGAGGATTCCAATGCACAGGTACACTGAAGCAACTGTTAAGACATTTTTAAGCAGAAAATAAGCATGCTTTAGAGGTAGATGCACCGTTTGAAAAAAGACCTTGACTGACTGCAGACCCCCCCCCCCCCCAGCTTGCAAGCCTAAATACTCTGGAGAGTCTGTTCTGAAGAGCTTAGCCAGGGACTGTAGTTGGTACATAGCCGGTTTGGAAGGGACTCAGCTCCCATTTCAGCATTAGCAAAGAAACAAATTCTCAAAATGTACAAGACTAGATGCTGAACTCTGGACTTTTTTGCCACATGTCAAGATGCAAACAGCTTGATTCTGAGCACATGAAAGCTGTTCTGTGTGTTACATGCTTGAAAAGCTGTCCCCAAAGTCCTGTTCATCTGACTCTTTCACAGCAATGTGGCAGCTCCAGGCTAGGTCACTTCTATCATCGGTGCAACCAATTCTCATGAGGGTGGAACCAAAGAGCAGCACTAATGCCAAAATAGTAAAGTTCAGATAGGCATGAGAAACTGTTGAGCCCTGTAGAAATAGGTACAGGAATGGAAACAAAGACTGCCTCTGCAGATGTCCTTTTCCTTCTTCAGACTCTCCAAGGCATATTTTAGCTACTCAGGAACACACAGTAACTGAAGTAGCTGAAATGAAAAATAATAAACTTTATCCTTAAATGATTTTATAGCTTCTATGAGGGGAATGAGAAAAACAACAGAGATGATTACACTAACTAGACACCTCAGACTGGTTCCTATAGCTCATTTTTTAATTGAATAATAGTAAAAAAAGGTTGTTTTGTTTAGCTGTTTTCTTTTTCATCTTGTCACCCGACACTAAGGGGACAGACAGGTTCTTTTAGGGATCCTTGGCAGAACGATGACAGCACTAAATTGTGGTTACAATTAAAGCTTTATTTTCTTAACAGGATATTAGGATTAGTATATAATAGAATTTATGATTAAAATGGCACAGGATTTCTACAAGCAGAATCAATATAGTACAATCTATAAGTAGCATAATACAGAATTTATAATACAACTTAACTTATGATTCCTAATCACCTAGACCCTCTGCAGATTGAGTCAAATCTTAATACATGGTTTGCTGTATCAATATAACAATAATAACCTAGACTCGAAAATCATATCAAAGAATACGAGTCACTCAGTCCTTGGAGGAAGCAGATGACAGTGGAGCCATCCCTGGCCACCAGGGTGGGGGGGTGTCACAGGTCTCACTGTCCAGCAGCAGTTCCAGTCCAAGTTCCCCACTCAGGACTTGTAGCTGCTTGATTTTATAGACAGTGCTCTGTGTACTGTTACACTTCCCTGTTCTGTGATGAGGTCATCAACAGCACCTGGTTGGCCGGGTACCTGGGACCTTCAAGGCTGGCAAGGAAGGGAGTAATCAGCCTGGCACCCAGGAATCTTGAGGCTGGTAGGGAGGGGAAGAAGAAATCTGTTTGGTTTGTCTACTTGGTTCACAGGACCTTCAGGGCCTGAGAATGAGGGGAAAGGGAACAAATACGTGACCCGCTCCATCACAGAGAATGGCTGCTTGCCTTATAAAATGGCGTCAGTTATGCTAACCATATTACCAGGGGTCAGGAACAGGGGGTACCAGTCACACATCTCCAGCCTGCTGGGCCATCCAGAGCTTTTCATAGCCTGAACATTTTCCCTAGGCTGCACATTGACAAACATGAGAACGTCATATACAATCATTATAAGGCACAGCAATAGGACAAGACTTACCTTTTCCAGTTTAACAAGGTAAGGAACCATCCCCAAGTTATGTTTAAGTGGAAAAGCAGTTTTTTAGTTGCTGTAAAGGAATAGTGGAGACAAGTGAATTTTCTGCAGCAAAGTGGTATATAAATTTTCCTTTGTAGCCCATACTGCTCCTTTTGTAGTTTGGGGTTTGGTCCCATGCTGACTTTGCCTCCAGAAGAGATTACAGTTGCAGTCCTAAGGCTTCTCTCCAATCTATTTTGTCATAACAGACTCTGTCCTGTTTGCTCATGTATATGAGTGTTCCAGCACCAGCAACTCCAACACTTTTGCCACTGATGGCAGAAGAGCTCTTATGGCATCATCTACATTGATTTATGGTGGATATCTAGCACAGAGCCACCATAGACCTAGTAGAGCCATCTAGACCTAATGGGACAGTCCTTAGACCTAAGGTGGAACAGAGCACTGAAGAATATATCGCAAAAGTAATATATTCTTTCACTTTTGAACATTGTCAGACTGACTATTTGCAAAACAAGCAAACAAAAAACCCCAAACAAAGCTGTTGTTCCCTGCCCTTTACATATACTTTCCTGAAAAATCTGTTCTTGTTGCCCCTTTTCAGCTCCACTAGTGCTAGCACACATACATTTTCAATCTCCAGTCTATCTAGACTTGTAATGAACAGGCTGGTGCTAACACTGGTTAAAAAAAAAAGAAAACCTCCCCCAAAATAATCTTACCCATGCTAGAACAATAGATGGGTCTCTTCAGAAAAATATGTGTATCTAAAACTCTAACACAAACCCACTGAGAGGCAGTGGGGTGTCAGTGATGGAAACAAAGTCCCAAGGGCCCATCTGCGCTAGCAAATGAGAACTTTGGTTCTTATCCATGGCCAGCAATGGAACCAACTGCAGTTCATTAAACATGGGGCACAGCAGTGAGAGAGGTTATCTGATTCCAGTGTATTGGTTTATCAGCAGTTGAGGACTACACTGTACAAATAGCATATAAGTGTAACATATTCATCCTCTTGCTTAGGAAGAGAGGCTAGGTTATATTTGGATCGTGCTCTAGATTATATCATTAATGGCTGTTTAATTTCTACTGCTTTTAATTTATCCATAGCATAACTATGATTACTGTTCTATGCACCTGTCTCTATTGTTGCCTTGATTTCTGCACATGCTTTATCTGTTTATTCCATTAAAATTGTATCAAAAGATCTCTGATGTTTGGTCTATGTGTTTGTACAATGCAGAATAAAATGGAGATTAGTGCATGTTCATGGTCCCTATGAAAGTAATACACTCAAATTTATACCTTTTATGTTTTACAATATAGTTTGCTACAAACTGTGCAACTGAACAAGACAGAGTCATCGTCAGCATAGCCTCATGTTGTCATATTCAGGAAAAAGGCATCTAGCAGCAATTTGGGCTGAGGCATCTAAGTATAAGAGGCTCTTCCAAGAGTCTTAAATAAAATCATTTTTAGAGAGAAAAAAGGTAATAGTTTACAAAATCCCTAAAATAATTCCTGGACCATTTGTACCAAGTCCTCAGGATTCAGCCTTGTCTCTCTGAAATGTCTATATCAGTAAAGGTAATCTAAACAGGGAAGATTTTGTGTCTTTTAAAAATGATGTCCTCAGTGTCTCCTCTCAAAATAAACAAGTGGCCAGCACTATCAGGTCTGGTTGAACTGAAACTTTCCTTGGTAGACTCAAGGTTGTTAGATAAAGATTTTTTTTGGCTGTTATGGCTGCAAAGTCAAATAGGTCTTAGGAATCAAGCTAGTTCTCTTAGATGGTTAGTGAATAATGATCTGACTGACTTTGCACACAGGTAACTAGATCAGATGTATCCAAGAAAGTGCAAGTAGGAAAGGAATCTAGTTCAATCTCTGCCATTGCCTCATATAGTTTTAATGGAAGTCAAATACATAGAAAAATATTTTTCCAACCGAACAAAGCACATGTAAGTGAACATATATAAAGAATAAAATCCATTTTTACCTGCTACCTGTTTTGTAGGATTTTTCTGATATAGGATTATGAGAGATAGAATCATAGAATCATTTAGGTTGAAAAAGACCCTTAAGATCATCGAGTCCAACCATTAACCTAACACTGCCAAGTCTACCACTAAACCACGTCCCTAAACACTATGTCTACATGTCTTTTAAATACCTCTAGGGATGGAGACTCAACCACTTCCCTGGGCAGCCTGTTCCAGTGCCTGACTACCCTTTTGGTGAAGAAGTTTTTCTTAATATCTAACCTAAACCTCCCCTGGCACAACTTGAGGCCGTTTCCTCTTGTCCTATCGCTTGTTACTTGGGAGAAGACACTGACCCCCACCTCGCTACAAACTCCTTTCGGGTAGTTGTAGAGAGCAATAAGGTCTCCCCTCAGCCTCCTCTTCTCCAGGCTAAACAACCCCAGCTCCCTCAGCCGCTCCTCATAAGACTTGTGCTCTAGACCCTTCACCAGCTTCGTTGCCCTTTGGACACACTCCAGCACCTCAATGTCCTTCTTGTAGTGAGGGGCCCAAAAATGAACACAGTACTCGAGGTGCGGCCTCACCAGTGCCGAGTACAAGGGCACTATCACCTCCCTGGTCCTGCTGGCCGCACTATTCCTGATACAGGCCAGGATGCTATTGGCCCTCTTGGCCACCTGGGCACACTGCTGGCTCATGTTCAGGCGGCTGTCAACCAACACCCCCAGGTCCTTTTCTGCCAGACAGCTCTCCAGCCACTCCTCCCCAAGCCTGTAGCGTTGCATGGGGTTGTTGTGACCCAAGTGCAGGACCCAGCACTTAGCCTTGTTGAATCTCATACAGTTGGCCCTAGACCAACGATCCAGCCTGTCCAGGTAATGAATGTCTCTGCTGATCAGAATAGCAATTATTAGCTAAATATATATTTTTCTAGTTATTGAGATAGACTAGGACATGAAGAAGAAACTCCTTCCTGTTGGCACTAAAATGTTCAAGGAGCTTTAGGCAGCAAGTTTCACAGAAGGAAAATATATCAGTATTATAAGTCTTGTATATCCTTGGAAAGAAAAGAAATACAGAGAAAACACTATAGTGAATTAGACCAATACTCTCTTTTTTTTTTCCCCTTTGGTCTTTATTTGGCATCTTCTTTATTGGAAACAGGCAAGTCAAAGTCTGTAGGACAGAAATCGTCCTTTTGCAACCAGCTGAACGTATCTTTGGCACATATGCTGCCTTTCATGTCCAAGTAAAAATGCTTTTATAAGCAATGTCCCAAAAAAGAGAGTCGTCTTGACGCTGTGCATTACAGGTAAAAGACACCCACTGTCGTTGTGTCCCCCCCTCCGACATTTATTTTGGTGATAAACATACATAACAGTGACACCCTGCCTCCTGACACTCAGAAACCTTTAGCCCCCATATTATCTGCAGCTTAGTAGAATGGGGATATTATAGCAGGATGCACAAGGGCACCCCTCCCCCATTTGTTGCAAGTTTTTGCAATATCCATGCCTGTCTATATTCCATAATTCATTCTGCTACTTTCACTAACGTTACTATAAACAGGCATTAACACCCTTCATTACAATCTACAGCAGTAACCAGAGATTTGGGGGGGGACTGATGGGCAAATTTTTAGGAAAAGATGATTTTCAGAGATGGCTGCATAATGCTCTGAAAAGCAGACCTATTTAAAGTGCCCACAGTTACCCCTAAAAGCAAAGCATCTTGACCAAAGTGCATCGTATTTTTATATTACCTGAAATCAGAGGGTGATTAATAAAAATATTTATTTTCCAATTTTGAGCAACAAACAACAAATAAACCATATATCCAAGTAAAAAGGTTAGATACTTGTATCCCTACATGTTTTCTTGTGAAGAGCTTTCACTGATTATGTTGTGCCACCTAGTGATATGAGAAAGGAAAAATTCAAGCACCCCTGTGGTGATGGAAATCAAAACAAAGGTGATTGATTAAGAATAAACAAAGTCTGACCTGAAATGTCATTCTGGGCTCTGCTGTGGTGTTATTACAGCAGTAAAGGCAGAACAAAGAGAGAGCTGATAGAGGCGATTTCGTTCTCAGAGAGTTCTGCAAGTTTTTCTGCATGATTTCAGGTCGAGTCAGAAAATGCAATCAGTTATACTGAGATAAATGTATAGAGAGTATCTCAGTTGACTTCAGCAGAGCTGGTCAAAAGAATAGTTTGTAACTGCAAGGATAAATTCTATTTTCAAAATGCCCAGGCATGATTGTTCAAAAAACTGTGGGAGGATGGTATTTGATACTTCTGAACTGACAACAGATATGGACTTTTTTCAGTGGCTTCTTGGGGAAGTACATGTAACACAGAAATGATTCAAGATAAACAGAAAAAAAAATTGAGTTTTATCATGTGTAATAATTAGGGTAATATGTCAAAATAGAATAAACTGCATGCAAATGAGAGTTTTGCAGACCAAATTAAGGTCAGCACTTAAGGATACTTGGAATATTTGGAGTCACAGAGATAATAAAGCAGCCATGGAAGGCAACTGGGATTATGTGATGCCAACAGCAGTCATTTGGTATGGGCATCAATTTGTTTGCCCCCTGCTATTATTTGAGTTCAGATGCTACAGTAGTGGATCAGTGTTTCTTTAGAAGGGGAAAATAACATTGGTGCAAATTTATCTACAGTCTTCCTCCTTTTTCTGAACCAGAGCTATTCAGTTTAGGCAAAGCACCAAGCTGATTGAGTTGTATCTGGTTCAGTCCATGAGTAAGAGCCCTCTGACAGAAACTGGGCACATAGTGTATAGTTTCTCATTACTTTTCGGTACAGAATCAGGCAGGAGAAAGCTCATGAGTGTATAATCCCATGACTGCAATGATCCCACCCTTCCATTTCTGCTATCTAACAATTTTTGCTGTACTATAGTTGGTAACAGCACCCATAGACTATTGCTTAATTTTACAGATCAGGAACAGAGACATCACAGAGTTGAGAATTTTTCCCAAGGGCACTTTGCCTGGAGAAGAGGAGACTGAGGGGAGACCTCATCACGGTCTACAGCTTCCTCACAAGGGAAGGAGGAGGGGCAGGTACTGATCTCTTCTCCCTGAAGACCAATGATAGAACCCAAGGGAACGGCAGGAAGATATGCCAGGGGAGGTTTAGGTTGGATATTAGGAAAAGGTTCTTCACCCAGAGGGTGGTGGAGCACTGGAACAGGCTCCCCCGGGAGGTAGTCACAGCGCCAAGCCTGACAATATTCAAGAAGCATTTGGACAATGCCCTCAGACGTATGGTGTGATTTTTGGGGTTGTCCTATGCAGGGACAGGAGTTGGACTCGATGATCCTTGTGGGTCCCTTCCAACTCAGGACATTCTATGATTCTATGATCCTATGATTGCCTGCAGCAAAACTAGAAACTGGCCACAAATCTCTTGTACCACTGTTTATTATCCTATGCACAGGTTCATTCTCCCTAACATGGGGACTCCAAATGTCACAGTGCAATTACTGCTGAGGTCAGAGCACTTCCTTAGCACATGGAAAGCAAATAAACAACAGAAACCAAGTATAACATTTCTTAAATATATTTAATCCTGGCAATATGCAAGGCTGAGGGAACTGCAGTTCTTTAGCATGGAGAATAGAAGGCTCAGAGGAGACCTTATCGCTCTCTACAACTACCTGAAAGGAGGTTGTAGCGAGGTGGGGGTCAGTCTCTTCTCCCAAGTAGCAAGCAATAGGATGAGAGGAAATGGCCTCAAGTTGCACCAGGGGAGGTTTAGACTGGATATTAGGAAAAAATTCCTTCACCAAAAGGGTGGTCAGGTACTGGAACAGGTTGCCCAGGGAAGTGGTTGAGTCACCATCCCTAGAGGTATTTAAAAGACATGTAGACGTGGTGCTTAGGGACATGGTTTAGTGGTGGATTTGGCAGTGCTAGGTTAATGGTTGGACTCGATGATCTTAAGGGTCTTTCCAACCTAAATGATTCTGTGATTCTATGATTTCTGCATGTAAAAAGGCAAGATTTTCTGGTTTCATCTAGACAGATCTGGTCCTGAACTCCAGCCTATACTTGCCACCAGGGAACATGCATCTACAGTCAGCAGTCGCATGAAAGGTGCTCACATCTCCCTGACATTTCTAGCCACCTGACACAAAAGGCACAAATCAATACAGCAAAAACAAATATCAGTCTTTGTTTTCACTATGGAAACCCATCCATTCTGATCAATGCCTTTTGAGTTAGTACACTGGTTGCTATAGTGAGTCCCTATGCTGCAGTATGTCATAGGGGAACTACAGGACTCTCAGCCTGACCTCGGTGCCGGGGAAGGTCATGGAGCAGGTCATGGAGCGTGTCATTACATGGCACGTGCGGGACAACCGGGGGATCAGGCTCAGCCAGCATGGGTTTATGAAGGGAAGATCCTGCTTGACTAACCTGGTCTCCTTCTATGACAAGGTGACCCGCTTAGTGGATGAGGGGAAGGCTGTGGATGTTGTCTACCTGGACTTCAGTAAGGCCTTTGACACGGTCTCCCACAGCATTCTCCTGGAGAAGCTGGCTGCTCATGGCTTGGATAAGTGTACTCTGCGCTGGGTTAAAAACTGGCTGGACGGCCAAGCCCAGAGAGTGGTGGTTAACAGAGTCAAATCCAGGTGGTGGCCGGTCACAAGTGGTGTTCCCTAGGGCTCAGTACTGGGGCCGGTCCTGTTCGGTATCTTCATTGATGATCTGGATGAGGGGATTGAGTGCACCCTCAGTAAATTTACAGATGACACCAAGTTGGGTGGAAGTGTCGATCTGCTGGAGGGTAGGAAGGCCCTGCAGAGGGACCTGGACAGGCTGGATCAATGGGCCAGGAATGTATGAGATTCAACAAGGCTAAGTGCCGGGTCCTGCACTTGGGTCACAACAACCCCATGCAACGCTACAGGCTTGGGGAAGAGTGGCTGGAGAGCTGCCTGGCGGAAAAGGACCTGGGGGTGTTGGTTGACAGCCGCCTGAACATGAGCCAGCAGTGTGCCCAGGTGGCCAAGGACAATAGCACCCTGGCTTGTATCAGGAATAGTGTGGCCAGCAGGACCAGGGAGGTGATAGTGCCCCTGTACTCGGCACTGGTGAGGCCGCACCTCGAGTACTGTGTTCATTTTTGGGCCCCTCACTACAAGAAGGACATTGAGGTGCTGGAGCGTGTCCAGAGAAGGGCAGTGAAGCTGGTGAAGGGTCTAGAGCACAAGTCTTATGAGGAGCGGCTGAGGGACCTGGGGTTGTTTAGTCTGGAGAAGAGGAGGCTCAGGGGAGACCTTATCGCTCTCTACAACTACCTGAAAGGAGGTTGTAGCGAGGTGGGGGTCGGTCTCTTCTCCCTAGTAACAAGCGATAGGACGAGAGGAAATGGCCTCAAGCTGCGCCAGAGGAAGTTTAGTTTGGATATTAGGAAAAACTTCTTCACTGAAAGGGTGGTCAAGCATTGGAACAGGCTGCCCAGGGAAGTGGTTGAGTCTCCATCCCTGGAGGTATTTAAAAGACGGGTAGACGTGGTGCTCGAGGACATGTGGACTGTGTGGTGTGAGTGGACTTGGCAGTGTTAGGTTAACGGTTGGACTCGATGATTTTAAGGGTCTTTTCCAACCTTAACGATTCTATGATTCTATGATTCTACAGCAATTAGAAAATGCAGTGATTTTTTTTTTATAATCGTCATGAAGGAACAAAGTATTTCTGAGCTAAAGAGTAAAAACTAGTTTTCCCCAGTCTGTTTTTCTGAATATCCTTTAGTTTCAGATTCAGAGCTCCACTAGGCAAAACAAAAGCATGTCTACAGATGCACCAATTACTATTACAATATTGTAGCGTTTGAAGTACTTTCATTGGCTCCTGTGAACTGATAGGACTTTAAAACCATCTTGAAATCAGAATCAAAGCCAGGGAAGCAAATTCTTGTCTCATTTACTCTGGTATAAATGTATAGTACTCTAACTGTTACTTCAGTGAAGATACTCCAAATTTAGATGGATGTAAATGAGAGGATAATTTGATTAGGCATGTCAAACATGAGAGATTTATAACTTGCCACTTGTTTTCATGTTTGATATCTGAAAATGACTTTGGATACTAGCAAGTCTTTATTTCGTGGGCCTGCTTGCAGAGCAGGGACCTTGTCACCTGAATGAACTATGCCCACAAACTCACAGTGAGTTCAGGGCCTCACACTAACTACCCCTGAGGCACGTACATGTGTGCTGCTGGCTTCCAAGCAGGGCACTCTGCTCCCTGTGATAATTTGGTGCTGTGGGTCCCAAGCACCTTGCAATGGCAGGGAGATCCCATTGCCCTTCACCAATGTCCTAAATACAGACTTGTGTTCTACTATTTTAAGTGGGGACTGAAGTTCAGAGCCACCTTATGGGCTACATGTGACTTGTGTACTATAGTAAACA
Source organism: Platalea leucorodia (assembly GCF_965183815.1). Taxonomy (NCBI): domain Eukaryota; kingdom Metazoa; phylum Chordata; class Aves; order Pelecaniformes; family Threskiornithidae; genus Platalea; species Platalea leucorodia. Next base: position 32,487,153 of record NC_138859.1, read on the forward strand.
GTGTATCACATTTAAGTGACTTTAAGGTTCCCTGTACCTAGGAAAAATTTTGAGGACTGGTAGTGACCCACAGACTCACAAAATTTAGGAACCGTAGATTTATGGCATTGCATAGTGTGAAGCAGTCAAACCACTGCATTTCAGTTACCAGAATGATAGAATCATAGAATCATTTAGGTTGGAAAAGACCCTTAAGATCATCGAGTCCAACCGTATAACCTAGCACTGCCAAAAGTCTACCACTAAACCATAGCCCTAAGCACCACATCTACACATCTTTTAAAGGCATCCAGGGATGGTGACTCAACCACCCAGGGCAGCCTGTTCCAGTGCCTGACCACCCTTTCGGTGAAGAATTTTTTCCTAATGTCTAACCTAAACCTCCTCTGGCGCAACTTGAGGCCATTTCCTCTCGTCCTATCATTTGTTACTTGGGAAAAGAGACCGACCCCCACCTCGCTACAACCTCCTTTCAGGTAGTTGTAGAGAGCAATAAGGTCTCCCTTCAGCCTCCTCTTCTCCAGACTAAACCACCCCAGCTCCCTCAGCTGCTCCTCATAAGACTTGTGCTCTAGACCCTTCACCAGCTTCACTGCCCTCCTCTGGACACGCTCCAGCACCTCAATGTCCTTCTTGTAGTGAGGGGCCCAAAACCGAACACAGTACTCGAGGTGTGGCCTCACCAGGGCCGAGTACAAAGGGACTATCACCTCCCTGGTCCTGCTGGCCACACTATTCCTGATACAAGCCAGGATGCCATTGGCCCTCTTGACCACCTGGGCACACTGCTGGTTCATGTTCAGGCGGCTGTCAACCAACACCCCCAGGTCCTTTTCTGCCAGACAGTTCTCCAGCCACTCTTCCCCAAGCCTGTAGAGTTGCATGGGGTTGTTGTGACCCAAGTGCAGGACCCAGCACTTAGCCTTGTTGAACCTCATAAAATTTGCCTCGGCCCACTGATCCAGCCTGTCCAGATCCCTCTGTAGGGCCTTCCTACCCTCCAGCAGATCAACACTTCCACCCAACTTGGTGTCGTCTGCAAACTTACTGAGGGTGCACGTGATCCCCTCGTCCAGATCATTGATAAAGATATTAAACAGAACTGGCCCCAGTACTGAGCCCTGGGGAACACCACTTGTGACCCACCGCCAACTAGATTTGACTCCATTCACCACCACTCTTTGGGCCCGGCCATCCAGCCAGTTTTTTACCCAGCAAAGAGTATGCCTGTCCAAGCCATGAGCAGCCAGTTTCTCCAGGAGAATGCTGTGGGAAACCGTGTCAAAGGCCTTACTAAAGTCCAGGTAGACAACATCCACAGCCTTTTCCTCATCCACTAAGCGGGTCACCTTGTTATAGAAGGAGATCAGGTTGGTCAAGCAGGACCTGCTTTTCATAAACGCATGCTGACTGGGCCCGATCCCCTGGTTAAGGAGAATTCAGAAGGAAAGAATTTTTATCTTGTCTCTTTATCTAACTTGCCTCTCTCCACTCATGTCTTTTGTTCACACTGAACCTATTTTGGAAAACATTTAAATGCCTCCATAACTTGCAGCACGTGATTAGTGTCTGACCTAGTCGACTAGTCATATGTTTACAAATGTATATAGTTTGCAAGTGCTGTTGTGGTATGTTATAATTGGGAAAAGTGATTGTTTCAAAATGTTTGCTTGTTTTTTCCAACTGCCTCTCAGCTGATTAAAATAAAAAATATTCCTGTTCCCTACCAGTCTCATCTCATTGACATATTCAAATGCTTTTCTAGATTGGGGCCAGAAAGAATTTGTCTAACATTAAGGATAGCTTTCTTTGATGGTATATGCTCTGAGCATTATAATGGCTACATTGTATATTTCCTGGAATTATTGTATATTGAACTGTGTAAAACATTTCCTAGAATTATTACTTTTGATTTTTAGTGACTAGCTAACACCCTGTGAACACTACAATACAAAACTCCACAAGGCTTTTGGATACATAGTGACATCCAGTAGGTAGCTTCTGATGGTGATAGATTGAGTCAGATCATCTATGCTTGTTCAACTTGTTGTTTGCATTAGTTACAACATATTGTATACCACCATGTCAGTAACTTCAAAGGAAGTGAGGCTTTTCCTTATTTGCAAGACCTTTGAAACAGGGATACAACCACATAGGCTTCAGTCCATTATTTAAGCCATTGTTTGCAAAATGCTCATATAGATCTTTAAATCTATACAAGCACAGAGTACGAACAAGCATTTGATTAAACCAAACATTTCTTTGCAGCTCTGTACGTTGCTGGTTCACTGTCTACAAAGGTCAGACCAACCCTGCAATATTTCATATTCTGACAAACATAAGCACCGTTATTTATATACACCGCATAAACTCATAATCAGCCTCTGCTGCCCTCCTTTCCTTTGTTTTTGAAGACAATCTGTATCACATTAGCTGTGTGTCAACATTAATGCTGAATAGTCAAGAAAAGCAGTGGCAAAAGGAGCCTTGATTTCTAAGACTGGGACAGTAGTCACAGGTTATACTTATGAAATTCAGGGCTGTCCCAGTCAAACAGGACTGCTAGCAACTGTGTTGTTGGAAATGTTCGCCGAGCCTGATTTTCTTCTTGCCTACAGGAGTTTTATGCTACAGATTCATCAGTTTCAGGGTAGAAATGAAATCAGGAGAATCAGGCTGACAAACTGGTCTGACAATTTTCCTACTCTCTTCTGATCTCTTGTAGAAGAGATTTGTAGCAAGAGGTCTCAGTTCTCTTGCATTTATCCCAGTTTAATTTAGGAGCAATTCCATGCAAGTCAGAGGAATTGGGCTTATACGAAAGGGGAAATAAAGGTTATTTTTTTCCATACTTTTTGTGGAAAAGGACATTTCTTATTACTTTTCCACCAGGAATGCAACTCAGTTATGACCTATCCCAACTCCAAATTATGGCTTAATCCAACTGCAATGAAAAGCATGTCAGTCTAGTATTTGGCAACATCCTTTCCAGGAGCTCAGGCTGTAGTTTCCTCCAGGGAAGATCTGTTTAGAATCATTTACACTGGGGAAGGAGGGAAAAACAGAAATCAGATTTACTGTTTTTTTCTCATATAGGACTACAAACACACACATAAACACACATACACTTTTGTGCATCAGGTATATCTTCCTAGATAACTGAAATGATTTCATTTCACTATTCAAGTTTTTTCTTTCTTCAAAGCATTTATTCAACATTGATTCTGTTGAAAACAGAGCAAGTTCTACTCTTTATAGAAACCTGGTAGAGTTAAAATTAGTGTCATGAGGAAAGTTGGAGCAAAGAGGAAATCTGAATGTACACAGTAGCATAAATGTTCTTTGCTCTGTGTATTGGGTTTATGTGGCAAGGTTTTTTGGGGGGGGGGGGGGGCAGCTGCAGGGATGGCTTCTGTGAGAAGACACCAGAAGCTGCCCCTGTGTCAGACAGAGCCAGTTTCAGCTGGCTCCAAGACAGACCCACCGCTGGCCAAAGCTGAGCAAATCAGTTTGTGAAAACATATTTAAGAAGGGGTAAAAAACACTGTGCAGCAGCTGGGAGAGAGAGGAGCAAGAAAAATGTGAGAGAAACAACTCTGCAGACACCAGGGTCAGTGAAGAAGGAGGGGGAGGAGGTGCTCCAGGCACTGGAGCAGAGATTCCCCTGCAGCCCATGGTGAAGACCATGGTGAGGCAGGTTGTCCCCCTGCAGCCCATGGAGGTTAACGGTGGAGCAGATATCCATCCTGCAGCCCGTGGAGGACTCCATGCTGGAGCAGGTGGATGTGCCTGAAGGAAACTGTGACCCTGTGGGGAGCCCACACTGGAGCAGGTTCCTGGCAGGACCTGTGGCCCCATGGGGGACCCACGCTGGAACAGTCTGTTCCTGAAGGACTGTGGAAAGGACCCATGTTGGAGGAGTTCTTGAAGAACTGCAGCCTGTGGGAAGGACCCACATTGGAGAAAGTTTATGAAGGACTGTCTCCCGTGGGAGGGACCCCACTCTGGAGGAGGACAAGAGTGTGAGGAGGAAGAAGCAGCAAAGACAAAGTGTTATGGACTGGCTGTAAACCCCACTCCCCATCCCCCATGCACCACTCATGGGTGGAGAAGGTAGAAGAGTTGGGAGTGAAGTTGAGCCTGGCAAAAAGGGGTGGGCGGAGGAAGATGATTTTAGTATTTGTTTTTATTTCTCTCTCCTACTCTATTGTTAATTGTCAATAAATTACATTAATCTTCCCCAATTTGAGTCTGTTTTGCCTGTGGTAGTAATTGGTAAGTGATCTCCCTGTCCTTATCTCGACCCACAAGCTTTTCGTCATATTTTCTTCTCCTGTCCTGTTGAGGAGGGAGAGTGAGAGAGCAGCTTGGTGGGCATCTGGTGGCCAGCCAAGGTCAACCCACCACACTGCAAAAAACTTAGTGACACTGGTTCAGTGTTATGATAAACTCATTCAGAATGAAGTCATAAAAGCAGAAGTTTCTTTGCAGTAACATGCATGGACTGATTTTCACACAGAAGCTGGTAATACTGATACCAACATGAACAATATTTCAAGGTGTGTTTTTGCCTTTTTATGACTATTTGAAATAAAAAAATGTTACCATAAAAAGAAGGCCACCTTACATATTGTGTATGTCCATATTCAAAGCTATGTTTTATGCCAAGGCATGCAAGAAAGAAATACATTTATCAAAAGAATAATACAGGAAAAAAAAGCAGCTGAGTTTAGAATTGTAATTTATATTTCCATTATGAGGAGTTAAACATCAGAAGAACTTTCAAATCGCCACAAATCATGACACTGAGATGATGCAATGAGATACCGCTCTAATTTAAACACAAACCCACTGTTAATTAAACCAGGGGGATGTGAGGACACATGCAATGAAATCAATAGAATTCTGAAAATTTACCCAATTTGAGGATTTTCTCAAGAGAGTACTTACCTGTACTGGGTCTAGCTGGGATGGAGTTAATTTTCTTCATAGCAGCCCTTATGGTGCTGTGTTTTAGATTTGTGACTAAAACAGTGTTGATAATACACCATTGTTTTGGCTATTGCTAAACAGCACTTTCACAGTGTCAAAGCTTTCTCTGTTTCTTACCCTTCCCCCCCCACCCCCACCTGTCCCCCATCCTGTCCAGTCGAGTAGCCTGGGGTGGGCAAGAGGTAAACACAGAAGGAAACACAGCTGGGACAGCTGACACAAATTGACCAAAGGGATATTCCATGCCATATAATGTCATGCTCAGCAATAAAACTGGGGGTATTTTTTCCAAAGTTTTTTCAATTGCTCAGAGACTGGGCATCAGTCTGCTTATGGAATATGGTGCGTGATTGCCATTGTGTTGCTTGGTGGTTTTTCTTCTTCTTTCCTTCACTTATTAAACTATCTTTATGTTGACCCATGAGTTTTCTCACTTTTGCTCTTAATATTCTCTCCCCCATCCTGCTGGGGAGTGAGCGAGCAGCTCTGTGGGTGCTTAGCTGCTGGTCAGGCTCAACCCACAACATTGCCATAATCCAAATACATTGACATTTGATTCTTTGTGAGATAGTCTTAAGGATGACTTAGTATATTCCTTATTCAATATCATTATCCATTTCTTCTCCATATATCTTGGATAGACAATTATTAAAAATAATTTACTTGAGAACATTTCCAACTTCAAATGTGTATAATGTTTTCTACATAAAAAGTCATCATTATTATTATCTTCTGCCAGATTCATAAACACAGAAGGAAAAGACTTCTGTCTTTTTTTCAGGTAGAATTATCCTCAGATACTATGCTAATATTATGTGACTTCAAATATTTGATTTTTTTTTTTTTTAAGTTCCTCAGCACCTAGTGAAGAGTTGCTGTTAGCATTCAATGAGCTCTGTGCTCTTGGCAGGGAAATTTGTGGAGTTGAAGGTATTTCTTAAGAAAATATGGCAGGGAACTTCCACACCAGGGACAGACAGCACTCCTGTGAAGTAAGTATCATTTTCTTAATTGGTAATGAAGAGAAAATAAGACTTGGGGATGTCAGTCAGTGGGGCATGGACAAATGAAGCGTTCTGACTGATATGAATGAGGATGTTTTACCCAGTCACCCTTTCAGATGGTTCTGTAAAATGGTGCAAGATAAAAACCTGGATTTGTGGGCTTTTTTAAAAATATGATTCATTTTGCAGAACTGGATTAAGGAATGATCAGATACATTATTTTATCTGTAGAAATTAAACTATGGTAACCTGCTGCACTTGGAACATTTTCTGCCCCTTTGTCCTGGTTTCAGCTGGGATAGAGTTAGTTTTCTTCTTAGTAGCTGGTAGAGTGCTGTGTTTTGGATTTAGGATGAGAAGAATGTTGAGAACACACTGATGTTTTAGTTGTTGCTGAGCAGAGTTTACACTAGTCAAGGACTTTTCAGCTTCCCCTGCTCTGCCAGGTGCACAAGAAGCTGGGAGGGAGCATAGCCAGGACAGCTGACCCAGACTGGCCAAAGGGCTATTCCATACCATGTGACATCATGCTCATCCTATAAAGCTGGGGGAAGAAGAAGGAAGCAGGGGATGTTCAGAGTGATGGTGGTTGTCTTCCCAAGTAACCATTATGCATGATGGAGCCCTGCTTTCCTGAGGATGCCTGAACACCTGCCTGCCAATGGGAAGTAGTGAATGAATTCCTTGCTTTGCTTTGCTTGCGTGCACGGATTTTGCTTTCCCTATTAAACTGTCTTTATCTCAACCCATGAGTTTTCTCACTTTTACCCTTCCGATTCTCTCCCCTGTCCCACTGGGGGGGAGTGAGCGAGCGGCTGTGTGGTGCTTAGTTGCTGGCTGGGGTTAAACAAAAATTAAAACTGGAAGCCAAGCATATTCTCAACTGAGCTGTCATGCCATAATTAAAATTGTTATTGGGCAATTTTTATGAGTGTTATGAATCAAAATTATTTTTAAATCTCAGAGCATTTTTACCATGGAAGGCTAATATGGCTTTTTGTAGGTATTAACAATAAACACAGAAATCCTATGCTACATCTTACTAAAAAAATAAGAAAGGTGAAATAGAGGTGATGGGATGTGAATTTTAATTTTAAAGACTTACTTCCAGATTAAATATAACGTAACCATTTGTTTAGGAGTTTAGAGCCCCATTCCCCTTGTAGAACATAGCATAAATATAGCAGAACAGATCAAAGATTCATCTAGTCCAGATGTAATGGTAATAGATGCTCATACAAGAGCATAAGTATTCAGTCAGACTACTTAGCTTTCTATTGCGAAATTGTCGTGGTTTAACCCGGCAGGCAGCTAAACACCGCTCAGCCATTCGCTCACTCCCCTGCAATGGGATGGGGGAGAGAATTGGAAAAAAGGTAATACTCGTGGGTTGAGACAAAGACAATTTAATATGACAGAAAAGGAAGGGAAAATAATGATAATAATGAAAAAAGAATATACAAGCGATGCACAATGCAATTGCTCACCACCTGCTGACTGATGCCCAGCCTGTTCCTGAGCAGCAGCCACGCCCCCCCAGCCAACTCCCCCCAGTTTTTTTATTCATCATGAAATCATATGGTATGTAATAGCCCTTTGGCCAGTTGGGTCAGCTGTCCTGGCAATGCCCCCTCCCAGCTTCTTGTGCACCTCCAGCCTCCTCGCTGGCAGGGCAGTATGAGAAACTGAAAAGTCCTTGACTTAGTGTAAGCACTGCTCAGCAACATAGAAAATATCAGTGTGTTATCATCAACATTCTTCTCATACTAAATCCAAAACACAGCACTATACCAGCTACGAGGAAGAAAATTAACTCTATCCCAGCTGAAACCAGGACAGTATCCACCCCTTATTCCATACCATCTACGTCATGCCCAGGCCCCACACTTTCCAATACATTCCAATTAATCGCCACCACTTTTCCTGTCTTTTGATATACACATAGATATCATTCCTTTAGTCTATGGGCCATCCCTCTAAAATGTCCGTTGAGTTCATTTAGTCCACGACTTTCGGCTCCATCTGCCATAATAGTCTTTCAGAGCAGGAGAGATGGTGTGTGGTGTTGGACTGTTGCATGCTGAAGCCAGTTCTGGTTCCATGACCGCTGCACTCTGCTCGGTTTCATCAACGTTCATTCTTCATTAATCTGGGTGATTCTTACTGTATACTGTTGATATGCCACACAGTAATCATTGAAGTGATGACATCCAGTATTATATAGCAACTAACGTTATACACTTCAGTTCATTAGCTATTCTCACCCAAAATCAAATCCCCTTGAGGTACACATCGGACTTCCCCATCCTCTCGCATTACGCACCAAGTGCACCCAGGTCCTTGAGCAAAAGCAATCCCACGAATGGGTTTGCTTCTACCCAAGGCAGGAGTAACCCAGACGGTCTTCCCCAGCATCTTTTTTATGATGTGCACTACAGGGACTTTATCCCCCTCTACAGTACGTAAAAGTCTTGATTGGGCAGGGCCAGCTCGACTGGCAGATCCCCTAGTGTTGACTAACCAGGTGCCCTTTGCTAGATGTGTATCCCAATGCTTGAATGTCCCACCACCGATTGCTCTCAGTGTAGTCTTTAACAGTCCATTGTATCGTTCGATTTTCCCGAAGGCTGGTGCATGACAGGGGATGTGATATACCCACTCAATGCCATGCTCTTTGGCCCAGGTGTCTATGAGGTTGTTTCGGAAATGAGTCCCGTTGTCTGACTCAATTCTTTCTGGGGTGCCATGTCGCCATAGGACTTGCTTTTCAAGGCCCAGGATAGCGTTCTGGGCGCTGGCATGGGGCACGGGATAAGTTTCCAGCCATCCGGTGGTTGCTTCCACCATTGTAAGCACATGGCGCTTGCCTTGACGGGTTTGTGGGAGTGTGATATAATCAATCTGCCAGGCCTCCCCATATTGATATTTCAGCCATCGTCCTCCATACCAGAGAGGCTTGAACCGCTTGGCTTGCTTGATTGCAGCACATGTTTCGCATTCATGGATAACCTGTGCAATAGTGTCCATGGTCAGGTCCACCCCTCGATCACGAGCCCATCTCTATGTTGCATCTCTTCCTTGATGGCCTGAGGTGTCATGGGCCCACAGAGCTAGAAATAATTCATCCTTACGTTGCCAGTCCAGATCCACCTGAGCCACTTCAATCTTAGCAGCCTGATCCACCTGCTGATTGTTTTGATGTTCTTCAGTGGCCCGACTCTTGGGTATGTGAGCATCTACATGATGTACTTTTACAACCAGGTTCTCTATCCGGGCAGCAATATCTTGCCACAATGTGGCAGCCCAGATGGGTTTGCCTCTGCGCTGCCAGTTGCTCTGCTTCCATTGCTGCAACCACCTCCACAGGGCATTTGCCACCACCCATGAGTCAGTATAGAGATAGAGCATTGGCCATTTTTCTCGTTCAGAAATAGCCAAAGCTAGCTGGATGGCCTTCACTTCTGCAGATTGGCTCGATTCCCCTTCCCCTTCAGCAGTTTCTGCGACTTGTCATACAGGATTCCATACAGCAGCCTTGCACCTTCGATGGTTTCCCACAAGACGACAGGACCCATCAGTGAACAGGGCATATTGCTTCTCATTTTCTGGCAGTTTATTATACCGTGGGGCCACTTCAGTACGCAACACCTCCTCCTCTGGTGATATTCCACAATCTTTGCCTTCTGGCCAGTCCATGATCACTCCCAAGATTCATGGGCGACTGGGGTTTCCTATCCGAGCCCGTAGTGTGATCAGTGTGACCCACTTACTTACTCCACGTAGCATCAGTTGCATGATGTGTAGAGGGGACCCTCCCTTTGAACATCCAGCCCAGCACCGGCAGTCGGGGTGCCAGGAGGAGCTGTGCTTCAGTACCAACCACTTCTGAAGCGGCTCGAACCCCTTCATATGCTGCCAATATCTCTTTTTCCGTTGGAGTATAGCGGGCCTCGGATCCTCTGTATCCCCGACTCCAAAACCCTAGGGGTCGACCTCGAGTCTCTCCTGATGCTTTCTGCCAGAGGCTCCAGGTAGGGCCGTTCTCCCCGGCTGCAGTGTAGAGCTCATTTTTGACATCTTGCCCTGCACGGACTGGCCCAAGGGCTACTGCATGAACTGTCTCCCGTTTAATTTGTTCAAAGGCTTGTCGTTGCTCAGGGCCCCATTTGAAATCGTTCTTCTTCCGGGTCACTTGACTGATAGAGAGGGCTTACGATGAGACTGTAATTTGGAATATGCCTTCTCCAAAAACCCACAACGCCCAAGAAAGCTTCTGTTTCCTTTTTGCTGGTTGGTGGGGACATGGCTGTTATTTTGTTGATCACATCCATTGGGATCTGACAACGTCCATCTTGCCATTTCATTCCTAAAAACTGGATCTCCTGTGCAGGTCCCTTGACCTTACTTTGTTTTATGGCAAAACCGGCCTCCAGAAGGAGTTGGACTATTTGCTTCCCTTTCTCAAAAACTTCTGCTGTATTGCCCCGCACGATGATGTCATCAATGTATTGCAGGTGTTCCGGAGCTTCACCCTGTTCCAGTGCAGTCTGGATCAGTCCATGGCAAATGGCAGGGCTGTGTTTCCACCCCTGGGGGGCAGTCGATTCCAGGTGTACTAAACGCCCCTCCAAGTGAAAGCAAACTGTGGCCTGCACTCTGCTGCCAAAGGGATTGAGAAAAACGCATTAGTGATGTCAATTGTGGCATACCACTTGGCTGCCTTTGACTCCAATTCATATTGAAGTTCTAGCATGTCCGGCACGGCAGCGCTCAGCGGCAGTGTGACTTGGTTCAGGCCCCGAGAGTCTACTGTTAGTCTCCACTCTCCATTAGATTTTCGCACTGGCCATATGGGACTGTTAAAAGGTGAGCGAGTCTTGCTGATCACTCCTTGGCTCTCCAGTCGACAAATCAATTTATGGATGGGAATCAGGGAGTCATGTTTGGTGCGATATTGCCGCCGGTGCACTGTTGTGGTAGCGATTGGCACCTGTTGTTCGTTGACCCTCAGCAACCCCACAACAGAAGGGTCCTCTGAGAGTCCAGGCAAGGTGGACAGCTGTTTAATTTCCTCCATCTGCAAGGCAGCTGTACCAAAAGCCCACCGGTACCCTTTTGGGTCCTTGAAATACCCTCTCCTGAGGTAGTCTATGCCAAGGATGCACGGAGCCTCTGGACCAGTCACAACGGGATGCTTCTGCCACTCATTCCCAGTTAGGCTCACTTCGGCCTCCAGTACAGTCAGCTGTTGGGATCCCCCTGTCACTCCAGAAATACTGATGGGTTCTGCCCCTTTATAGCTTGATGGCATGAGGGTACACTGTGCACCGGTGTCTACTAAAGCCTTATACTCCTGTGGGTCTGATGTGCCAGGCCATTGGATCCACACAGTCCAGTACACCCAGTTGTCCCTTTCCTGCACCTGGCTGGAGGCAGGGCCCCTCTAGTCCTGGTCGTAGCATTCGTTACTCACTTCTTGTAAATGCGAATCAAAAGTCCCTTTATTAAGATCAGAAGCAATATCAGCCCTCCTACTCTGTCTGGGGAGCTGCCCACTGGAAACCGGAGCAGCAATTTTCCTGGAAGAACCACCTTCTGTAGTTGTTTTTCCTTGCAACTCACATACCCGTGCCTCTAGGGTCGAGGTAGATTTTCCATCCCACTTCCTCATGTCCTCTCCGTGCTCATGCAAGTAAAACCACAGGGTGGCCCGTGGTGTGTATCCACTATATCCTCTCTCTTAAGCAGAAGGACGCTTACTCCTAATGGCTGAGATACTGGTCCGTACAGGTGAGGAGTAGGACATGTCCTCTTTGAATCGCTGGAACTCCCGGGATAATTTCTCAGCTAGCACGTCAGGCAGTTTCTCCACAGCCGAGATGCAGGCCCGTAGGGAGGAAGAGAGACTTTCTTCGTATTGTTGGAGTTGGCCAGCCATTTCATCCACAGTTGGTCCCTCTCCAACTTTCCAGGTCATTACTGCCAATGAGTTTGCATACGATGATGGTGCGCTCCGTACAAACTTCCGCCACATGGATCGTGTGCACTGGACTTCATCTGGATCTTTGGATAGCTGCTCGTTGTCAAGGTCATTATAAATTACCTCCAGCACAGCTAATTCCCTCAGGTACTGGATACCTCTCTCCATGGTGGTCCACTTGCCTGGGTGACATATAACATCTTCCTTGAAGGGATACCTTTCCTTCACACCTGACTGGAGTCGCCTCCAGAGGCTGAGGGCTTGTGCCCCTTTTCCAATGGCTTTGTCAATGCCCCCTTCCCTAGAAAGGGATCCCAGCTGTTTGGCTTCCTTACCCTCTAATTCCAGGCTACTGGCCCTGTTATCCCAGCATCAGAGCAGCCAGGTGATGATGTACTCACCTGGACGACAGCTGAAATCTTTTTGCATATCTTGCAGCTCACTCAGGGACAGGGATCAGGTGGTTACCATCTCATTTATGGGTTCTGCCTCTTCCTCCTCCTGTTCTCGTGATGGCCCTGGCTCATCATCAGCCCTTACTAAACGATTTGATTTTCATGTGTATTTTTTCTTCTGTATAGGGGCAACTGATACTGGCATGGGTTGGTTCTCTGGCGTAGCCACAGCACCTGCCACAGGGGCTGGTGTAGCTGCATTGCTAGTCTCCAGGTTTGGAGTAGGTGCAGCACCGGTCATTTTGTCGTCAGATCCAGAGACCTTCTCTTCCCCTTGAGGGTTCTGAACAGTGTTGCACGGGGCTCCGTAGGCATGGTCTAGGCCCCAGCACACTGCAGTGATTTGTGTCTCCCTAGAACTGCCAGGGTGACAGCATACTTTTTCCAAATATTCTGCTAATTTTTCAGGATTCTGCACTTGTTCAGGGGTGAAGTTCCAAAACATTGGAGGTGCCCACCATCCTAGGCATTTGCCCATGCTCTCCCACACACTTTGCCACTCGTAACTATCCAGCCTTGGGCAGATCTCTGGATGATTCTGAAACTACTTATTAACCTTAGACGAAACTGAAACAATATTCCCAAGAACTGCCATTAGATATATCTTAACTACCCAAGGATGTTCAAAATACAGTAAAGTCGTTGTAATGAAGGAGGAAACACCATAGAAGAAAGCAACAAAGGTGCCATTCTGTATTTCCTCCATGTCCTGGCTGAAACCAGGACACATGCCTAACAGAACTTACAAAGCCTGGTTTACTATGGATCTGTACTGTATATCCTGCTGTCCTAGTTTCAGCTGGGATAGAGTTGATATTTTCTTCCTAGTAGCTGGTATAGTGCTGCGTTTGGGATTTAGGATGACAAGAATGTTGATAACACACTGATGTTTTAGTTGTTGCTAAGTAGAGTTTACACTGGTCAAGGACTTTTCAGCTTCCCATGCTCTGCCAGGTGCACAAGAAGCTGGGAGGGAGCATAGCCAGGACAGCTGACCCAGATTGGCCAAAGGGCTATTCCATACCATATGACATCATGCTCATCCTATAAAGCTGGGGGGAAGAAGAAGGAAGGGGGAGATGTTCAGAATGATGGTGGTTGTCTTCCCAAGTAACCGTTACATGTGATGGAGCCCTGCTTCCCTGGAGATGGCTGAACACCTGCCTGCTGATGGGAACTAGTGAATGAATTCCTTGCTTTGCTTGAATGTGCAGCTTTTGCTTTCCCTATTAAACTGTCTCTATCTCAACCCATGAGTTTTCTCACTTTTACTCTTCCAATTCTCTCCCCCATCCCACTGGGGTGGGGGGAGTGAGCGAGCGGCTGTGTGGTGCTTAGTTGCCGGCTGGGGTTAAACCACGACATTCAGGAAACCAAAGATAACAGTAAGCTGTACCTGCTCATCTCTGTCTCCACTCTTGCCAATTTTCTTCCTGAGAGTTCATCTGCCTTGTGGTGTGCAGTGTTTGTTCATGCTGAGATAGACAACCTCCATGGGAGGATTTATGAGGCATCTTTTTAAAAGCAAGATTTCTGAGCTGAAAAACATAGTAAGTTATTTTTAATCAGCTCTTCAAGGAGTTGATCAACAGGACCCCCTGGGAAATGGCCCTCAGGGACAAGGGAGCAGAACAGGGCTGGCACGTCTTCAAGGATGCTTTCCATAGGGCACAAGAGCTCTCGATCCCCAGGTGCAGGAAATCGGGCAAGGAAGGGAAGAGGCCGGCATGGCTGAGCCATGACCTGTGGGTCAAACTAAAGGGCAAGAAGAGATTGCACGGGCAGTGGAAGAAAGGACTGGTATCTTGGGAAGAGTACAGGGACACTGCCCGGTTGTGTAAGGATGGGATCACGAAGGCCAAGGCTCGGCTGGAGCTGAACCTGGCGAGGGATGCAAAGAATAATAAGAAGGGCTTCTATAGGTACATTAACCAGAAAAGGAAGGTTAAGGAAAGCGTACCCCCTCTGATGAGCAGAAGTGGCGAGCTGGTAACAACAGACGAGGCGAAGGCTGAGGTACTCAACAACTTCTTTGCCTCAGTCTTCACTGGCAACCTCTCTCCTCACACCTCCTGAGTCAACGGGCCATTTGATGGGGATCGGGAGGGCAGAGGTCCTCCCACTGTAAGGGAAGATCAGGTTCGTGACCACCTGAGGAACCTGAATGTGCATAAGTCCATGGGTCCTGATGAGATGCATCCCAGAGTCCTGAGGGAATTGGCTGATGTAGTTGCCAAGCCACTCTCCATCATATTTGAAAAGTCATGGCAGTCAGGTGAAGTCCTGGGGGACCGGAAAAAGGGAAACATTGCACCCATTTTTAAAAAGGGTAAAAAGGAGGACCCTGGGACCTACCGACCTGTCAGCCTCACCTCTGTGCCTGGGAAGATCATGGAACAGATCCTCCTAGAAGCTATGCTAAGGCACATGGAGGAGATTCAGGACAGCCAGCACGGCTTCACCAAGGGCAAGCCCTGCCTGACCAACCTAGTGGCCTTCTATGATGGAGTGACTACATCAGTGGATGAGGGAAGAGCTACGGATGTCATCTCTCTGGACTTCTGTAAGGCCTTTGACATGGTCCCCCACAACATCCTTCTCTCTAAATTGGAAGGATATGGATTTGATGGGCGGACTGTTTGGTGGATAAGGAATTGGCTGGATGGTCGCATGCAGAGGGTAGTGGTCAATGGCTCAATGTCCAGATGGAGAACAGTGACGAGTGGTGTCCCTCAGGGGTCCGTACTGGGGCCAGTGCTGTTCAATATCTTCATCAATGACATAGACAGCGGGATCGAGTGCACCCTCAGCAAGTTTGCAGATGACACCAAGCTGAGTGGTGCAGTCGACACGCCTGAGGGACGGGATGCCATCGAGAGGGACCTGGACAGGCTGGAGAAATGGGCCTGTGTGAACCTCATGAGGTTCAACAAGGCCAAGTGCAAGGTCCTGCACCTGGGTCGGGGCAATCCCCGATATCAATACAGGCTGGGGGATGAAGGGATTGAGAGCAGCCCTGAGGAGAAGGACTTGGGGGTACTGACAGATGAAAAGCTGGACATGAGCCAGAAATGTGCTCTCGCAGCCCAGAAAGCCAACCATATCCTGGGCTGCATCAAAAGAAGCATGGCCAGCAGGTCGAGGGAGGTGATTCTGCCCCTCTACTCTGCTCTGGTGAGACCCCACCTGGAGTACTGTGTCCAGCTCTGGGGTCCTCAGCACAGGAAGGACATGGACCTGTTGGAGTGGGTCCAGAGGAGGGCCACAAAAATGATCAGAGGGATGGAGCACCTCTCCTATGAGGAAAGGCTGAAAGAGCTGGGGTTGGTCAGCCTGAAGAAGAGAAGGCTCTGGGGAGACGTTATTGTGGCCTTTCAGTACTTAAAGGGGGCTTATAAGAAAGATGGGGACAGACTTTTTAGCAGCGCCAATAGTGATAGGACAAGGGGTAATGGTTTTAAACTAAAAGAGGGTAGATTCAGAGTGGATATAAGGAAGAAATTTTTTACAATGAGGGTGGTGAAACACTGGATGGAACAGGTTGCCCAGAGAGGTGGTAGATGCCCCATCCTTGGAAACATTCAAGGCCAGGCTAGATGGGGCTCTGAGCAACCTGATCTAGTTGTAGAAGTCCCTGCCAATTGCAGGGGGGATGGACTAGATGACCTTTAAAGGTCCTTTCCATCCCAAAGCATTCTATGATTCTATGATTTTATGATTCTATGATTCTATTCTTAGAGCAAAAGGCTGAGAGTGTGTTGGGAGCAGGGCAGAACTGAGAAACCATGGATCAAGGAAAAACAAGTCAAGAACACCTAGAACATCACAAATAATCAGTACTTGTTATTCTCTTTAAATGATGAAGCAATACGGTAAGTTTGGGGTTTCCTTTGTGTGTGTGGGGGGGTTATTTATTTGTTTTTAAAACACAATTTAATACTCAAGAACACTATAGTTATCCTGCTTAGGAGCTTAGTTACAGCTGAGAGATGTTGTGCTACTACTACTCTGGAACACACAATAAATTGAAACCCAAAACTCAAAAACAGTTGAAGATACTTCTTTACGGGGGGAACCATCAGAGAAAAGTGCTCAGTCATGCTATTAGAAGAACTTACAACACCAGATGTTACTTTTGGTACTGCATCAGTCATAAGACTTGAAGTTTGTAAACTCCCTATTGCATTCAGCTTAAAGAAAACAAAAATTAAAGTAGTCCACTTCGGTATGAGTCTGTCAGCCAAGAGCTTGATATTTCTAGTGCTCTATGTACTAATTGTGATATATTTTTTTTTTTCTTAATTTAAGTAATTAAATGGCACAACACAGTCTTTATTAAGTTCACAGCCATTAATGGTGTCAAATATTCTCAAATATTGGAAACCAATGGACTTAAAGCTTTCAGCTGAGGAAACATGATTTCTAGGCCTTTTACAAGATTTTTTTTTTCTTAAACAAGGAATTAAAAGTAATGTTGTTCTTTATTGTGATAGATATGAAGAGTATTAGGAAATTAGTATTGGCATTCTTGAGCTGAAAATATTCTAACTGTGCTTAAAGAGGCTTGGGGGGAGGGGGGGGGCAGAAGGGGGGGGAAATGGGTCAAAATTCCAGAAGGAAATTTTGTAATTCCACAGCTCAAACTATGACCTGAAAAACATTTCAACTTTTATAGTGCTTTCAATTAAGAGTTTGACAGTCTGAGAAATTTTATGAGTTGATAAGTCAGTTGACCCACACCTATCTACATAACCACAAGACAACTCCTCTCCTTACTATATAGAGAACAGTGAAAGTCTGTGAGAGGAATAAAAGGAAACAAAAAGTGCTTGTAACACTTAAGCAGCTCATTAATATCTCAAGTTTTAAAAAAAAAAAATAAAAGAAGAGAATCTATAGTCATTCCCATTTTTGTTGTGCATTAGCACTACTCACATTCTTCAAGAAAGACTTCAATATATCAAGAAAGTAACTACCACTTCATTTCTGTGTTAGGGAAAAGATCACTGAAGAATGGATTTCAAAGTTGCAATATCACTAAGGCATTGATACACAGGTGGCAGTAATTCATGAACCAGTTTCAAAACTTTCTGCTTTGCAGGATCGATAGCAGACTATTAGTTTAACTATTTTTGCAGTCTGTTTTAAACTATTAGAGTTTGTAAACAGATTTCCTTAAACCAAAAGTATATATTATTCAGATTCATATATCACCAACAACATAAGATAAGCATTATAAATATGCAGCATATAATTTTGAGGCAATGAAAAATTATTTGTTATCTTGGCTAGCAAATAGTAAATTTAATGCTTTACTCATTTCACAGAATCACAGAATGGTTGGGCAACCTGTTCCAGTACTTAGTCACCCTCACAGTAAAAAAGTCTTTCCTTATGATCAGACAAGAACCTCCTGTATTTCAGTTTGTGCCAGTTGCCTCTGGTCCTGTCACTGGGCACCACTGACAAGAGCCTGGCTCCATCCTCTTTGCACCCTCCCTTCAGGTATTTAAATGCACTGATGAGATCTCCCCTGAGCCTTCTCTAGGCTAAACAGTCCCAGCTCTCTCAGCCTTTCCTCATATCAGAGATGCTCCAGTCCTTTCATCATCTTTGTGGCCCTTCGTTGGACTCCCTCCAGTATGTCCGTGTCTCTCTTGCACAAGGGAGCCCAGAACTGGACACAGGACTCCAGGTGTGGCCTCACCAGTGCTGAGTAGAGGGGAAGGATCACCTCCCTCGACCTGCTGGCAACACTCTGCCTAATGCAGCCCAGGATACCATTAGCCTTCTTTGCGGCAAAGGCACATTGCTGGCTCATGTTCAACCTGGTGTCCACCAGGACCCCCAGGGCCTTTTCTGCCAAGCTGCTTTCCAGCTGGGTGGCCCCCATCCTATATTGGTGCCTGGGGTTGCTCCTTCCCAGGTGCAGGTCTCTGCACTAATATTAAATACAAAAACATAGGCATTCCATTTATTTCCAATTTTATTCCACAACCCTCCTTCATATAGTCACAGTTTACAAATGACGTTTTTAAGCTAATTTAATTTTACTTTATTATCAAGATGCAATACAGACTTGTGGAAGGTTGGCCCTGGCTGGCAAGTAAGCCCCCACCCAGTTGCTTGCTGGCTCACCTCCCCCGCAGTGGGATGGGGGAGAGAATCAGAAGGGCAAAAGGGAAAAAACCTTGTGGGTCGAAAGAAAGAGTGTTTAATAAGTGAAGCAAAGCCGCACACGCAAGCAAAGCAAAACAAGGAATTCATTCACTACTTCCCATCAGCAGGCAGGTGTTCAGCCATCCTCAGGAAAGCAGGGCTCCATCACACGTAACGGTTATTTTGGAACACAACCACCATCACTCCGAACGTCTCCCCCTTCCTTCTCCTTCCCCCAGCTTTATATACTGAGCATGACGTCATATGGTATGGAATAGCCCTTGGGCCAGTCTGGGTCAGCTGTCCTGGCTATGCTCCCTCCCAGCTTCTTGTGCACCTGGCAGAGCATGGGAAGCTGAAAAGTCCTTGACTAGTGTAAACTCTGCTCAGCAAGAACCAAAACATCAGTGTGTTCTCAACATTCTTCTCATCCTAAATCCAAAACACGGTGCTCTACCAGCTAATAAGAAGAAAACTAACTCTATCCCAGCCAAAACCAGGACAGTATCCACCCCTTATTTCATACTATTTACATTATGCTCAGGTCCCACATTATCCAATACATCCTCATTAACCACCACCCCCCTTCCCATCCTTTGATACAATACACAGGTATCATTCCCTTAGTCTATGGACCACCCCTGTGAAATGTCTGTAAAATGTCTGTAAAATGTCCATAGAGTGTCCATTGAGTTCTTTTTGTCCATGACTTTGGGCTTGATCTGTGATGGTCGTCACTCAGGACAGGAGAGGTGGTGTGCTGCATGGAGTTATTGGGCACCAAAGCCAGCTCAGGTTGGGTCACTGCTGCACTTGCACTGCTTCTTGTAAGGCTTGTCCTCCATTGGTTCAGGTAGTTCTTGCTATAGTAATTCCTATAACATGCAACTCAGATCATGGGTTACAACAATTTAAAGGTATTTCCATTACAATCTCCACCCCTGGCCCCTTTGGACCAGACCATTGGGTTTAACATTGCAATGAACTCCTCCCCTTGCCCCTGCTCCGGCTTGGACTTATCCACAGACTGCAGTCCCTTAGGGGTTTACCTGCTCCAAGTGGAGCCTTATCTATGAGCCGCGGTCTCTCCAGGGGTTTACCTGCTGCGGCATAGACTTATCCACAGCCACAGACGCTTTGAGGTGCACCTGTTCCAGCGTGACCTTCTCCATGGGCCACAATGCCTTCAGAGATATACCTACTCCAGCGTGGCCTTACCCACAGCTACAGTCTCTTCAGAAGTAAACCTGCTCCAACATGGTCTTACCCATGGCTGCAGTCCCTCCAGGGGCGTACCTGCTCTGTCGTGGGCTTATCCATGGCCACATGCTTTGAGGTGCTCCAGTGTGACCTCATGCACAGCCACTGATGCTTCAAGGTGTACCTGCTGCAGCATGGACTTATCCACAGCCACAGATGCTTCGAGGTGTACCTTCTCCA
The DNA here is from genome assembly GCF_965183815.1 of Platalea leucorodia. Classification (NCBI taxonomy): domain Eukaryota; kingdom Metazoa; phylum Chordata; class Aves; order Pelecaniformes; family Threskiornithidae; genus Platalea; species Platalea leucorodia. Next base: position 32,507,183 of record NC_138859.1, read on the forward strand.
GCGTGGGCTTATCCTTGGGCCACAATCCCTTCGGAGGTACATCTGCTGCAGCACAGACATAACCATGGCCACAGACACTTTGAGACATACCTGCTCTGGCATGGGCTTATCCACAGCCACAGACGCTTCGGGGTGTCCTGCTCCTGCATGGACTCATCCACAGGTCACAGTCCCTTCGACTTGAGTTCACCCTGGAGTTCCAGCCTGTCCAGTACAGCAGCACAGAAACAGCAGCGATGCCCTGGCCATCTGCCAGCCCAGGCGCATGGCCATTGCTGTTATCAAAATGTTCCCAGGCACAGCAGAGTAAGATGATAAGCAGTACAGCAGTACAGCAAGCAGCAAAAGCAAAAAGCAGCCACTAACGAGCACTAGACTCCAATATACAGTAAGGCAAGCAAGCCCCATGGCAAGCACAGAAGCCTGCCGATTAATGGCTAAACAGCGATAACAGCTATAAATTCGATATAGCACATTCCAGTTAAATCTGTCGTTATCTCAAACCCTTTGAGCCCCACGTTGGGTGCCAAAAAGGACTGTCATGGTTTAACCCCAGCTGGGAACTAAGCACCACACAGCCGCTCACTCACTCCCCCCCGGTGGGATGGGGGAGAGAATCAGAAGAGTAAAAGTGAGAAAACTCGTGGGTTGAGATAAAGACAGTTTAATAGGTAAAGCAAAAGCTGCGCGCACAAGCAAAGCAAAACAAGGAATTCATTCACTACTTCCCATTGGCAGGCAGGTGTTCAGCCATCTCCAGGAAAGCAGGGCTCCATCACGCGTAACGGTTATTTTGGAAGACAACCACCATCACTCTGAACGTCCCCCCCTTCCTTCTTCTTCCCCCGGCTTTATATACTGAGCATGACATCATACGGTATGGAACAGCCCTTTGGCCAGTCTGGGTCAGCTGTCCTGGCTATGCTCCCTCCCAGCTTCTTGTGCACCTGGCAGAGCAGGGGAAGCTGAAAAGTCCTTGACTAGTGTAAACTCTGCTCAGCAACAACTAAAACATCAGTGTGTTCTCAACATTCTTCTCATCCTAAATCCAAAACACAGCACTCTACCAGCTACGAGGAAGAAAATTAACTCTATCCCAGCTGAAACCAGGACAGGTTTGTGTGGCAAGGTTTTGGTAGCAGGACAACTGCAGGGGTGGCTTCTGGGAGAAGACACCAGAAGCTTCCCCCATGTCAGACAGAGCCAGTTCCAGCCAGATCCAAGACAGACCCGCCGCTGGCCAAAGCTGAGCCAATCAGTAACGGTGGTGGCGCCTCTGTGATAACATATATAAGAAGGGGAAAAAAATGCTGCGCAACAGCAGCCAGAAGAGAGATGAGCAAGAATATGTGAGAGGAATAACTCTTCAGATACCAAGGTCAGTGAAGAAGGAGGGGGAGGAGGTGCTCCAGGCGCTGGAGCAGAGATTCCCCTGCAGCCCATGGAGAAGACCATGGTGAATCAGGTTGTCCCCCTGCAGGCCATGGTGGTCAATGGTGGAGCAGATATCCACTCTGCAGCCCGTGGAGGACCCCATGCTGGAGCAGGTGGATGTGCCTGAAGGAGGCTGTGACCCCATGGAGAGCCCACGCTAGAGCAGGTCTTCTGGCAGGACTTCTGGCCCTGTGGGTGTCCATGCTGGAGCAGTCTGTTCCTGAAGGACTGCACTCTGTGGAAAGGACCCATGCTGGAGCAGTTTGTGAAGGAGTGTATCCTGTGGGAGGGACTCCACACTGGAGCAGGGGAAGAGTGTGAGGAGGAAGGAGCAGCAGAGACAACGTGTGATGAACTGACTGCAACCCCCATTCCCTCTCCCCCTGTGCTGCTCGGAGGGGAGAAGGCAGAGAAAATCGGGAGTGAAGTTGAGCCTGGGAAGAAGGGATGTGTGGGAGGAAGGTGTTTTAAGATTTATTTCTCATTATCCTACTCTGTTATTAATTGGCAATAAATTAAATTAATTTCCCCGAGTCAAGTCTGTTTTGCCTGTGACGGTAACTGGTGAGTGATCTCCCTGTCCTTATCTCGATCCATGAGCCCTTCGTCATATTTTCTCTCCCCTGTCCAGTTGAGGAGGGGGAGTGATAGAGTGGCTTGGTGGGCACCTGGTGTTCAGCCAAGGTCAACCCACCACAATATATATAGTTTACATTGTATACTGCATAGTCATGCTTAAGTAAACATGAATAAAGGACCCCAGCTCATTGCAAGGAGAAGGACAGCCCCCACCCTGAAGAATAAAGGATACCCCTGGACTACCGAGATCATGCCAGCATCCTAGCCCCTCTAACACCTCTGTGAAACCCTCCCGTTATCTATAAGTAACCGTAGCAAGACCGACTCCAGGGATGTCTAGATCAAGAAGGAAGCAGATGGATGATGATGCCATAGAATTATAGTTGCTTTGCAAAACAGTAGTATGTGTGTGTTAAGTAGTGATTGGTCAAATCATGTTGTATCTGAATGCTTGAAAGGTATAAGAACCCTGTGTAAAACTGCATTCAGGGTGCCACAATTTGAATGGGACACCTCATACGCATGAATAACGAATGACTCTTGTAGTTCTATACTTTGTGTCCTAGCCTCTCTCCTTGGTCAGCACGGGCCAGTTGTGAAATTTCTGTGACAGTTACTTGGCAAGACAAACGCCATAACTCTGAATGTCCCCCCTTCCTCCTCCTTTCCCTGAGCTTTTATTGCTGAGCGTGACGACATATGGTACGTAATATCCCTTTGGTCAGTTGGGATCAGCTGTCCCAGCTGTGTCCCCTCCCAACTTTTTGTGCACCCCCAGCCTAGTCGCTGGGGGCACAGTGAGAAAAAGAAAAGGCCTTGACTATGCGCAAACACTGTTCAGCAATAGCTAAAACATTGGTGTGTTATCAACACTGTTTTAGTCACAAATACAAAACACAGCACCATGCAGGCTGCTATGAAGAAAATTAACTCCATTCTAGCCAGACACAGTACAAGACTATTCCTGAGAACAAAGCATATTTATGTCATTAAGTGCTATTCTCCAGAAACAATGAGAACAAGATGTCCTACTATGTTTCACAGAAAAGCAACTTCTGCAAACATTTTGAAAACTGTTTCTTTCTCTGTACTTCATTCCCTATTTGGCATAGATGCACAAAATTAATTCTAGAGAATACTATAGACAATTTTGTATGGTAAATAATAAAATACCATTTAAAACATCACAACAGGAAAGAAATAATTAATAGACCAAATCCCATTATAGCTCCTATTGCCCTGAAGCTAATGAAAAGCAAGGACATTGCTCTTTTGATAGCATTAAGATTTTTTTTATATAATAAAGAATTGATTGATAGACTCCAGAACTACAACATTTTGCAATAGCAGAGGAAGGGAGAATTCAAATGGAACTTTCCATCTCATGCAGCAATTTAATTTGGAAGAAAAATACTGTCTGGAATTTCTTATCAAGCACATGAATTTATAATTTCATTGTTTCAATTATTGTTAATTTTTGTGCTACAAAGAACTTCTGAAGTTTGTGTAAAATTCTATATATGAAAAATACTACTTAGCATTTCTAGTAAAATTTTCCACTATTCTCTTCAACAGAAGGCAATGAAAGCCTCAGGTGGATGATATTATGTTTCAAAGATAGTATCATTTGTCCAAAATGGAGCATTTTACCCGATGGCAATACAACTAAACTGCTTTTTTGAGAACATCCTCACATTCCAGGAAAAGCTACCAAACATGGGAACACTTGCATCTCCTCTCCAGTGCAATGAGCCAGTATCAAGAGACATGACCAATTCTGACCTACTGATATGAAGGGAAAGGAGGAGTATTGTGTTGGTAGAAGATCAAAGTGTGATAGTACAGCTAGTACAAAAATCAAAGAATAGGGGGATCACTAAAATTTTACATACTCAGTCCCAGATGATGGGAAATAAAGGTACCTACATGCAATGTCAATGACTGGAAGCTCTGAAAGGACTCCACTGTGTATGTGCCAGGGCATGAAAATCCTGAATATGTGACTATGGCAGTCCAAATAACTTCTACCAGGATTCAAATTCAGCACAGCATTTAAATACGAAAAATCCATACAAGGATAAAAAGGTTGGGGGAAGGTGGTGGTGGTTGGTTTTTGTTTGCAATTTACTTTTCAGAAGCAAAAGAACATAGGCAACTTATATAATTACATTCAGTGATGTGTAATTTTGAAAAGTGTTTTGTGTATATATTTGGTAAAACACATAGCCAAAGAATTGTCTCAATTTTACAATTTCCCCTAGGAGGTCAGAACATAGAAGAGTTGTAGTAGTCTGTGACAATATGATTCTACTAAAGGTTTTATTTTATTATCATACATATTTCTATTACTGAGAATTACTGAAAAACACTCGTTTATTTTTTGATATTTCATCTTATGTTCAGTTCCCTCCTAATCCTGTATTGAAGTCAAAGTCTTACTTGTGAGATCTCAACCTGCTGCCACAGAAACAATGTTGATAATACGGTCCCTACCATCTGGTATTAGGGTTTTTTTGTTTGTTTTTACAAGTAGGGTATAAAGTTGGTCTACATTATTTCAGCCACTTTCAAAATGCACAACTTGCTTAGCAAAAGCAGAAAAACAGCTTCCATATTTGTGCAATAAGCTTTACTACTATGTCAATGCTTATGGTCTGGGATCATTTTTTGAACAGCTTTTCATTCTGTAGTCTGTTGCTGCTTTTAGGGAGCCTAGCTTCATAAAGCACTCAGCATCATTTCATGTAAGACATTACATCAATGAATACAGTCACTTGGAAAAAGTTACTTGGAAAAAATCCTTTTTGATAACAAAAACTGTCATAAAAATATTTCATATATAAAAATAATCCCAAATAATTAAACTAGTAACTTCAAAGATTAGAGAGAACCTCTGACTTTTCATATAAACATATCTTACATCACAGTAGGAGACAAAGGAAAATAAAATTATACCACCTACTGAAGAGTAGTTTTAAGTGATAAATGCAATAGGCTCAAAGCTCCAGCGAATGGTGTTTTCCAGGGAGTTATCTTGCAAAGACTGCACAGACTATTAGTATAGGCTGTATTACCGTTAGAATAAAGTCTTTTGGACATAATGATGTAACAACTGAATACTACCATAGATGGAACCGAACATAGGAGTAGCTACATATGTCACTGATGCTTAATAAAGAGTTTATCTGCATAGGCAAAAATAGCGACACAGAAAATACCAAACAGACTCTATTTACTTCCCAGCAGCTTTTTCCTTTCAAGCAAACTATTTCAAAAAGCTTCAGTATACTGTCAACCCTGACAAAAGTATGATATTTGGGGTTAATTCTGGTCATTCATGTAGTCATTCATGCAAAATCTATTGAATCAACATTAATTATAGTGTGGATTCACAGTAGCTGTACATTGTCACAATTCTACCAGTCTCATTTCCTTCATTAGCTGCAGAAATCCTAAAGATAAAGGAAGAAAAAGAGGTGCAAGGGAGGAAAGATAAAGATTAAATAAATAAAAAAACCCCCAAACTAGACTGACTTTTCAGGCAGAATTTATCTCAAATGTTATGTATATTTATAAGGCATACAATGGAGTCCTGATCCAATTGGGACCTTGGACAGTACCATAATACAGGGGTAAAAGCTTGTCTGAGCAGGCCCAAGATGAGACAAAAACATTGGATGTGAAGGCTCTAACAGGCAATAGCTGGAAGAGGCTGAGCTCTGCCTGCTAGCCAGTTTTATCAGCTGACAACAACAATGGCTACCGAAAACATGATATTTACAGAACATCATCTCCTTTGAAGGGATACAAGCATAACCCTGACAATTAATTACAAGAGTGATGAAGACAGAGACAGCATATGAAAAAATGGCTTTCCTCTGGAAAAAAAGCATCTTGTCATAAGAAATACATTCCTGGCTAGTTCAGGACTTACTTATGAATACTAACAAAACCGGATTTCAAGAACTTAAGCAAGATTCTTTTGTTGTTAGCAAACTGTGTGATTCTGTTTTCAGAGAGAAATTAAATCCCCATTTACCCCATTTTAACAAACAAAAAAAAGAGTATACTTTGGTCCAAAAATAGTATTTAAAAAACCCTTCTTCCCTATTTTTATTACTAATACCAATTTACATAATTAAAAACAACAGTTTCAAAGTCTGATTTTCTTTTCATTATCTAGACCATCTCTGTTGATTTGAAGCAAAATGTTAAAATAATGGTAACATCTTCTTATTTCATTTTTGTATACATTAACATCCACATAAACATTGCTGTTCACCTACCATTTTCTGGATTAAAAAATCTCAACAATTCACAAATTTTAGATCAATTCTGAACTATCCTTTCAGAAGAATTTTCATAGACAACAACTATCCTTTAAAGCCACAATCAGTAAGGAGTAAGTTCTTATCATAAAAAACTCAGTGCTAGAACTAACTTACTTCAAATACTACTTCATCTCTGTAAGAAGGAAAATTTTCCACTACTAAATATAGTAGTTTCTAAGCACTTTTTTTACTCATTTTAACACAGGTGAGGAAAGAGCCTCCAAATCTCTCCAACAGAACTGTTCCATTTTAATTCAGCATACAATCTCTCTCTTCAATCAAAGGCATAGGGACTTCTGTGTCAGAGCGAAATACATGTCTAACTTGACCAAGTGTCATGGTGGCATAATACAATGCTCTGGTAATAGGTATTCCTTCAGAAAAGTAAAAACAAGATGTTTAGGCTATCATACCATATCTAAAGATCTAATGGAGTGATCTACTACAGATGAGAGCATTCATACTACAACTAAGATTTAAAAGTCTATTAACTCTTAAGAACAAACAAGTATTAAGTGATCACACTCAAATCATTGCTTAAAACTAAATTTTTGTTTGTACACAGTGTTCCCTTCTATAGATAACAATTTCCAACATATAAAAAGGAAACCATGATTGCATGTAATTTTTTCTCATCTGCTTAGTCCTCATATTTCAGCATGGTGTTTACATAGCATACCAGGCAGAGTCATTAGTATAGACCTATGCTTTACCTTAGCTCCTAATCATTGTGCATTTACAAAAAGTATCTTCATACAAACTTCCTCTTAGTTTACACACAGATATAGAGGAATTTAATTAAAACTTCCATCTAAACCTACAAACAGATTTTTTTCTTATGAAATGACAACAGTGAGTACTAGAATACTGTTTTCAGAAGCATATATTTTTTCAGATTTAGCGGAGCTGCTTTAGTACTACTAGATCAACTCAGAGGATTTTTGGTTTAAGCATGGTTTTCTCATTTATCATGAAAATATGAAATTTATTTTAAAAATATATGTGAAATAATAGAAGCCATGAACAGGTGACTACAGACATTTCTGAAAGTCTTTTTAATAGAAAGAAAGAATCAAATTAGAGTCACAAATAAGATGTCCACAAAGACATCTAGCTGCTGTCTGCTATGAACTTGGCAGGCTCCGGGTGTGTGTGTGTGGAACGCGAACGGCACCATGCTCGGCCTCGTATCTGAGGGTAGAAAACATTTTCAAGAAGGCATTTTCATTAGAAGACATTTTCAAGGCTGCCTTTTCCTTCATGTCTTCTCCCCACCCCGCGGGGACACTGATAGGAAGCAGCCCCACAGCACGCCTCCCTCGCCGCCCGGCCCCCTGACCGCCTCGCGCCGGCCGGCTCCAGCACAGCCTTCGCTTCCGCAGCCGGGCAATCAGAAGCAGCAAGAAGCGGTACGACCGAAACTACTCCTCCCTTACCGGCACAGGAAAGCAGCTACCAAGGACGCGACAACCAACCCCTCACACAACCCACAACCACCAGCCCCTCAACGACGCCACACCGCCCCGCCCTTCTAGCGCTGTGCAGGGAAAACCGCATCGCCCGCCGCTCACTGGGCAGGCGCGCGGGGGCGGCTGGGGGTGGAGTAGGCTGTCGTGCTAGTAGTGCCTGCCTGCGAGCTCCACAAACCAGCTCCCAGCTTTGTAGTAATATCATTCCCTTAAATTAAACTGTAGATTGCTTATACAATATAACATTGGTTTTGACTTAATGGGGTCGTACAAACCTACTTAAAACACACGCATTTGCCTTTTCTGGCTGTGCAATGGTTGGTAACTCATGCACCAAGCAGTCAAAAAAATTATTTCTAGACATTTTAAATTAATTTCAGACATAATGTACAGAAACATGCACCTAACAGTGAATGCTGCTACAGAACCCATGCGTTAAGGGCCACATTTCAAATCCAGCAGTTTCTGTACATAGCAGTCAGCTTTTAAAAAAAAGGCCCCTCCATAAGGAATAAATGGTTTCAGTTTGTACAATCTGTATTACTAAACTATTTTTGAAGTATGAGTGTAAGGACTATTGTGGTATCAGTATTCCCCTACATCACTCCCCTAGCAGAAAACCCCAGCACAGTACTCCTCAGGAGACAGGCAGCTTTTCAGCACTAGGTCAGTAGGGGAAAGAGGGGCAGGGACAGAGACAAAGACATAAGCTCTTTTTTTACAGCAGGAATCCCTTAGGCTCATCTCAAGTCATACATGGTTGGTTTTAAGGAAACCTTTAAAGCTAGAACAGTGCTCAACTTCTTTGTAAGACTAGGTTAGCTTCTTAAAAGATGCAGATCATGAAAAAGAAAAAACAAAACACATTAGTATATTGACACTTGTGCAGCTTTCCTCCCCCTAAAATATTTTAAAAACACAACCCAGCAAACCACCTGCACATACACAATATAGAAGTGCATAGAAAAAAAAAAATCCCGTACCCATGTTTTCCCTCTTAATTCATTTGCATTTTATCTGACCCGTTTTTCTAGGTTGCTGATTTCTCCATATAACTGATGTTCAGCCTTTCCCAAGGAAGTGCCAATTCTACATGTATGTTTATTCACTGGGAAAACTGCCATGCTCCTTGCCCTAGACAAAAGCAGGTTTTGGGTGTTTTCCAAGGATTGATTATAGCTCTGCTAAGGAGGTCACCTCTTACCTCCTTGCCCTTTCCCATTACATTGTAAGTGTAGCTCCTTATTATGATAGGAATTACCCCATATGGTTCAAAAAGATGAGAAAAGTAAAATGTCCTAGACACACACCCCCCAAAGTGAAATAATCCACTTAATCTGGATCAATGACATTCAGATTTACAAAGTTCTTTTGCATTTTTTTAAATTGTTTTTATTTAGGAAGTGAAATTAAAACTTGTAAACTATAAATACAAATGCCAAGGTATTACATGAAATATCCAGAGGTACTTTATCTTTTTAAATTTCTCACAAATATTTCCTATAGAATTCAACAAACAACAGGGAAAACAAACAAGTTTAAGTTCTGTATACAATGAAAATCAAGTTAGATACTGCCAATTTGTCAATTCATAAAAGTTTCTACCTGACACAAATGAAGGCTCTGAAAACTACAATTCATTCATTAATGATACACCAACTGCTATTTTTAACATTGTTATTTGCATTAAGCAAGCTGTCTAGAACCAGGTGTATTTAACCCACTGTTAACTCAAGTGGCATCACAAACTTTTAAAATATTTTATTTATATACTGTCACCAATATATATATGTACTGCAAAGAGGGCCAGAAACTTACAAAAAAAGGTCAAATTTCACACAATGTTTGCATTCATATTTTTGTACTTTTTCCCCAAATAGCAAAGCTGAGCCACTGTTTTCACCGTTTCTTTAATTTGCCAAAAACATGTAACTCCATCTACATCAAAGAAGCAGAAGAGCAAGCTTGACAGCAACTTTCATTTATGCATTTTCTTGTGGGAGGGGAAAAAGGGTGTATCCATTTTAGATATTACCTTATGTATATAAAAAAAACGACCACCAATAATAGGTTCACTAAATTTATTTAAAAAATCATAAAATATATCTTAAAAAAGAGCATTACATTCTGCACACTGCTCTCAAAGGATGCCAGGGACATGTGGACGACCAGTCTTCTCCCCCCCCTTAAAAAAAAAAAAAAAAAAAAAAGGAAAAAAATTACAGTGTACATAAAAAGTAGGGTGTTCACAATAGTTACAGAAAAAACATTACAATTTACCACCAACAATGAACAAAAATAAAATCCACTCTCTGCTGCTGTTTCAAAATTTCAATGTTAGTCTTGTGCGGCCTTTCCCTCCCCCAAATATTTGTAATGAACTAAAACATTACATCTGGTGAACAGCAGATTCCACTACACCTCAAATGCAGAACACCTATGAAGCAGAGGAATGTTGGCTTTTTAAACAGAAGCAGATATTAAAAAAAAAAAAAAAAAAAAAAAAAAAAAAAAAAAAAAAAGGTGCAGGACTCCTTCAGTTCTTCACTAGTCTTAGAAAAACTTTCCAGAATACTGCTTCACACTATAAAAAAGAAAAAATAATCTTGCATTAGAATCCTTCAACATCTGCATACTGCTTCACACTATAAAAGAAAAAGAAAAAAGCATGTATTAGAATGATTGACCATACATCTTGCATCAAGTCACAATGGCATTCTTAAAGATTAAACTACAAATTCCCAATACATTTTAAACTAAATAATTTAAAAAGATTAATGGCTAATAATTATAGGCATATAATTATTTTAAGCACATTTAAATATCAGTAATCTAAAGCCAAACATTCAAGTTAAACATTAACAAATGCTATGATAGCCAACATGTTATTAAAGCAAAACTAAGCAAACTAAGTCAGAAACTGTTAATATTTGGCAGAAGAGAAAGTAATGCCAGCAAGATGTGAAATGCTGCATAACAGCACCAATTGATTTCAACTTGTCCTGTAGAGGCATGGTCTGTGCCATATGGCAGACTGTGATTTGTTGTCAGTTAAGTTATCTAAAAACAACAAAATCACTAGTCTTCCACACAGAACTAAACCAACGTCCACTGAAATCTTCTATATTTTCTACAGGTTCTATGTAATTTATTACAAGTAGGTTTTTTTGCAGCAATTTTCACCAGAGAAATGAGAGGACTGCTTGGTTAAGGTGTCTTCCATCAAGATTAGTTTTGAGGGAATCTTCGTTTTAGTTAGAACAGAGAAAAGAAGAGAATCAAGGCAGAACTACCACTGGAGAAGTTAGGTTCAATAGTTACTTAAATCCTGCCTTCTAAAAACTATACTGCAGAGAAGAACAACTTTAGAATGTAGTAGTAGGAAAGTCAGTTTAAAATTGACAGTAAGGACAGCATTAAGCTTCAACTTGCCTGTTCTGCAGTAAATACTGAGCATTTTGTATCTGGTCCTGTGTTCCCGTAATAGTTATTATTCGATCTTCTGAGCCTTCTAGTGGTTCATCAATTTTGATTGAAGCTCCTGACTCATGACGTATTTGTTTGATTCTCTGGCCTCCCTTTCCAATAATAGATCCTGCCAACTAGGGGAGAAAATAAAGCATTCATTTCTTGATATAACTTTCTCTGCAAAAACACAGTACTGTTCAATAGTTTCCATCAATTTAGTTTTAAGAGCTGCAATGGAAGCTTACTCTTTTACAGCCTCAAAACATCCTCTGTAACGTTTATTATATAAACACAGGTGGGATAAAGTTGGAAGAACCAGATGCTTGTTTGTAAAAACAAGTTATGTAGACCATCTCTATTATTGAATATTAACAATTAAAAAAATAGTTCAGTGCATCTCTAAAGTGAAGACAAAACAAACATCCTTAAGAATAAACTTTTGGTGATTTAGAAACACTTGCTTTATATTAAAAGTACTTGTCAAGCATCCCAAATACTTTTGATTTACTTACATAGTCGGAGAAAAGGCTGTGACTTTCTATTTATTTATTTATTTATTTAAACACAAGTGGAAAGCAAGCCAGCTTCACTTACATCTTTGGGAATCGTTACTTGTGTTGTGATGATGGGTCCACCAAGATCTCCATATGAACCACGGCCCCCTGTGTAAGAATAGTCTGATTTAAATGTATGCATCAAGCCTCTTACTGACTAAATGAAGTGCATGTCAAAGTTCTCTATAAAAACTTACCATATCCAGAGCCACCCTCAAACTATAAAAAAAAAAGAGAAAAAAAACCCTTAAATAGCAAATAGCCATGATTCATTAACATGCTTTCATCAAGTATCATACTGTTAACTTTGAGCCTATTTTATGCAAAAATCCTAACCCACAACCTTAATCTAAGTGTCATTAAAGGCAAACTGGGGAAGAGAGCAGACCAGGAACAAAGGGGGGGGGGGAGAATATCTCATGAGAACCTTTTGGCTTACTCTGTTAAAAACCTCTAAGAATAAGTCATCATGATCCAGCCACACCAGTTTACCAAGCAACCTTATCAATTCAGCTTGTAAACAGCTCTTGATGCTGATCTATTCCCGACCCTTGGACTAAACTAACATTCAAATCAAAAGATCAGAGTTCAGCCTTATTACTACTACCTATACAGCTCAAGAGAAATTAAAGTCTTAGTTTGGGACAAGACATTTACCTGGTAACTGTGAACCCTCCTACATCTATATCTTGAAGAAAAAACAAGTCAACTCTAATAACTTCATAAATGGTGTCTCCATTCAGACTACGCTACAATCCTTTGTATCTTAGAAGGGACAATAATGACACTAATTACTGCTGTTCTGCTAAAACTACCATATACCAAATCCAAATCACTGCAATGCAACACTCCTGACTGCTTTTATTTTCAGGATTTGTAGACTGGTACTTGATATCAAGTGCTTAATTTGATCTAATGCCTTCTAAATGCACAAACACCCTCCCTTGGGAGGCAGTCCTGAAGGGCAAAGGAGTCCAGGAAGGCTGGACGTTATTCAAGAAGGAAGACTTAAAGGCGCAGGAGCAGGCCGTCCCCATGTGCCGCAAGTCGAGCGGGCGGGGGAGAAGACCGGCCTATCTGAACAGGGAGCTTTGGCTGGAACTCAGGAAAAAAAGGAGAGCCTACCGCCTTTGGAAGAAGGGGCAGGTGACTCAGGGGGATTACAAGGATGTTGTGAGGATATGCAGGGAGAAGATCAGAAAGGCGAAGGCCCAGCTGGAAATTAAACTGGCCACCGCTGTTAAAGACAACAAAAAAAGTTTTTATAAATATATCAGTGACAAAAGGAGGGCCAGGGAGAATCTCCCTCCTTTGTTGGATGCAGAAGGTAACCTTGCCACGAAGGATGAGGAGAAGGCTAAGGTACTTACTTAATGCCTTCTTTGCCTCAGTCTTTAATAGTCAAGCTAGTCATCCTCGGGTTTTTCAGGCCCCTGAGCTGGGAGATGGAGATAGGATGCAGAGTGAAGTCCCAGTTGTTGAAGAGGTGGCAGTCACTGACCTGCTCCTCCATCTGGATGCGCACAAGTCCATGGGGCCAGATGGGATCCACCCAAGGGTACTGAGGGAGCTGGCAGAGGAGCTGGCCAAGCCACTCTCCATTATTTATCAGCAGTCCTGGTCAACCGGGGAGGTCCCGGATGACTGGAAGCTAGCAAACGTGACGCCCCTCTACAAGAAGGGTCGGAAGGAGGATCCAGGGAACTACAGGCCTGTCAGCCAGACCTCGGTGCCGGGGAAGATCATGGAACAAATCATCCTGAGTGCCATTATGCAGCAAGTGCAGGACAACTGGGGGATCAGACTCAGCCAGCATGGGTTTATGAAAGGGAGATCCTGTTTCACTAACCTAGTCTCCTTCTATGACAAGGTGACCCGCTTAGTGGATGAGGGGAAGGCTGTGGATGTTGTCTACTTGGACTTTAGTAAGGCCTTTGACACAGTCTCCCACAGCATTCTCCTGGAGAAGCTGGCTGCTCACAGCTTGGATAAGTGCACTCTGTGCTGGGTTAAAAACTGGCTGGACGGCCGAGCCCAGAGAGTGGTGGTGAATGGAGTCAAATCCAGTTGGCGGCCGGTCACGAGTGGTGTTCCCCAGGGCTCAGCGTTGGGGCCGGTCCTGTTCAACATCTTCATTGATGATCTGGATGAGGGGATCGAGTGCACCCTCAGTAAGTTTGCAGATGACACCAAGTTGTGTGGAAGTGTCGATCTGCTGGAGGGTAGGAAGGCCCTGCAGAGGGACCTGGACAGGCTGGATTGTTGGGCCGGGGCCAACTGTATGAGATTCAACAAGGCTAAGTGCCAGGTCCTGCACTTGGGTCACAACAACCCCATGCAACGCTACAGGCTTGGGGAAGAGTGACTGGAGAGCTGCCTGGCGGAAAAGGACCTGGGGGTGTTGGTTGACAGCCGCCTGAACATGAGCCAGCAGTGTGCCCAGGTGGTCAAGAGGGCCAATGGCATCCTGGCTTATATCAAGAATAGTGTGGCCAGCAGGACCAGGGAGGTGATAGTGCCCCTGTACTCGGCACTGGTGAGGCCGCACCTCGAGTACTGTGTTCATTTTTGGGCCCCTCAGTAAAAGAAGGACACTGAGGTGCTGGAGCGTGTCCAGAGGAGGGCAACGAAGCTGGTGAAGGTTCTAGAGCACAAGTCTTATGAGGAGCGGCTGAGGGAACTGGGGTTGTTTAGTCTGGAGAAGAGGAGGCTGAGGGGAGACCTTATTGCTCTCTACAACTACCTGAAAGGAGGTTGTAGCGAGGTGGGGGTCGGTCTCTTCTCCCTAGTAACAAGTAATAGGACGAGAGGAAATGGCCTCAAGCTGCACCAGGGGAGGTTTAGGTTAGATATTAGGAAAAGTTCTTCACCAAAAGGGTAGTCAGGCACTGGAACAGGCTGCCCAGGGAAGTGGTTGAGTCTCCATCCCTAGAGGTATTTAAAGAACAGATAGATGTGGTGCTTGAGGACATGGTTTAGTGGTGGACTTGGCAGTGCTAGGTTAACGGTTGGACTTGATGATCTTAAGGGTCTTTTCCAACCTTAACGATTCTATGATTCTATGATTTAATATCTTCCTGTAAAAGCAGAGAATAGATCTGCACACTTCTCTAGAATTCAACTTATATCACTGAACTACAGAAATACAGGAATTTGTGTGAATTACTTGTTGCATTACAACTTCTGCAAACAACTTTTTCCAAAAAACTATTTACCTGCTAGCTTTTTGGAGCCACATCAAAATGGAAGCTATTCAGAAAAAAAAATGTTCAGCTGATCATCTGTCTAAGCAACCTATGTTGTGTAATCATGTTGCTTAGCAATACAGATCATAATACAACATAATAGAGCTTGTAGTGGATTGCAAAATACTAAAGAATGAAGGACACTGCTTAGAACTTAATTCAGAGGCTGATCAGAGCTGCACACACGTACTCTTCCACCTATTTCTGCTGATATTTTGCAGAGGGAATCCCTTTTTCAGGCTAACTTGTTTTAATGAACAATCCTTTTCTTGACCCTTTCTGCTGCTTCTCCTCCCCAGACTACAAGACAGCAAATGAATTTGACAGCAGATGAGTAATTATAACTGCAGTGTTTATGTAAGCTAGGAACTAACATTTAATATTTGGCAGCACTTTGCCATCTTCTAGACAGCATAAACACTTGATGACACCCTTTGAACTTTCCTTCCTAAACCCCCTAAGAGTAAGAAGTTTGATAAACACAAATCAAATGGAATACTTTCAAATATATGGATAGGTAATGCATAATAGCTTATCCACAACTATAAGTAAAGAATTATTGTTAACATTCCTTGTTTGAAACAGGAGAAAACACAACACGATGAAGTTAACATAAAACATATTCCTAAATAGATGCACCTACAGCATGTTGAAAAGCAAGAGTTACAGTGAAAATTACAACTTAGAATACTAAAATAGGGTACAAGAGGCAATACAACAGAAAAAGCTTCTCTCTTTTGGCTGTGCTGCTGCATGCTTCCATTGTGGAACATTAACTGTCTGTATAGGATTCACTGTTCAGGACATAAACTGCCAATAACCTGGGTTAGGAGGACAGCTTTAGGGATTTTTTCATTAGGTGCAAGCTGCCACTGACTACATTCAATCTCAAGAAATTCCAGTTATCACTTAACCAATTCAAATGATTTTCTCAAAAATCAACTATTAAACTAGTCAAATAAAAGCATGAGCACACTCACCAACTCTGGTGGCTGCATGTCATCACAGGCATCCACATGACACTGCATCATCTTCCAGGCACAACATAATAGGAGGAAAAGAGGAAATGAATCCAAATTAAATCCATGTCATGGAGGCTTATAGGTAACTTGGCAAGCAAACACATACATACCAATATAGAGAAACATTTTTCTGCACTACTTAAACTACTACAAAGACTCAAAACAGAGCATAGACAACTTGGTGTTTTTGGTGTTGGGTTTTTTGGGGGCTGGGGTTTTTTGTTTGTTTTTGGTAATTTTAAGTGCAAGTCTTTCCTTTCAATATTTCTGCTAGGCTTCTGGTGCCCCAATTTTGACATTCTTGTAATATATACTTCCAGTATGTATTACTGGAAGTAACTGACTCTTCCTCCCAGAAGGCGGCAATGTGTAAATCTCATTTAGGTAGCCCATTTCATAGCTCCTCTCCTCTTCTTTCTCTTCCATTCATTTAAAAGAAAAGAAAAATAAAAAAATCTCATCTAATCTGTCATCTTAAGGAGTGTGCCAAACAGAACCAGAGGAGAAAAAAAGATTGTTACCACAGAGATTTACCTCCCAGATTCCTATGATTTCTCTTCCCAGGAAAGAGGCTACAACAGTAAATGACTACCAGGAAGACACATTTCAGAGTGCAACATGGAAGAGTATCTTTAAGCCTTTTTTAATTCTCCCCCCCCCCCGCAACATGGTTGAATGTACCTAATTTCATTTAAAATTCAACTTATCAGTGGCCCTGGCTCCAAAACATTTGGAATTACAGTAGATTTTTTTTTTTCAGACATAGAAATCGGCATAAAGACAGAATTGATTTGAAAAAGCAATCGTCTGCTAGGCCAACTAGAGCTCTTTACAGATATTATTCATGTTCTCTTAAATTCTGCTAACATCTGTTGGAAAACATTGTTCTGACATGCTTTCTTGATCTGAAAAGCCTCCCAATTCTTATTTCTGTCATCCTGATTAAAAAGAAAAAGTCTAAAAGAAGGTCTGTGTAATAAAATCTGCAGGGACTGTGCTCTACCAACTTTCTATTCCATTGTTGATGGCAGGTAGGGAAAACAACCAACCAACCAACCCCCACAAATCAAAACCACACAGCAGATCACATCCCAAATACCCTTTACACCCCAAACAGTTGTCTTCTTGGGGGGACCATTTGTATGGCCAAAACGTTTTGGTAATATCAAAATTTATCAGAAGCACACATGCCCCACACTTAAATGTATGTATTCAAGAACAGTTTCCTCAGATATTCAAAGTGCTAACTGTATTTACTAAACAAAACAATATGAATTTTAATTCCTACCATTCCATCATAACGGTCTCCAGGTCTACCCCTTCGGTCATAAGACATAAGATCTCTAAAATGAGAAAAACCAGCAGTATACGACTCGTTATAAACTAGTTTATATATTCTAGTTCAAATTTTCATGATTTGCACATGACTATGAATTTCTAAATGCTTTAGCCAAGTTCTGAATAACATAAAATAAAGTTACAGAACTACTGACTATAGTCCTGATAGACTGCTACATTGCAGAAATAATTAAATTCAAATACTTTTTGAAATTCTCTGGTGCAATGCACACTCAATCCCGCATAATCACTACCAATACAGAGTGTGAAACAAGTCCTGGAAACACGAGCACAATTCAGCAAAGTTTACTCAACTTGAGTTTTGTACAATACATTTATCCAACAGCTTACCCGCCACGAGGAGGTGGTGGAGGAGGAAGAGGAAGATTACGAGCTCTGCTGCCACCTCTGCCACCACGACCTGGCGGTGGTGGTGGAGGTCCTCTGCGAGGGCTCATATCATCATAATCTCTTCTTGATGGAGGCATAGGTCGTCCACCACGACCAGGAGGCATTCGATCAAAGCCTCCTCTTCCACGCATTGGAAAGCCTACTGGACGTCCCCTTCTATCGTCAAACATCATTGTGAAGCCACCATAGTCATATGTTTCATCATAGAAATTGGGATCATAAGGCTGGGCCCGTCCTTTAATTGGAGACTAAGACACACACAAACACACACAAAAAAAAAACCACCACCACCACCCCTGGTTAGCACTATTACAATTATTATATTTCATTAAATTACTATATTAAATGTATAAATATGAATTTATACATTCTGAATACGTTCTTGATTTCACAATGCTGATAAGAAAGGCAGGGATGGTAATATGCATCCTGAGAACTTAACTAGAGAAACTGCTGTTACTGATGGGTGGCACGTACATTTGTCTCACTTCCTCCCCAATTTAAAATTTCTTATTTTACTGATATGTAAAGCATGACTAACAGTCCACTGGTACCAAAAGTTGCTTCCCTCTCCCATAAGGTACACCCCAATTCTAGAAAACAGGAATAATTTCAAAGGGTGCTAACAGTCCAATGCTTATTTTGTTACCGGAGAAGTAAGAGGCACTGAATTCAAAACAGAAATTGAAAGATATAATTTTCCATCCAAATCATCCCAACTTTCATGAATACCAATGAAAGAATAATAAGTTTAAGACATATTACCTCAGAGATAAGATCCAAGATAATCTTGATACATTCCACAACTCTATCAGGTTTTCCACCAATAAGCACCACTCTATCAGTGGAATGAGGACAACACTCCTGGAAGAGCTTAATGGTGGTCTGAGTGTTCTGTTGAACAGAAGAAAAAAAAACGCACCAAAATCTTCAAATAGAACTATTTTAAACAATTTTATAAACTTATTGAAAACAAAATAGGTAAGACACACAGTAAAACATTGTTAAAGAGACAATCAAACCAGATTATTAAACTTCCAGTCATTTTAACTGAATGTTTGCTTCTGAGTTCTTACAACAAATTTAATCTTAGGATATTACATTTTTAAGACCTGCAATGACATCAGTTTGTATGAAACGCTAGTGAAGAGGAAAAAAGTTTAATTTTTTAAATCTTTCAATTATGGCTCATCTACATGGTCATTTAATCAAATATTAGCAAAAGGACCACATATCCATTATAAGCTTACAGGTTATATAAACCTTCATACGTCATAAAAACATGCTTTGGATGCAAGACAGCAATGTTGCCAGGATTATGTCTAGTCATCTTACCTTCCTCAGTCCACACAAATAGTAGCTTACGCCTAAACTGACCTGGAATTGCCTTTGACACAATGCCAGGAAAGGATAGAAAACAACACTCTAGATTGAGAGACCACTAGCTTTTTAGAACAAAACCTCATTCCTTCACAAAGGAAACTGTGGTCTTCAAGGAAGTGGAACTTAAAAAAAAAAAACAAAAAACCTCCCAACCCCCCCCCCAAACCAAACAAAACACCCCAACCACCAACACCCCAACCACCAACCCCCTCAACAAAAAACAAAACCCACAACAAAAAAACCCCAAACCCACCCAAAAACCCAACAAAAAACCCACCCCATACTGCCTCTTTATTAAATTATCTATTAAATTATCATCATTAGTTTATGGAGATGCGTCCATGTTAAACCATTTTCCATGTCCAACACCACCAATATAGTCACCAATATATCTCATTCCAGAATGAGTGATGAATGGCATTTTAATAAGTATCTTTTATTTATAAAGATTACTCTACTGCTAATATGTTTAAAAGCTTTATAAGAAGTCCTAGGCTCTATCACCAACAGACACTTTATTTCTGACTTTTTGCAAGGAAGTTGTAATAAGTAACTCCGATTGATCCCAGAACACAGAAATCATGTATGAAATATGTTCTGACGGAATTATTGCACAGATGATGCTTACACTCACTGTTTATGAACACAAAAACCTAATTTGTTTATAAAATAAAAGCAGAATCTGAAAAGAATAGGAAACAGTACCTCTCTGAGTTCTTTGATTTTAGCACCCTTGACACCAATAATTCCTCCTGCTAGACTTTGGTGAATTAGAAGTCTTAATTCACAGTCAAAGTCGCTACCTTTGTAGTGTTGATACTGTAAGATGCATACAAGGAAAGAATAAAATATTAGTCAGGGGAAAAAATAACTGAAAAATCGAAATACTAGTTTTGGTTTTTTGTTAAGGTTTTTCTCCAAACACCATGGTATGACTTAATTTGCTGCTGAACTGTAATGCTGTATTTGCTACGACAGAATCACACCTATTTAAGTACTTTGCCTCAACATGAGGTGATGTCAAATTAGTTTTCCTTATTTCTTTTATTATTGTATAAAATTTTAAGATATCAAACAGCGCAACACACTTGCTTACAAAGCCAAGGCAGGATGGAAATTACAATACAGCTACTTCAAATTGGGGACTAAACAAGTCAGGAGACAGGTGTTTTGAAGGGGAGGAGGCTGTTCCAAATATTAATTTTCTAGAAAGATATTGTCTCTGTCCTCTACCAAAAAAAATACCAACATGTAGTTTGAGAGCTATAGGCCTCCTTTCAAAACAGGCTGGGTTTTATTTTCTAATTTAACATACTAAAAATAGCACACAATCATCTAGAATTATCTTGTTTTTAAAATCTAAATTTATACCTCTGAAGAAGAAACAAACCTAAGAGACATACCTCTTCTAAAGTAGGGATAATCTTCTTCAAGATTTCTCCAATTGTCTCTGTATCTGCACTTATACTCAAGATGCTATTAGAAGCCATAGTGTCAGAAAATATGGAGAAGGTGGAAAAGTAGTAGAAGTAAGTTTAGTATTCATAATCATACACAAAATTCTAACAAGACTGACTACACAGAAGAACTTACAATTAGTATTCCCCATTTAAAGTAAACCTGTTCACTGGATTTAGAACACATGCATCTTTGTTTATGCCCAATGTATATGCATGATGAATTTAAGACTAGGTAGGTCTTGCAGAGAGAGCGAGCAAGCGAGAGCTTTTAGAAGGGCCCAGATTAAGTGGGCAAGAAATCGACGTAGAACTGAAAGTAGAAGTGAATATTTATGTTCCCCACCACCACTAATTTAGCATACCCTCACCATTACATTGGTAAAACTGGCACACCTTCTTGTAGAAAAAGTGGGGATATGCAAGTGGTCAACATTATATCTGGAGTAAGGTTGAGAGACCAGTTAGAAATTAGATTACTAACGGGCTCTGCAAAAAAGGAATATAAATACAAGGAAAAAAAAAACCAAAACAGAAGACCCCCTCCAACAAACAAACAAAAATGTAACACAAATGAGAAGTGAAGGAAAGTGAACTAGAGTTAGTATTTTATCAGAAATAATTATGAACAGACAATGTTGAGGGGAGCAAGGTGGGCCACAAAGACAGAGCAAGAGACTCTTGAAACAATTTGATTTATAATGCAGTGAATATGCAACACTTGAAGCTGTGCTCCTTCCATTGAAATAAAATTAGTGGATTATTTGGGGTGGCCAACTCACGTAAAAGTTCAGTGACAAAAAGACTTAATGGGGAAAATAAGACAGAAAACTTTAAAAAACAATACACGGTCTATAAGGGGATACTATTTAATTATATAAAAGGCAGGTAATAAAATACATTTCTCTCTTTCTAATCAGGCAGTGAGGCATAAACTGTTGGGACATACCGCTCGGGGCCACTGCTGTCTGGGACTGAAACACTTGCATTGTACTGCATTGGTCATTGGCGTTCGTGGATGTTGGCATTGGGCATGGGTATTCAATCAGAAGTTGTCAAGTATGGTACCCGTTTGGCAACGAGCACATTTTTGGGCATAGCCAACCAGGGTTTTCACATGGGCGTTCAGGGGCGGATGGGCCAACGTCATGGTGGGCAACGCAGGGGCAAGTCGATCCAGTACATGGGTAACGGAGATATGTGGCCAAAAAAACAAGGAGAGGGAAAAGGGGGAAAAGCAATAAATTTTAATTTAATACAAACTATACTCATTACTCTCAGTTAATGAAACAAGCTTAAGTTGTTCTGAAGACTAACACAATAATGGATTGCTACATCAACTGTGGCTTAACAGTATGGATCTTAATGAGTTACTTTATCTGACTAAACTACTTTTTACTTTTAACATAATAATGTTTCAGTAGCAGGCTGGCTCATGAATGTAGACACAAAAAAAACCTTTCGAGATCCATATTACTGAAACCTTGGGCAAGTTGGGAAAGTTAGTATTCCAGACCAATTAAATTATCCGGACTTCGGTGATGTATTTATTTACTTAAAGCAAACAAACAAAAACACTAGCTGCCAAAGTTAGCAAGTGTATGTATGATTCCTGACCATTTCAGCTTAATCCTCAATTCTAGTTGCTATAGTTTGTGAACTTAGATGGAACTAATTCTGTAATGATATATTAGCAAATATTGTGTTGAACACAGCCTTGCTTGAAAAAATTGCTGAAATTGTAGCTGATGCTAAGTACAGGAGTGTAAACAATTTAAGAATTTAAGAAGCATTGCCAAGTTTTATAAATACATAACATTTATGCTGAACATGTGTCTAATCACAAGAGTCAACCCACTATAAAATATGAATAGGTAAATAAGTCATGACCATTTAAAAATGCTTCCAAGTAACAGAATAAAATGTTTCTTTACTGTTCTATACCCGTATTTAAATCATGCAACCTTAACATGAATGTTTTTGTGCTTTATGTCCAAGCTGTTAAAGTAAGAACAGATGGACTGTTATGGTGGGGTTTTTTGTTTGTTTTTTGGTTGTTTTTTTTTTTTTTTTTTTTTTAAAGGAAGCTAAAGAATTCCTCTATCGCTGGGTTAAGCCAGCCACCTGCAATAGTTTTCAATAGTACTATAATTGATTCACACATATGGGAAATGGTACAGTTAAGGGTTTTAAGTTTTGCCAATATTTCTAATTAAAGATGTTAACTCATTTGAAGTGTGTAATTTAGAGGAACCCTGTTTGAAAGCAGAGGTTTAATATAAACCTCTCCTCCCACATAACTCAAGCTGGGTTTTAATTACAACACAAACTGAAAAACTAAAGTTATCTCCTCTAACAATCATTATAAATGGCTTATAATTAGATTATTGTTGTCTAGATTTGAATTTCTCAATTTCTAGAAATGTATGCAATCAAATTTTCAATGTAGTGCTCTGAAAGAATTGGTGTTAAATTAATTCAAACTCATATATACTCACATCTGTACGAAGTGCCTTAATATTTTTGCCACCTTTTCCAATCACTGCTCCAGCATTCTGGAAAATAGTTTTCAGAAGTTATGTTACGCTAATACAGCACAGACTACGTTTTTGAACTGAAGACTAAGCACAATGTATCTATTTCTGCATTACCTTGTGGGATGCATTTAGGGGTGGGGTAGGGCTTGTTTTGCCTTTGAAAGGTTCAAATTAAATTGAAACATAAACTGACATGGTTTTACCATGGGGGGAAAAAAAGGTCAAAACACCTCTTACCACTGGACTTTGGAAAGAGATAAAAATACTCAATAATATTATTTCAATTTCAAATTTCAGTTTCTAGGCAATTCTGCCTGTGTTAAAACCATCTCACAGTTAGAGTATGACTGAAAAAATACCTTATGGGATTCCATGCATGTTATGTAGGTCAAGGATTTTCCTAATTTATTTGATCACTTTTTTTTTTTTTTAATGTTTGCAGATTTCACTTTCGCACTCCGAACATTTGATAATTTTAAATGCTACTTTTGGTTTAAACCTATGTAAATCAACTGACCACTCAGGTAGGTACAGTCTGAAGAATGTAAAGCCAATATAAACAATCGCTAAGCTCCAGTTGCTAAAATCAACAGGAATAAACTCAGATATTCAAGAGGGGCAATTGTAAAACTACATTTTTACCAGGCTATTTCAAGAACTACATGAAAAATTATTGCTTTTATTATGCAATTCATACATGATGCTAACAGCACCACAAACATTTTGCAGCACTCCATATAACTTGACTATTCATCAGAAATGCCATGCAGAGTTAAGGTAATATTCCCCTGCTCCAACACAAAATACTGAGTTACTTCAGACAGCGCAAACATCTGTAACAACTGGAAACATTAAAGGAGATTCATAAATAGCAATTTTACTATGACAATTTATACTAGTCAATGAAGCAATTGCAATCCCTGAAACATTACTCCCATATTTCCTCCTGTTGATACATACAGATTTACTAAATCTGGGAAAATTACTACAATCCTGAAGAAGTCCTCATCTTGCCTCTCATATTTAATTTACAATCATAAGCTGATCATTCTCTAAACTGCTTGCTTTCTAAAGACTAATACACAGTCATTCCCCTGGAAACAATTGCGTTCCACTCAAAAAGAGAAGTGGCTTATAATTTCTATTGCTTTATTTTTTCAATGAATACATTTTTTTTAAATCAGAAAAGTCCCATAGATCATTAAAGACTCATCCTTGAAAAAAATTTATTGAAGATAATACCATTGCAATACACTTCTACTATCATTCATGCACACTTACAAATATTCCTAATAAGTTATTTTATATTAAATAAAGCACACGTCCTTTCTAAACATACACCACAACATACACTTTGTCACCACTGTCTTCAGCAATGGTATAAGCAGGAACATAGCAATACTGAAAAAGCATACTTTGCTTTGAAGCAAGATACGTAATTCAACCATCTCATCTGTATTCCGAGATCTTTTGAAGGCCTGTTCTTCTTCCATATCTTCTGCAGGACGTTTGCCTGTAGACAGGTCCATAGTGGGGAAAACACAAATATATATTTAACTTTCTAAGTCACAATAAAATTGTACATCAAGCTTACGCACTGTATTCCTAATGAAGCATTCCTTCCCATTAGCCCAGCACTAACTTCTGACATCTACCCCGAGTATCTATAGCACAGAAACAGGTTTTTACTTCATCAGCCTACATATCAATTAATTATTGAAGACTCATTCCAAATCTATGAACTACAGTTGAAATGAGACTTTTGCAAACTTAGTGAAAAATTTACAACATGTTGTTTAAAGCAGTGCTGCATCACCTACCTAGTATTTCTTTTACAATTGGGAAAACCTTAAAGCCCATAAGATCAAAAGTAGTTTGTCCAATACTGAAATACTGGTGGAACAATAGAAAAGCAGTATTTCAAATAGCTTTGAAAAAACAGCATGAATCAACTCAATGCTAATGCCCTAACTCTTCTTCACTAATTATGTCCAAAAAATTTTTCATTTAGCTAATATTTAGAGATATTTCACACATATATATACATTCCTTCAAAATAACAACTGCGGTAAATAAAATACAGTAATAGGTATGCCTGACAGTACTTTTACACGATCCCACTGTCCAGACAAGTACCGAGTATTTAGCTATCAAATATTTTCAAATCCTTAGTTACAACTTTTAGTTACTTATGCCACGTCCAAAATACTCCCAAAGAAAAATTATGTATTCGTGATACAAAAACCACGTAAAACCATACGGGACACTTAAAAATTAAAAGATTAAATGCAAAAATGCTGCCAATACAAACATTTGATACAGTTAAAGCATTCCAAAATAGTTCGAAATACTGAGACTTAAAAAAGTTCTTTCCCTCCCAAATAAAATAAAATAGCCCTTTAAAAAAATTTACCATTTGTCTCTGTGTTAGTAAAGGTCTCCTCCTGTTGTTCAGTCTCCATTACCTTTTGTTCTTAGGTATGCAGATAAAACCTGTTGCAGAATAAAAAAAGCTAGTACATCTATTTTGTGGAGAGGAAAAAAAAAAAGCAAACTGTACATCGTACTAAAGGGAAAAACAAAAAGATATGCCTGCTTTTAGAACTTACCGGTTTTATATACGCTTGCAGAGCAAAACTCAAGTGTTTTGGGCAGGATCAAAACTCAACAGCCTACTGCTTCAGAAGCCTATGAAAACAGCATAGATCAGGCTCTGTTTACTTACAGGTCTGATTCTCGCTACAACTAAAAATGGGAGTTTGACCCGAGTTTTTGCTGCAAAACTTTTCTTTATAAATGAGAAAACATAACAAGGCCAAACACATCACTAAGAGGAGAAATAATAATCAAGTCTGTAAAGTTACAGATAAATAATTACAGTCTGAATGATTCTGGACTTGCTCAGTTTTCAAGCATTTGCTAGTTTTAAGCAATCACATTTACTGATGATGATTTTCAGATATTTAAAGTGAACAATTATCTGGTTCCTATTTTTAGCATGTTATATAATACATATATTGAATTTCCTTTTTAAGAGACACTATGTATCAATCTGCTTATTGTTTAGTTCTAAACATTTAGACTAAAAAGTTGTTATTATAATCACCAGCATTAATTTCATAAGTTCTCTATCAACTTACTATCAGGCATTCTACCATGCCTTCCATTCAATATAACAGATGAACAAAATAAATTACACA
The DNA here is from genome assembly GCF_965183815.1 of Platalea leucorodia. Classification (NCBI taxonomy): domain Eukaryota; kingdom Metazoa; phylum Chordata; class Aves; order Pelecaniformes; family Threskiornithidae; genus Platalea; species Platalea leucorodia. Next base: position 32,533,611 of record NC_138859.1, read on the forward strand.
CAAGCCACACTAGAAAAATTCTGTTAAAAAATACCACATTGTAGTTATGTATAACCTCTGCATACATGCACGAAGAATCTCAAAAGCAGCTGAACTTTTTTGACTTTGTGAAACAGGTACCTCTTTCAAGATCTATTTTTGTTAAGTCCACATGAGAATACTTGTAACACACATAAGAAGTCCAGGCAGGACAATTTTGCACCTTATTCTCTTAAAAAAATCATTTGTACAGATAACAGTCAAACAAAGAATGCTATTTTTCCCCCTTTGGATTTTATCGCTCAACTTCCATAGCCTGAACAAACGGTTGACACTTACATATCCACGAAGAAAAAGTGAGGTATGTTTAACTTTTTAAAACATCCTTTCAATCATCTGTTAATTTGTAAGTTACCCTGTTTGTGCAGGCTAACAGCATGCACTGCCGGTAGGCATGACTCTTTTACAGCCGCTGCTGAGAGACCGCCTTCCCAGCGCATGCTAGTATTTCCAGGCCCCTAATTTGAACTAATGGAAAAGTGCCACTTACAGAATAGCCAAGTCTCAAACAGACGTTGCCAGAGCGCGGGGGGGTGAAGTAGGAAAGGGAAATTTCACCAGGTTCAAATGGCTAGCCCAGACCCTCTTCTATTCTGTTCCAGACCCTATTCTATTTACGACCCTCCCAAAAATTTGAGAGCTGCGGGGGGACGAAGTGTAATATAGTGTTCAGGACAAGGTGCTCTCAATTAGTTACTGTGCTCTGTTGTGTAAATCGAGTTTGCGGGATTAAATTGACTAACGCAATGTTTTTAAAAACATCGAAAGTATAAAGCGGCCGCGGACACGAGTAGAGGGCTGGGAGATGCCTGCGCGTCTCTACCCCGCTCCCTCCGGGACGAACAGCCCTTCCCGCCCGAACACCTCCCCTTCCACAGCCAATGCGCAAGCCGCGCCACGGTCTGCTCGGGCACAGCCAGCCGGCCCACCCGCCGCCGCAGAGCGCTCGGAAGCCCAGCTCACTCCCTGGGTGTGGGGGGGGAAGGAGGCGGCGTTACATAACCCCCGCAGCCTGAGACCCACCTCCGCGGCGGCGGGGACCAGCAGAAATGGCGGCCGCTGTAATGGCGCCTATCCACTGCTAGGCGGAGCCGGGAGCCGAAAAACCACCACCACGCGGTCACAAGATTTCCCCCACTCTGCCCAGGGAGACACAAAGGAGGCGCTCGGTGGCCCTCACCCGAGCTCAAGCGGGGCCGGCAGAACGCAACGGCCCCACCACGAGAACTTCGCCATCGCTGCGATCACTCCTAAAGAAAGTAGGCCCTGCTGCAGAGCACTCCCCAATCGGTTTGGCACGGCCGCTTCCGCCCAGGCCGCAGCTGAGAGCGCCCTCCCTCCTCTTCCTCTCTGCCCGCCATAATTCCCAAAAACTCGCCCCATACAGTTACCCAGGGTAGGCGCAGGAAGGCGGCTGCGGCCGCTCCCCCGGCCTTAGCGCGCACCCGCTAGCGCAGCCAGCCTCCACCACATCGCCACTCCGGGAGCCGCCGTGCCCGCACTAAGGTCGCCGAGGCGCGACGGCTGTCAGCAGAGACACAGATCACCCTTTCCGCCCTTCCCTCAGGACAGATGGGCCCCCTTGGGCCCGCAGGTTGCGCCAAACCACTCCACATTAGCTAAGGAGGAGTCGCTCCCACCCCCCTCCTTCTCCACGCAGCAGTCCCCGGACCTACCCAATTCCACCGCCCCGCCAGCGGGACAGAGCGCTGTCCCTGCGGGAACCCACGAAAATCCTGGGGCCCAGCGGCGACTCAGGCCTCCCGCGTTATTGTGTCACTGAGCAGCGTCGAGAGGGGCGCGATCAACAGCTCCGCTTTCCTCAGCCCGGCTTAGCCCACCCATTTCCCCCCCCCCCCCCAGCGAGCCGCGCTTACCTGCGCCCACCACGTACGAGAGAGAAAGGTGAGCAGCTCCCACCACCAACACACACATTCACCAGCACTGCCAGGCGACTGGCCCAGCCGCCTCCTCTCCTCCCCCCGGTGAGGACCCACTGCGGCCCCGTTGGGTAAGGCAACTGCCCGTCAGGGCAGGGATGGCCTCTAGTTCGCCCCGCCCTCCGCGTAGACCACGGTGAGACAGGCCTGGATGTCACGTGGAGAGGAGCGCGATCCACCCTGCACCGCCGCGGTGTGCCTAGGTTGTTTGCTTGCTTGCTTGCTTGCTTGTTTTACCTGCTTGACAGGAGCCACGAGAAGAGCGGCAACAACAGTGGAGACAGTGGAAGACAGTAAAGGAGAGCGAGAGCGACCTCAGTTTTTTTGGGGGAAAAAATGGCGTCTGCAAAAACTCCGCCTTGTGCTTGTCCCCTAGCACCGGAGGGGGCGGGGTAGGGTTCTTGGGATGCTTAAAGGCGCGCGTGGCTCGACGCCTCCTATTGGCTGTTGGGTTACGCGGGGTTTTGGGGAGCTGTGCACAGAGGGCAGGTGTATTCTCCCTTCCCACCCACAACTCGGGTGATGGGAGGTGGGCTGCCCTACTAGTTCTGCCCGCTCGTTCGGCACCGCCCCTGCCCCGGATAAGTGTAGGGTGACTCGGCTGAGGGTAGGGTGAGGGGGAAGGGGCTTGGGCTCAGGCTCAGTCAGCCTGTTTGAGGAGTAGGGAGATCTGTGTCCCGTCCCCTGTATGGCTCTCTGGTGAGACGGGCCATCACCATCGCTGTCCACTGCAGCTCGTCGGTGCCCGCAGGAATGCGGGGTGGCAGCTGGCCTCACCGCCCCTGGGGCTCTTGGCACAGGGTAGCAGCGCCAAGCGAGTGACAGGCTGCCTAAGGGCTGCGCGGCCGAGATGAGAAACTTATCGAAAATGGCGTGACGTGCTGGTCCTTACCTTACAAGAGGCCCACGGGATTAGACCCGTTGATGAGTAAACAAATGGGTTATTTCCCTTAAGTAACTGTACAGTTTCTTCTAAGTGGTGGAGTTTTGGGGAGACCTTTAAGGCAGGATATTTTTTTCTTAGCTGCAGGTTATAATGTCAGAAGACAAGCCTTGTGTTTCTTAACTATTCTTACAGTAATTTTTCTTTGGTGTAATTCTGTAGGGAGCCTGTAAAAGCTACCAGCAAGCAAAAGACTTCTGAAAGAACAGTATCTGCTGGAGATGAAAACAGTACAAGTAACTTTTCACAGCATAATAGCGTACATCAGACTTACAGTTCTGCAGATTTCTCTTTGGTAGTATTTTCCGAAGAAAGGTGGAATGATATAGATCTAGTTGAGAGCAGACGTAAATTCCAGCGCACTTCTGACAGCAGGCTGCTAACAATGAACCAGTACGTTTTTCAAAAACTGATGCAAAAGCAGATCAGCCAGAGAATGATATGCAATCCTTTCCTTGTAGAGCAGTAGAGGCACATGATCTTGATTTAGTTTCTCCACCTTTCACCTGTATTTCTGTTCTCCTTGCAAAAAAGCCAATTCTGAAAGTTAGATGTTTTATTGTAACTCTTAATAGAAACCTCACAAGCAGCGATGGGTCCAGGGGTATAAAGACAAAATTTTCTGATGGTTCAGCTTATCTTGAAGTAGACTTTGCTGATGATACTCTAACAAGTTTGATTGGATTTTCAGTGCCTGAAATGAATATGTTGAAAAAGATCCCATTTCACATCCAAAGCTTAAGGATGGTTTAGAGAAAAGTCAAAGATGACTGATAGATCTGTTTGATGACTATAGAGTTTAATCGTTTTTTCAGTATAAAGCCACTGTATTAATTCTACAGAATGTGGATGCAAGGCATCTAGAACAATTGAAGAATTGTTTGAATAAATAATGTGTGCAAACTTGTAGATTATATATTAGGAAATGTTTAAGTCAAGATTTCCCCTGAAGGATTGTTGGAAATTAAATTTTAAAGTTAAGTGGTACGCCTTTTCTCTCTCAGGAACAATAGTGGAAAAGTGAGAGGAGGAGATGTCTTAACAGGTAGGAATTTACCAGTTTGTTTCTTATGGTGATAATATTGAAATAAACTTTTGAACTTTTTTGGCTTAATTTAAAATATTCATGTATCACTTTCCTTCTGCAAAGTTCTCTATCTTCTTGACTGGTGATCTGGGGTAGCAGACTGTCAGGAAATGGATAATAAAGAACAAATCAGCTCATTCTTACACTTTTTTCAAGGATGATTATTTACCTGATTTTTAAAAGGTAGCTATAGGACACTACCAGCCTTGTCTTGGAGTAAAGCGGTTGAGTACATTTAAACAAAGAATCATTGTTTAGATGCAGTCACTTCCAATAATGCCAACTTGAAAACTCAAATATGTATTCAGTATGCAAGAACCTAACGTGCAGAGAAATGAAAGATTATCTTCTAAACATTCAGGTGAAGATAAAAAGTGTATAGATAAATGGGATTAAAAGCTATGTACATATTTAAAAAACAAAAACCAACCCCTCCAAATGTTTCTAACATCACTTACAAACAGAAAAGAATGATTGTAACATACAGGGAATCTGTTTTTTTGGCATGTTAATCATTACTAATTGTTTTGAACCCACAGCCAACCTTATTCATTAGCTCTTAATGTTTACTAGTCTAACCTTTTCACAATGTAGTCAAATACTTGTGTTCCAAATATGTTGTACATTTATACTTACGTTGGTCTTAATTTTTAATTTTTTTTTATTTCTGCTTTTAGAATGTATTTTAAAAGAAACAAGCCTAACAAAGTATAAATGAAAATGTTTTGGTGGAAGCTCTTTAGTCACTTTCAAAGGATAATATACACCTTACTGTTTCCTTGAAAAATAAAACCATTTTTCAAAGGATAATATACACCTTACTGTTTCCTTGAAAAATAAAACCATTTTTTTTAAACAATTTTTGATTTTTTTTGAAACAAAACCCCAATTTTTTTAAAAAAATATTTCAGTTGGAAGGGACCTACAATGATCATCTAGTCCAACTGCCTGACCACTTCAGGGATGACCAAAAGTTAAAGCATGTTATTAAGGGCATTGTCCAAATGCCTCTTAAACACTGACAGGCATGGGGCATCGACCACCTCTCCAGGAAGCCTCTTCCAGGGTTTGACCACCCTCTTGGTAAAGAAGTGTTTCCTAATGTCAAGTCTGAACCTCCCCTGATGCAGCTTTGAACCATTCCCATGCGTCCTGTCACTGGATACCAGGGAGAAGAGATCAGCACCTCCCGCTCCACTTCCCCTCCTCAGGAAGCTGTAGAGAGCAATGAGGTCATCCCTCAGCCTCCTTCTCTCCAAACTAGACAAACCCAGAGTCCTCAGCCGCTCCTCATAGGACATGCCTTCCAGCCCTTTCACCAGTTTTGTTGCCCTCCTCCGGATGCATTCAAGTCCCTTAACATCCTTCTTAAATTGTGGGGCCCAGAACTGCACAAAATACTCAAGGTGAGGCCGCACCAAAGCTAAATACAGAGGGATAATCACCTCTTTTGACCGTCTGGTTATACAGTGTTTGATGCACCCCAGAATGCAGGTTGCCCTCTTGGCTGCCAGGGCACGCTGCTGACTCCTATTGAGCCTGCTGTCAACCAGCCCCCCCCAGATCCCTTTCTGCAGGGCTGCTCTCCAGCCACTCCTCTCCCAATCTATACTTGTGTCCGGCATTACTCCGTCCCAGGTGCAGAATCCGGCATTTGGTCTTGCTAAATTTCATCCCATTCATGATTGGCCAATGCTCCAATCTATCTCGATCCTTCTGCAAGACCTCTCGGCCCTCAAGAGAGTCACCAGCACCTCCCAGTTTAGTATCATCAGCAAACTTGCTAAGGGTGCATTCAACTCCTGCATCCAGATCATTGATAAAAATATTGAACAGAACTGGCCCTAGGATTGAGCCCTGAGCAACACCGCTGGTGACTGGTCACCAGCCAGATGCAGCCCCATTCACTACAACTCTTTGAGCTCTGCTGTTCAGCCAGTTCTTCACCCAGCGCACTGTGTACCTGCTCATCCCACAGTTGGACAACTTGTCCAGAAAGATGCTGTGAGGGGCAGTATCAAAAGCCTTCCTAAAATCCAGGAGAAACTACATCTACCGCTTTCCCTTCATCCACTAGGCAGGCGACCTTATCATAGAAGGATATCAAATTAGTTAAACAGGACTTTCCCTTTGTGAACCCATGTTGACTGTGCCTGATGATTGCATTGTCCTTTAAATGCCTTTCAATAGCACCCAGTATGATCTTCTCCATAATTTTCCCAGGTTCTGAGGTTAGAGGTCTGTAGTTTCCTGGGTCTTCCCTCATGCTCTTCTTGTAAATTGGAGTAACGTTGGCTAGCTTCCAGTCAGCAGGGACCTCCCCAGACTCCCAAGACCTTTGGTGGGGGTTGTGTTGATCAAGAGGGGTCCTGCTGTCACATCTGCTAGCTCCTCCAGGTACTCTGGGATGAATCCCATCAGGCCCCATGGACTTATGAACGTTCAGCTGATACAGCTGGTCCCTTACAATTTCAGTGTCCGCAAATGGAGAGTCACTGTTCCCTGCAGTCGTGGTCCTCCAACTCAGAGGACCGGGCAGCCCAAAGTCTATAAGTATTATTAAAGACTTAATATTCACTCTCAAATTGTAGAATAAGGGAGTGGCTAGACCAAAGATGTGGTAGGATTCCAAAGAAACTAGGCCAAACCATCTTGAGGGTTAGCCACAGTCATACATGTGTTTATAACCCAGCAACTTCTTTCTTGTTGAATGAAGGTAGCGTCCTAAGGAAGCAACAGCTAGTTGTAATAATATAATCTTAAAGTACCAGTTAGGAATATTAAAGGATAAAGGATTTCCTAAAGGGTGTGCTGTATTGGTCCAGTCTAGGACCATTACTGTGATTTTACACTAAAAAAAAAAAATAATATTTCAGGTCATATCAGAAGGAGACTTTTCACAGAAGTTGAGTATGGAGCACTATTAGATAGAACATTAAATATAACATTTGGAACAAAATATAAAGCCCTATTTCTTAATATCTTTTGTGGGGGAATTTTTATTTTACCCCTTGAGGTCAATTAAAAACACATTTGTGCTTAAATATAAAGAACAAAATTAACGAACACTGCATTGGACAGAGTCCTACCACCATAAGTGATTCTACAAGGAGTCTGCAAAGATGCATCACGAGCTGATTCCTTATATACACTTGCACCAGCACCAATCCTGTGAGCAGTTGCATGAGGCACCTCAGCCTGGTCTTGGGTCCATCCCCCAGCACCAGCTCTGCTGCCCAAAGGTGGCCCCTGAGCACTTGCATTCCAGGATGGCTACAAGACAATGCTGTGGCTGTTTCTTATCTAATCACCAGGGGAAACTTCATTCCCTTACAGGGAGTCTTTCTGTCTCTGGCATTCCCATTTCCAGCCAGCTCAACCCCTTCTGCAGTTGGGCCTTCTTGCCCTCCATGCCAGATCATTCCTGAGTCATAAATTACCACTGCTGAGCAGTTATAATTTTAATTTTCCTTTCACTTGCTATAATAATCTGAAGCATTTCTGTTTAGAATAAAATCTTAATAACTTTAAGCTTTTCTTTGTAGGTAGAGTGATTTACAGTACAGTGTTTTTGAGTTATCTGGTGCAAGCAAACTTAAATGTATTTACCTGGGAGGAAAGGGCAAAAAGGACTTTAAAAAGTAAATACTACTACTCATTTCTAATCCAATTCTATTCATTATCATCCTAGAAGGAACAGAGTGCTAGGAATAATGACAGCAAACTGAAGATTAAGGGCAGCCTGACATTGCAACTCATTTTTAATCCAACATAAGAGGTAGAAGTTTCCTATAACTGTACCAGTGTGTCACTTTTTAATCTTTTGTCCTTGAGGAATTTTTCCCTGTTCACATTATGTTTTCTAACAGGGCAAATTGCAATGTGTTCCTGTCAGAATCTGACCTGTTTCTGCTTCTTAGCCTTCTCTTATGGCTGAACAAACTCAGTTCTTTCATCCTCTCCATGGAGTGGCATATGCTCCAGCCCCATGATCACCTTGGCAGCCATCCGCTGGACCTGCTCCACTATGTCAGTGGCTTTCTTGTAGTAGGGAGCCCAAAATGGGACACAGTACTCCACATGCAGTCTCACAAGTGCTGAATACAGAAGGAGGATCACTTTCCTGGAGCTGCCTGATACTCTCTAATAGAGCCTGGTATGTGGTTGGTCATCTTCATTGCAAGAGCACACTGCTGACTCATGTTCAACTTGTCCACCAGGGCACACAGCTTTTATTATGTAAAGTTGCCTTCTAACTAGTCAGCCCCCAACCTACATTGTTGCATGGGGTTATTTATGCCCAGATGAAGAACTTTGCATTTGCCTTTGCTGAACTTAATGAGGTTTCTATCAGACTATTTCTCCAGCCTGCTGAGGTCCCTGCTCTCTAGTATATTGACTATTTTCTCTCCCCCCCCCCCCCCCAGTTTGGTAGCTTCTCCCCTGCTTTCCCCTTATCCACACAGTCAGTAATCTCTTCGTAGAAGATAATCAGATTGGTCAAGGCATGACTTGCCCTTGGTAAACCCATACTGGCTGTTCTTCCCAATCACCACCTTCTCCTTCATGTGCCTGGATAGGGCTTCAAGGAGGATTTGCTCTAACCTTCGCAGGGACTGAGGTCAGGCTGCCCAGTCTGTAGTTCCCTGGATCCTCCTTCTTGTCCTCCTTGAAGATGGGTGTGACATTTGCCTTTTTCCAGTCGTCAGGAACACCTCCCCGATTGCCATGACCTTTCCAATATGATAGAGAGTGGCCCTGCAATGACATCAGCCAGCTCCCTTCAGCACCCTCAGCTGCATCCTGTCTGATCCCACGGAGCTGTATATGTCTGTTGGGTTAAATACTCCCTAACTGTATCTTTCCCCCCAGTAGGTAGTACTACATTTCCACAGACTCTATTAGTAGGCTTGGGGAAATGGGGGGCCAGAAAGGTTACTATTAAACCACAAATCTAGCATTTATTGTAAAGAAAAACATACTTAGCAGCCCCAGGACTGCTGGCTTCCTAAACACATGCTTAGATAATTTACCCTCTGGTGTCACCTATTAGTGTAGTTGCCCTCATACAGTTTCTACAAACTAGAAAATACAGTGCTATTAAATAGAAAGTGTAATTAAAGATCCGCTTGTAATTTAAAACATTTTTTAAAAATCATTCAATAGATACATTTCATGAAAACATGTTATTGTCTGGATCCTTTTACTTACGGATTGAGGATTTCCTCTTGAGTACAAAAATTGATGAGAAATACCTTTGAGCTGACATACCTAAACTGATATACTGCATAAAGCATATGTGCAGCAAGTGTCTAAATAAAATAAATGTTATATCTCTTTAAAATGTATGTTAAAATACACAAAAACACTGAAAGAGATTTTACCTTTTATTTCACAAGTTACTAAGAACACACATGCGGTCAGATACGAAATTCAACAAACAGGCATCAAGTTTTTAAATACTGTAATGTGGTCACATTTGGTAGCATAGGCAAAGCCAAAATAGGAGAAAAGCAAATGTCTTACCTACAGGGTCTGTTGCTTATCATAAAAGGAAATGAGATTGATACTAATCTTGTAGAACATAGGCTATCAACTTATTTAATGTGAAATAATAAAGAACAATGTAAAATAATCCTCAGTATCTCTAGCAAAATACTAAATCTACTGTCTCTAGTAGTGGTAGATGACTAAGCATGAAGCAGAAAAAATTCTGGATTTTCTTATATCAGGTGATACCAGTTAGGCTACTATTTCTTTCCCAATTGTATTTAAAACTCCTGATTCAGTGATACTTCTTCTATTTCTGCTATTTGAAAAACAGAACTGGGAATTAGTTTGATCTAATAATATCTTAGTAGTGGCTTTTATAAAGTTAATAATCAGTAAATTAGGCTCTGGGTACGCATAGAAAAATTTAAAAGAAGTGAAATAATTGTGTACACTCACAGTTAAGTATTAACTATTCATATATAAGTATAGTTAATGAGTTTGCATAGACTGTTGCAAATGTACAAAATGAAACATGGCTATGTATTTCTCTCTTGTTATATATTTTCTATTCTTGTAATAGTAAGTTATTCTTGTGACATAGACTGTGATATATTTCAACAGTATACTAGGTATTGCTGGAGCTCTTACAAAATTACTGTATTGTAGACAGGAATAAACTATTATTACTGCCTCTGTTGCTTATTTGCAGAAGAAAGCTTTCTTAAAAATTTTTTTTCAGCTTCAGATATATGAAAATGTCTGATAAAAAATATTAAGTACTTTCACAACAATTATAATCTTAAACTGATTTAAAGGCACATTATTTCTGAAAACTTGTTATTTTGTGAAATTAATAGTTTTGAATCTAAAAATCAGATGTTATGTCTTCAGTGTAATTTTAGATCACTTTAGATCTTTCTGAGAAATATGGTCAGTTTGTTCATATTGTATTCTACCAGGTATTTCAAAATTCAAGAGAGATGTTTTGTGATGGAAGGAAGCAAACCAAATTTTTATCATGATGGAGTGTCGTGGTTTAACCCCAGCCAGCAACTAAGCACCACACAGCCGCTCGTTCACTCCCCCCACCCCAGTGGGATGGGGGGAGAGAATCGGAAGGGCAAAAGGGAGAAAACTCATGGGTTGAGATAAAGACAGTTTAATAGGTAAAGCAAAAGCCGCGCACGCAAGCAAAGCAAAGAATTCATTCACTAGTTCCCATCAGCAGGCAGGTGTTCAGCCATCTCCAGGGAAGCAGGGCTCCATCACATGTAACGGTTACTTGGGAAGACAACCACCATCACTCTGAACATCCCCCCCTTCCTTCTTCTTCCCCCAGCTTATATACTGAGCATGATGTCATATGGTATGGAATAGCCCTTTGGCCAATCTGGGTCAGCTGTCCTGGCTATGCTCCCTCCCAGCTTCTTGTGCACCTGGCAGAGCATGGGAAGCTGAAAAGTCCTTGACCAGTGTAAAGTCTACTCAGCAAGAACCAAAACATTCATCCTAAATCCAAAACACAGCACTATACCAGCTAGGAGGAAGAAAATTAACTCTATTCCAGCTGAGACCAGGACATGGAGACATTCTAATAAGTTGCCAGCTAAAGTTTTGTATTAGTCTGATGTTGGGAAATTGTACATTTCTATTCCTGACTTCACTTTTTGAGCATAAGAGATTGTTAGAGGGGGAGGATTTATGAGTAGAAAAGGAAACTGTTATTGGTGAGAATGTCAGGTATCTTAAAAGAAGGGTATTTTAGCATGATGTTTCTTTACTTAAATGAAAAAAAAAAAGCAAAAGATTAAGTAAAGCAACATTAAAAGAACATTGTTTTAAGCATTTGTGGTGGGTTGACCCCTGCCAGCAGCCAAGCACCCACATAGCTGCTCACTTCTCCCCGCCCAACATGATGGGGGAGAAAATAGGAAGAGCAAAAGCAAGAAAAACTCATAGGTCAAGTTAAAAACAGTTTCATAAGTGAAGGAAAGAGAAAAAAAACAAGTGATGCAAAGGCAATCACTCATCACCTCCCACAAGCAGACTGATGCCCAGCCAGTCTTCAAGCAACAGCCACCTTGAAAGCCAATCCCCCTTCTTCCTCTACCTCCAGTTTTTATTGCCGAGCATGACATTATGTGGTATGGAATATCCCTTTGGCCAATTTGGGTCAGCTGTTCTGGTTGCATCCCCTCCCAATCTTTTGCCTACCCCTAGCTACTCGCTGGAAGGCCAGAGTGAGAAACAGCCTTGATGCTGTGCAAGCACTGTGCAGCAGTAGTCAAAACATTGGTGCCTTATCAACAATTTTAGCCACAGATGCAAAGCACAGCACCATACCAGCTGCTATGAAGGAAATTAACTCCATCCCAGCCAGACCCAGTACAGCATTCTTTTCTGATTTTAATTTAATTTTTTTAAAATAGAAAAATATATTGAAACTAAGGTTGCTGTTCTAGGCAAGGAAATATTGTTCTTTACAAATACAGCGTATCTGTGTTGCATTAGTGGTGTCCACAGATCAATCAGTAGCAAAATTTTTATTGGGCCTGTTTATAGTAGACCTTCATCTATATCAAGTACTGCTTAATACTTCCATAGTACTTACAAACTTTGTGTGTCAAAATTTCAGGCTGCTGTGCTTTTGACAGTAGTATCTCATCTAGCATATTGTTGGAAGCAAAACCTTTCATGTTCGTTTTAAGGAAAAAGCCTGTAAAATGTTCAGATGTCTGGGCTAACCTGAGGCCTTTGAGTCACATTAGCTGGATTTGTTTGTTGTTTATGGGGGACAGGTTCAATGTAACTACATTACTCATTATACAATTGACACAGACTAATGAAATCTATAGACATTGTGTTAATAATGTATTAGTATCAATATCAGTATTGTTATCATCATTAGTATCATCATCAGTATAAAGATGTTTAAACTGGTATAATTTATGCCAGTTTCCATTTTGTAATAAGCCCAGTTAATAAAGTAGTGTCCATATTAAAGCAGTAAATCAGTATAGCTATGCCAAGTATAGAAAAAGAGAGGTAAATCATACCCCTAAATGCCTTAAGATTTAGATGGAATTTGGCTGACTGAAAAAAAGAAGGGCCTTATCATTTCATGCAATAGTCCCACATCCACATAAGTCAGCATTGCCATTGAATGAAGCCATTAGACTTCTCTTGCCCCATTTTCATGCTTGCACACCATCTTCTTTGTGCTGGGTTAAAAACTATAAAACATCACCATAATGCTGCTAGGTTAAAAACCATCTTTAGTTGTTGCTGCTGGTTTGGCTTTTAGCCTGGATCAGTTCCCCGAGATACAAAAGAGGAAACAGTGCAGGGGTAGAAAGAAGTGGGGATGGGGGCAGTGGAGTGTCATGGAGAGGTGCATATGCTTGTTTAAAGCATGTGAAACTCCAGCCATAGACACAATTCTGCTGATGGACAGCAACAGGTGTCTTCTGGAACCAGCTGGAGGAAGGTAGAATGAAAACACAGAAAGAGGCCAAGTAAAGAACACAAGAGAAGGAAGCTAAGTTGTTCAGCATTTGAATATAACAATAAAGAAAAGCTTACTGTATCCTCTCTTTTCTTCCATGAAGGAAGCAATAGCTTTGTCAGAAATAGTAAAGAAAAATAAACAAGGGAAGAGAGAAAAAAAAAAAAAGGGAAATTCTAAACTGTTTGGGACACTGAAAAACAATAAGTGATTATAGAAAGCCTGATCCAGCTGCAAGAGATGCTGAAAATCATATGTATTTATACTGATCTGGTGGGTTGACCTTGGCTGGCCACCAGCTGCCCACCAAGCTGCTCTATCACTCCTCCTCCATCAACAAAACAGGGGGAGAAAATACAATAGAAAAGCTTGTAGGTCAAAATAAGGACAGGGAGATCACTCACCAATTACCATCATGGGCAAAAAAGACTCAATTTGGGGAAATTAAATTAATTTATTGACAATTAATAATAGAGTAGGACAATGAGAAATAAAAACAAATCTAAAAACACCTTCCCCCCACCCCCTCCTCCTTCCCAGGCTCAACTTCACTCCCAACTCTTCTACCTCCTCCCCCTGAGAAGCACAGAGGGATAAGGAATAGGGACGTGCAGTCAGTTCATTACGCATTGTCTCTGCAGCTCCTTCCTCCTCACACTCTTCCTCTGCTCCAGCATGGGGTCCCTCCCACAGGAGACAGTCCTCCATGAACTTCTCCAACATGGGTCCTTCCCACAGGCTGCAGTTCTTCACATACTGCTCCTGTTGTCCCAAAGATGGGTTCTTTACCCAGTGTGCAAGAACCAATTCACACACTGAGTTGAGATGTTTGCTTTATTTTATTTGTGTGCAAAGATGGGTATTAGATAGCAATTCCACAAAGCTAGCACACTCTGTTATCCTTATATCACATATTTATACAATTAAACAAAGTAACTACGCCTACTGTTAACACTTGTTAGTCATTTGTTATCTGTTAACACCTACTTGTTAATCATTGGTTATTTCTATTCTTGCTTTGATTTAAAGATACAGCTCCCTTTAAAATAACTAGACATGCTCAGTGGGTAGGGGTCTTCCTTTGGAGATAGGTAGCCCCTCCAACAGAGGTGTGGTTTTCATATTATAATTACCTGGTTCACTTAGGAGATACCAATTTGTGGATCTTGCTGACTAGCAAAATGAGTTTAAGGAGGAGTTTTGACACTCAAGGATATATGTTTGTTGTTTTAGAGGTTTCTTGACCTTCTGCTCCTCATTATAGATATCCTGGTACTCATTATCTTTAGTACATTCCTTCTCAAGGTAGACAATATAATCATAAATTCAAACAATTAGTCATCACTCCAGCGTGAGCCCTTTCCAGAGGGTGCAGTCCTTCAGGAATGGACTGCCCCAGCGTGGGTCCCCTGTGGGGTCACAGGTCAAAAACAGAAAACCTGCTCCTGTGTGGGCTTAAAATATGGACTGCTGTGGATGAGTGCACAGATAATGTCTGTATAATAATGTTTATATCTGAGTGGTAGCAACATATTACCATATTTTTTAAATAGACTTGAATGGTGGTGGTAACTTCATTTTTTATGAATTGTAGGTTTTGTTTGGGTTTTTTTCCCCCAAGAAAAACCCACATGGTGCGTCTCAGCATAATTAGAACCCAGTTTTGCCCACAGCACTAAATTCAACTTGGTGAGTACAGGCCTAATTGTAATAGTTCCCCCATTTCTCCATTAGTTAGGAGCATACCTTCCTTTTACTTATATGTATCCTAATTCCTGTAATTTGCATATGTAAAGAACTAACTGGTTCTGTTAGGTAGTCATTACAAGATAGATGACCATGCTGGATTTTGTAGCATTATTTGCAACTGTGAATAGTAGCTATAGGGGAGAAAAAGGATTCTGCTCAATGCTGAGTTTTCCCCTGATGCTTTTTAAACAATGCATTTATCTGTTCTTCATTTTTCAAAGTATCTATCTTCTCCAGCTCTGCAGTTATAATTCAGCAATATCATGTACACTTCTGCGTTAGTAAATATCTAGGACCTGCTGAGTAATTATGAAATAACCTCATAATGAAATGCAGCAAAGAGTTCTAATTAAATTTTGAAGTTGCTTAACAACTATTCTACTTAGAATGAGAATTTTCCAACTGTGTATCCTAATGAGTTCTCAGAATACAATACTAAAAATGTATAAATGATGTGCTAAACGCAAAATGTGATTTTCCACACCCCCAGTGTGTGGAAAACCATTTGTAAACAAAATAAAAAAAAAAATTAACTGATGTTGGAATACTAGGGCAAGTGCATGAAATTTTTATAACTCTCTGTTTTATAAACAAAATCTAAGAAACCTGTATAGGGTGACATCAATGGTCCATATATTTCAGTATTCTGGCCCTGAAAATGGCCAGTAGTGGGTGCCTAGGGTAGCATGGCAAGCATATAGTGCTATTTCCCTGAGATATTTTTTCAGCAGTCTCTCACTCATGAACCCCCTAAGCCAGAGGTTGTACTTTTGCACTTAATAGTCCCTGATGGAAATTAAGAAAGTGCAACAATTGGACTAGACTTACAACAGAAGGTTTTATCAACATAAAATATTGTCTAAAAATGTGATTGTTGTATACCATCTTTCATTCAGGGATTACTAAATTTATATTTGCAGAACAAATATTTTGTAAGTATAAGCTATATTCCTAGTAAAGGAGTTCACTGGTATTGCTATCCCTTTCTAATACAAAATAGACCTTATTCAGGATGCTCTCTGGTTTAAAAGAGATAATATGCTCACAATCACTAATAGAAGTACAGTTAATGCCATAATCCATTCATGTTCCCACATCAATTATTTTTCTTAAGTCTTTAAAAAAAAACAGAAACAAACCCACAAAAATAAGTTATTCTATCCAAGCACTAAAATAAGTTATTCTATCCAAGCACTAAAATAAACTAATTTAACCTACTAACTGAACATTTATAAGTAAGAGTAATCATAATAATATTAATTAATACTTGTTTGGATACAGAATTCATAGCAATATTAAATAAAATAATAATCATGGCATTCTTTTGAAAACTGTTAACTTCAATGATGGTAGAGAGTACCGTTTTATGGAAAATCTTTTTTAGGTTAAAAAAATAAATACACAGAACTAGTTATATTACCAAGAACAAGTACCTCAGTCTCACAGACAGCCTTACAAAGAATTTAATCTTGTCTTCCAGTTTCTCACTTTCTCGTTGTATAATGCTAATACTTTTTTTTCTATCCTTTACATGTTTTGTTTATTTGAACTGTAAGAAAGATTATTAGTTTACAATCCTGAAGACAGTTGAGGGTGCTAATTTCACAAGATAGAGATTACCAGAATGCAGCACTTTTCCATCATGTTCCCTCCTTGCTCCAGGCTTTTGAGTGATGAATAAGAAGACAATAGTGGGAGCAGAGGAGTGATTTCTGCCCTAAGAAAGCATGAGTGGCATAACTTTTTTTTAACACATCTCAAAAATATTAAGACTTTTTTGTTTACTTCCTGATATTTGAGCCTAAGGATATATATTCTCAAACTTTCCTCCACAATCAGTGTATATGGTTGGGAGGGGTTTTCTTGTTCTGCTTTTTAAATGATTTCAGGTAATCATGTAGCAGCTGGAGTGGAGACAGTGCTGTCTTCTTACTCTAATATATCCCCAATATTTGTAGATACCTTTTGATATCTTGTGAAAATTTACCCAAATTAAATAAAAATAGGGTCTCTGAAGATAACCAGCTTACACATACCCCTTCCCTTTACAGGCTTTCTGCCTTAATTGTACTGCACAGTTGTGTGCTGTCTCTCGAAACTGAAATGACTGACTAGGACTTTCCTGTAATTACTGTCATTGGCTGTGAGTGGCATTCTGGCACTCAGCACACCAGCTAAGATGAGAGAAATTTTTCCTACCCTGCAGACAGTAGAAGTCACTGACCCCAGTGGAGAGAAATGGGTAATTGCAGTGGGGGAGAACTGAGTTTTCAGAAAACAGAAAGAAAAAGGCAGAGGCTAGAGGAAATGAAAGCATCAAAGATACAGCAAAACATTTTTGTAAAGAGGTTGTGTAAGGGCAGAAGACAGTCCTGAGTTTTTGGGTACATGGACAGAAGAATAGGAAGCAAAAGTTGGAGAGATGCATAGGAGGGAGGCAAAGGCTAGGGGTCAGGTAGAAGAAGAGGAAATTTAGGTATGTGGAAGTGTAAAGAAGGGAAAGGTGCAGGAGAGCTAAAGTGAGAAATGTGAATAAATGTGAGAAATGTGAATAGATGTGAGAAAGAGTTTGAGCATGAACTATAAGATGACAGTAGATAGGCAGAAACTGAAAGCTGTGACACTGGAAACTTGCGGAGCTGGAGAAAAAGAAGCTTGATGGTATGGCAAAAAGGTACAGGCAGCCAAGTTGGGGGTATAGTGCCTATAAGCAGAGACATGAGAGTTCAGACTGTATCCAGTACTATTTCTAAAGTATCCTTACAGTCACTGGGCAAAATAGCATGTTTTTTTCCATCACCTTATTCTCAGAAATGACTCAACCATTTCTGCTAAAATTTCTCTCAGTTTAGCTTGAGGCAGGAATCTAGCATGATGCTTGAATGATTAAAGTATGATTCAAAATTATCTTGGCAAATCAGATATATGGTTTTAAAAAAAACAAAATTACATTCAGTAGGAACAAGTACAAGATATTACACTTGAGGAAGAGCAATCAACCGCACAAATTAAGTATGGGCAAGAACTGGTTAGGTAGCAGTTCTTCAGGAAAGGATTTATGGGTTATAGTGGATCACAGGATGAGCGAGCCTCAACCTCATGTGACTGTGAAAAGACAGATGTTAGGGAAATATAAAAAGGATTGTAACCTGAAAGGCACATGAAGTAATTCTCCTCTGGTCAGCACTGGTAAATCTGTGCAGGTTTACTCTGCCCAGACTTAGGAATCGCACTTCAGGGAAGATGTCAACCACACATTGAAAGTCCAGACAAGCAGGAAGAATGATTATCAGGAGAGAAAACATGTTTGGTGAGGAAAGGTTGAAAGAAATCAGGCTGTTTACGTGAAAGACGACTGAAGTGAGGCATGAGGAAACATGATAGTCTTCAAATATGCATAAAGCTATTACAGACAAAGAGATTAATCTATTCTCTGTATCTACAATAGGACAAGAAGTAACAGGCTTAAATTGCTGCAAAAAAGATTCAGGTTAAACATGAGGAAAAATTATTAAAGGTACTATTCACAGATATCTCAAATAGATTGCCTGGGGAGGTTGTGGGGCTCTATGATTGGGAGACCTTCAGGAACAGGTAGACAAAATCAGTCAGGAATGACCTGAGTATAGTTATTGTGGTTTGGAGACAATAGCCAATAGAACTAGATAACTTTGAGTCCCTTCAGGTGTGTTTTCCTGTGATTGTAAAATTATAAACAGCTGAAAGGTATTTTAAGATTAACATGCAGAGTGCTTATCTGTTTAAGAATACCAACACTTAGGAAATTTCTAAAGCTATCCCAGGGGTGGATGCAGTTATACCTAAGCTTACCTAAAAGGCTTGTTTTAATCCTAATTAAAGCTAACTGTCATGTGCAAATGTCTTGTATTCTCTGCCTATCCACTGCTGTGTACTCATTTCTGCATCTACTAGTTCCAATGGTTAAAGTGGTTTTGTCGGTGGAATTCTATTTATGCTAGGGACTTCTGCTAGTACAACTCATCACTCATCAATTATACCTCTTCACGCATAGCAGGCATCTCTGATATAATAAGCAGGCTTATTTGGGTAATTGTAAGTTTAGGATTGCAACTTGTATCATATGTTGGCAAGAAATGGTAAAGAAGATATGGTCACTTTACCTGAACAGAAAACTTTTCTGATATCCAGTACTGAATTCACAAAGCAGCTAATTGCTGTTGACTACCTCCAGTACTGAAAAACTGTGATTATCACAATCTGATTTTAAACAACTTTGTTTTGAAATAACTTCCTTAAAACATTAACATTTTCTTCCTAGATATTTATGGAATTTTAAAAAATATTCTTATTCCATTAAAGAAACTTTGAAGCATTGCTCCCAGAATAGTTTTTACTTATGTCATTCTTTTTAATGC
Source organism: Platalea leucorodia (assembly GCF_965183815.1). Lineage (NCBI taxonomy): Eukaryota > Metazoa > Chordata > Aves > Pelecaniformes > Threskiornithidae > Platalea > Platalea leucorodia. Next base: position 32,552,764 of record NC_138859.1, read on the forward strand.
AGTTCCTCCAATTAATAAAAGCATTCCTTAGAGAAGACATCTGAAACATAAAGCTAATTGCTTCGATCTGTATACTCTGACTTGCTATAATGGGTGGAGCTAAGTGTATGCTTTTCCTTTTTCTCTCCAACTACAATGTTATCTATTTTCATGTGAAGAGTACTAAAAAAAATCCTATCTTGATTTAAATAAGATCTGTCCATTTGAGTCTGTCCATTTCCTGTTACCAAAAAAATGCTTCTTAAAATAAATTTCACAGTAGCTGGGGCAACTGCAGAGTGAGTAGTCAGAAGAGAACAGTCACTGGATTCTCATGCCAGAGGAAACAGAGGATATGTTCTTTTCTACACCTGAAGATGGGGATTTATTAGACCTTTTAGCAAATAATTTTATTTTACAATACATTACCAGGAATTAGTAAGATTGGCTATGTCCCTAATAATGTTTTTTTAAAATGTCCTTAGTTTACTTTGAAAGATTTTTAAGTGGACCTTTATTATAGTTACAAAATTATATAAAAGAGCATTGCCCTCATAAAATGAGGGTCACAGGTGGAATGTAGCAAGGCTAATTTGAAAGGTAATGGAAAAATCCACTACTTGCGTTTGTTACTTAAATGACATGGTTGGGTAAATGGATTTCTCTGTTTCCTAGGAGTGTGCTTCTACATTAGTCTAGCAGCAATTAGAGAAGAGGTTGCTCTGCAAGTTGGCTCTGTGAACCATGTAGTTAATCTTTTTATTGTGTAAAACATAAAAAATTGCTCCTAATCAATCCACTCCAACTTTCAGTCTAAAAATTATCAGACTAGAGCACTTCTAAAATGTTTTCCTGAAATTAACTAAAAGGAGATGATATTTGTATCAATAAGCAGATTATGGTTATGTGAGGTAAATCTCACTGTGTTAGCAACAAAGGGACTACATTATTACTGCAGAGTTCTTAACAAATTGATTAATGCTTTTAGAATAATTAGTCCACATTTCAGATGTAATAGTGCTCTTATTTAATAAATGAATGATGCATCACTTGACCATAATAGTAAAATAGCTCATTTTTTGAAAAAGAAAATAAATTATTTTGAACTTTCAACTATCAACAGATAGTAAGTCACTTATTAAATACAGCTTGCCTCCTTGTCTTTAACATTTGTCTCCTTTGAGACCTAGTGTGACTTCTGCTTTTGTGGACAATAATATGTTGGATTGTAGCTTCATGATAGTCAATAGTTCCCACAGCTTGACAGAATCATTGTGATCAGATAATAGAACTGGGAGTCAGGAAATGTGATTTCTACAGCAGGCTACCAGTATGACAGTGGGAAATTATTTCATCTCAGTGCTGTATTTTCTGTAATATGTAGGCAGGATGTTCATGATTAGAGTATTGCAAGGCTTAATTAATTACAGTTGAGATCTTAGGATGAAAGAGGCTCTTAAAAGTACTATTATCTGGATGGATATTTTTAGTCCAATCTTGTAATCCTCTGAAAAGCAAAACTATAATGCAAAGTGTTATTCTTGATTATTAAAGTTGGTGAGAGATGACAATTCAATTTCATTATAACATTCAAGCTTTTGAAGTTTGTTTCTGCTCTGCATTGGAGTAAAACCAAAACCTTTAAAGTATTTTCACAAGTAAAATTGCATTGAAATATCCATTTCTAGATAAAATATTATCAATTTTCTTCTCTCTCATCTGAAGTAATTGTATGGCCTGGGATGCTATAAAACCTTCCCAATGAAAGCTCTGTAGAACTCAGTCTCTTTCATGTTTCAGCTTAGAAAAACAGGATATTTTCACAAAAATGTCTTTTGAAAGTGTTGCAACCAGATTTACTGATCAACAGTTAAAGGAAAGAATATTCTACTTCTGACAGGCTATTATCTAAGGTGATTCAACTATGGCTTCCATATCCATTTCTTTATTTTTGCTGAAAGCAGTTATGCCACCTATAAATAATTTTCAAAATGTGATAATATATCTATTTGTATGCAATAATAATATTTAAAAGTTAAAAGTCTATTAAGTAGATTCCCCCTGTAACTGTAAAAGAAGTACTTTAATACAGTAATTCTGTACAGCATATGTGAAAATTATATGTATGGACTTTAGTGACTCCAGTCTCCAGTTGGCACTGAAGAACTGAGCAGTGAGCAAGTGAGAGAGTTCCATTCTGACTCATAAATCAATAGGGGCAACCAAAATTCACATTTCAGTTGCAGGGTTTATTTTGCCAACAGCATGCAAGTCAGGGAAAAAAATTCCAGGTTGAATTTATAAGGCTAAAAGATACTCTGGAAGTCTGTGAGATCAAATCAAAAAGGAAATTTGTGCTGAAATTTTTATAGGGCAAATTTCTGATTAGAATAGAACTTTATGGTGGGTTAGTCCTTTTAGGTTAAGGTGTCCTGGAACAATAAGAGGTATTTCTATACACTTCCAAACCTATCTTCACAGCCTATAAAAACTGGCTTTTGAAAAAAGCAGATTCTAATCTGTGGAGACCTCAAATCTAATACTGGTACAAGTTGCCAATAGTTCTATACAAAATTTCCAACTATTGTCTGTCTAGTTCTCCAGAACTCCAAGAGAAGAGTTTGTGGCCTGAGCATTCAATCGTGGCTTAAAAAAAAAATCTCAGGATACTTGTTGATTGTATCACAGCCCCCAAATTTGGGTCACAGACATCAGGTGAGAAATATTTTTGTCCTTTAATGAGAGCACCTGCAGCTCCAAATAGAATATTATATTGCCTATGACTCTGAGAAGGGATTTTTCAGAAATATTTGGAAAAGGATAGTGATGATCACTGCAGATAAGGGGTTGGCTGGAGCTGAAACAGAATTTGGAATATAAGAAATAGGGCAGTATTAGGGTTACTGATACCAGGGTGGAAGACTGCAGGTCTACATTATATTGGACCTGTTTATTATAAGCTGTCTCAAGGAAAGGAAGTAGATAAGTAGGTGAAAATAGGATTTAGTGCCAGTATTATGGGAGCTTTGAAAAATATTACTAGGTTTCTTGGAACTCACATTAGATACAGATGTAGACTTAGCTTAGTTGCCACCACATTTATCAGCACATAAATGCGGATTTATTTATGTACAAACACGAAGCTATATAGGTGTGTACATCTGTATAAAAATACAGATTATATAAATACAGATGTGCACATTTTCCCATTTGTTCCAGAAAAAGAAGAGAGCTATGGAATTAAATTATTTACCTGTTTGTTGATATGTGATTATCAACCTCTGGGAAGGGTGACATGTTTTGTTTCTTAGAGACCTCAACCACAGTCCTAGCTTAATATCACCTAGCAAAGAAAATCAATAGTTTTTTTCCATGCTCTTCAATATAGTGTGCTTGAAACATAAAATCTTTTCTACGGCAGTGTTCTACACATGCTGTTCCTTTAGAGTTCAGGAAAATCAAGCACTTGCTATAATCATAGCCTGTCTTTAAGCATCCCACATAGCTTCCACTCAGAAGTGACTGTTGATATAGTTCTATATCTGTGATTCTTTTTCTGGTTCCCTACCCTGAAAGCTAATTAAGCATTGGTTGGAGATTCAAACTTACACAAGCTGGCAACTGAACAGCAGCCACACGCTTTCAGTCCTCCACACTGGTCTCTCAGGCAGGAGAATCATAGGTGAATTTGTCAGATCTATGTTTTCCTAGGAGTCCCTGACAAAGTAGGGATCAAAAAGGATCACATCTCCCAATCTCTCTCTTATGCAGAGAAGAAGGGGAGAAGCAAATCATTGAACATACCCTTAGGAACTTAATTCTCCAAATAATTAAGTCAATAGACTCTTCTGTTAAAAGGTCTGTGTCTGGAATTTTTTGTGAGCTATTCTTATACTCAAGGGAAGGTAAATAATTCTTCTGTTGAATAATTCTTCTGGCCAGGCAGCAGAAGTTTCTGATGATAGGTTTTTGACAAAGAATTCAGATACTGATTGAATTTATTAGTCCTTCAAGGTCTTGCTATGTTTTTCTTTACCAATATGGGCCCAGTATAAGAAGTTCACTGACTAATCACAGCTGCTGATGCTTTGTGGGAAGGATGCTGCCTGGAATTTTTAAAATAGTTTTAAAATTCATTTTTACTCCCTGTTGTTCATAAAAATTCTTAATAAATTAAAATTTGTTCTTTTACTGAGATGATTCATTTAATAATTTTAAAATAGAAAGGAGGAACAGTACAAGATTTACATTTAAAATTCAGCAAAATCTCAACTAGCATGTATGGTGAAGTTATGACAACTGTTGACAGCAAAAAGTGAAGAATTGAGAATATACATTTAAAGTTATTGTTGTTTTATTAGGAATTTTTAATTTGGGCATAAGACATCACTCAGTTTCCACAGCTGTGAAAATACTTCATTGCCGTAAGGGAGAAGTATGAATCTTAAGTAACTACCATTAAATACAGTGCTATGAAATATCTAAATAGGGATACCATAAATACATAGATAATTTATTTTTAGGTGTTTAATTTTTTAGGTTTTTAGATTTTAGGTTCAGTGTTTCTCACAGTAAGATTTTTCAGAGTTTTCAGAATTCACTGTGCCAGAAAATCAGCCAACTCTCAACCCAAGGGAGTATGGAATCAGGCACTGGGTTTCAGACTGGGTGTTCAATGACAGTAGAGTTTAGCTAATGAGTGCAAAACTGCAGTGGTTAGAATGTGACCACATGAGCCTCAATACAAATAATTAGAATAGATAAGGCCTAATATGACATCAGGATCTTCTGGTATAGTGGCATTCTCAATGTGGGTTTAGGTACTTAAACTAATAGCAGAACATATACCACAGGTAACACCTGACTGAATGGCTGCTGACACCTTAATAGTTGGCAGTGTGATGCCTTACAGAAAAAGGCTACTCTGTCTAAGCCACCTGGTGGTAGATAATATTGGAAATATTGGATACTGCATTAATGGAAAAAGTCTGTAATACCATGACTAGGAAGAACAGATGCAGAATGACCTTTATCTTCAACACATTTGATCCACAAAGCAGCAGCTGACTTTCTGTAAAATATTTTGGGTTTTAGAACTGACTGTCCCCTACTTTGATATTTTGACAGTTTACTTGAGCTATAGAGGGTAAAATACCTCAGAATCAGCTCCCTAGGCCTGGGGCTGCAGGTAGTGCAGGTGGAAGCGATGTCCTCATCTGCAGGAAGGGTGTGCTGGCCAAGGAGCTGCATTGCCAACTTAAGGAGATGAGCAGACAGACTGCGCAGCACCAGGGAAGACAAAAAAAAAAAAAAAGACAAGATTTTCATAGAAACCCTGCAGAGACCAAAGCCTGAACCCCTAACTGCATAAAACCAGAGGTAGCCAGAGACTGTGTTCGACTGTGGGACAAATAGAGACATGGAGAGGGCTGGAAGCAGTTGACTTCTGGTAACAGGAGGATGGCTCCTGTTCTGCCTGCAGATCTGCAATTGCAGACTAGGCTCAGTGCCCTGGTAGCAGGCGAGGGGCAGAAAGCCCTGTCTGGAGAAGCGTCAGTGGCGTCCGAGCCTGAATCCTGCGGGAGCACCGGGAGGAAGCAGTGAGTGATAGTGGGTGACTCCCTGCTGCAGGGGACAGAGACCCCCATCTGCTGACCTGACTTACTGTCTAGGGAGGTTTGCTACTTGCTGGGGGCTTGGATCTGGAATGTTGTGGAGAGACAGACGAGGCTTTTCTAGCCTTTGGACTATTCCTCCCTGCTGCTCATCCCTGTGAATACCAACGATACAACCAAGGGAGATCTTGAGCATATCAAGAGTGATTGCATGGCTCGGGGGGATGAGGGTCAAGGGCATGAGGGCCCAGGTTGCATCTCATCTGTCCTGTTGGTGAAGGGGAAAGGCTTGGAGAGGAGCTGATGGATCCTGCAGGTCAACACCTGGTTGCGCAGCTGGTGTCATGGACAGGGATTTGGCTTTTATGACAATAGGACCTACTTTGTGGATTGAGAACTGCTAGGAAGAGATGGGATCCACCTAGCAAAGTGGTGCAAAAGCATCTTTGTCAACAGGCTGGCCAACCTGGTAAGGAGAGCTTTAAACTAAGAATGATGGAGAGGGAGATGGCAAACCACAGTTAAGCGAGGAAATGTTGGATGAGGTGGAAAGCAATGGATGCAGGGTGATGGGAACAAGCAAAACCTCAGAAATTATAAAACAGGGTGAAGGGACACACACCTCAAGTATATTTGCGCATATGCATGCAGTCTGGGAAACAACCAGGAGGGACTAGAGCTCTATGTGCAGTCACAAAAATACAACGTTGCTGGGATCACTCAGAGGTGGTGGGAAAGCTCATGTGACTGGAGTGCTGTGGTGGATGGACACAAGTCCTTCAGGAGTGACAGGCAGGGAAGACGAGGAGGGGGACTGCCCTCTGTGTGAAGGAACAGTAGGATATGTGGGACAGAGGACAGGTGGGTGAGAGCTTGTGTGTCAGGGTCAGAAGAGAGACCAGTAAAGCTGACAATGTGTGGGAGTGAGTTACAGACCAGCCACTCAGGGTGAGGAAGTGCACAAAGTCTTCTTTAAACAAGTTGAGGAAGTCTCTGTGTCACAGACCCCGCTTCTTCTGGGGAACTTTAACCTTCCCAACATCTCCTGGAAGAGCAATGCAGCAGGACACAAGAAATCAAGATTTTTGAAGAGTGTCAGGGGAAACTTCCTGATATAGGTACTGGATAGGCCAACCAGGGGTGATGCACAGCTGGATCTGCTGTTCACTAACAAGGAAGCACTGTTTGGGGATGTGGTAATCAATGGCAGCTTTGGCTCTAGTGACCATGAAATAGCAGAGTCAAGATCCTGAGTGAGGAAGGAGAGCAGCAGAGCACAGACCCTGGACTTTAGGAGAGCAAATTTTGACTTCAGAAACTGGTAGGTAGAATCCCATGGGAGGCAGCTCTGAAGGGTAAAGGAGCTCAAGAAAGCTAGTGAGTCTTTAAAGATAGCATCCTCCCAAATATTGTGGGAGACCAGCTTGGCTAAGCAGGGAATTCATGGCACAGCTCCAATGCAAAAAGGCAGTGTACATGAAGGGGAAGCAGGGCCAGGATACAAAGCAGAAATTTAGAAACATTGCCTGGGCACGTAGGGATGGTGTCAGGAAAGCCAAAGCTCAGCTGGAGCTGAGACTTGCAAGGGATGTCAAGAGCAACAGGAGGAGCTTCTACTGCTGCATTAGCAGTAAAAGACTGAACAAGGAAAATATGGGATGGCTGCTGAAAGGGTAGGGGGTGATTTAGTGACAGCGGACACAGATGAGGCTGAGGTACTCACTGCCGCCTTTGTCTCACAGGCAAGGTCTGTCAGGCCTCTGTGCTTAGTGACAGGGCTCAAGAAGGAGCAAGAGGAGCTACCAGCTGGGGATGAGAGTTGAGTGAGGGTTTTGCAAGAACCTGACCCACACAAGTCCCTGAAACCCAATGGGCTGCACCCAAGGGTGCTGAGGGAGCTGACTGATGTACTTGAAAGTACACCTTTGAAATGTGGAAACTGGGGAAGGTTCCTGATAATTGGAGAAAGGCAAATGTTGCAGAATGTGCACCCGTATTCAAAAAAGGCCAAAAGTCAATCCAAGGAACTACAGGTTGATCACACTCAGTTTGGTCCCTGGGAAAGTCACAGATCATGTCCTCTTAGAGCACATTTCTCAGCACATGAAAGGGAAGAAGGAAATTGAGAACAGTCAGTATGAATTTACCAAGGGTAAATCATGCCTAACCAACCTGAGTGCCTTTGATAATAAAATGATTGGATTTGTGGACAAGGGAAAAGCAGTGGATGTCCTTTACCTTTAACTAGGGTTTCAACACTGTCTCTCACTATATTTTTGTATCCAAGTTAGGACATTATGGTCTGGATGGGTGGACAAGCAGATGGATAAAAAACTGGTTGGATGATTGGTAATAGTTACTGGATCTTATTCTACCTGGAGGCTAGTAAGAAGTGGGGTACCACAGGGGTCTATCCTGGGACCTGTCATGTTTAACATGTATATCAATAATCTGGAGGACAGGATGGAGAGCACTCCTGTCAAATTTGCATATGACACCAAATTGGGGGTAATCAGTTGATACACTCAAGGAAAAAGTTGCCATCCAGAGGGACCTAGACAGGCTTCAGGAACAGGTCAACAGGAACCTGAAATTCAACAAGGACAAATGCCAAGTCCTGGGAAGGTAGAGCCCTGGCAATGATACAGGCTGGTGATGGACTAGCTGGGGAGCAGGTCTGTGGAGATGGCCCGGGAACCCTGGCAGGCAGCGAGCTGAGCAGGAGCCAGCAGTGTCCTGGGCTGTGTGAACAGGGGCATGGCCAGGAAGTTGAGGGGGTGATTATCACTCTCTACCCAGCATTCATTAGACCACATCTAGATGCTGCATCCAGTTTTGATGCCCCCAGTACAGGAAAAATGTCAATAAACTGGAGGGAGTTCAGCAGAGGGCCACCAAGATGGTTGGGGGCCGGAGCAGAGGTTCTGTGAGGAGAGGTTGCAGGACTGAGGCTTGTACAGCCTGGAGGAGGAACGGCTTCAGGGGGACCTAACGGCAGCCCCCCAGTGCCAGTGGGGAGGGGATCAAGGAGATGCTGCCAGACTCTTCACAGTGATGCATGGCCCGTTGAAATGAGGGGTTCAGAGTGGATATCAGAAGAAACATTTTCCCCATGAGGACAGTCCAGCAGTGGAGAAGGGGCCCGGAGAGGTTGTGCTGTCTCCATCTGTGGTGGGTTAACCTTGGCTTGCTGCCAGATGCCCACCCAGACACTCTCTCACTCCCCCTCCCCAACAGGAAAGGAGGAGAAAATAATATGAAAATGCTCATGGGTCAAGATAAAGATGGAGATTGCTTACCAATTACCGTCATGGGCAGAACAGACTTGACTTGGGGAAAATGAATTTAATTTATTGCCAATTAAAAATAGAGTAGGATGGTAAGAAACAAAGACAAAACTAAAAACACCTTCCCCCCACCTTTTTTCCCAGGCTCAACTTCACTCTTTCATTCCCAACTCCCCTACCTCCTCTCCCCACCCCGAACAGCACAAGGAGGATGGAGAATGTGGGGTTGCGGTCAGTTCAAAACACTTCCTCTCTGACACTCCTTCCTCCTCACACTTTTCCCCTGCTCCAGTGTGGGGTCTGCCATGGGCTGCAGTGTGGATATCTGCTCCGGCGTTGTTCTCTCCATGGACTGCAGAGGAATATCTGCTCCAGTGTCTGGAGCACCTCCCTTTTTTTTTCTGACCATGTTTACACTGTTGTTTCTCACACTTTTTTTTTCTTTCACTCCTCACTCCTGGGCAACATTTTGCCCTTTCTTAAATATGTTTACACAGAGGCGCTACCAGCTTCGCTGATTGGCTCAGCTGTGGCCTGCAGTGGGTTTACTGCAGACTCAGCTGGAACCAAATGTGGCCGGCATGGGGGCAGCCCCTGGTCTCACAGATGCCACCCGTGCAGCCCCCTGCTGCTACCAAAACCTTGCCACGTACACCCAATGCACCATCCCTGGAAGTTTTTAAGCCCTGACTGGATAAAACCCCGAGCAAGCTGGTATGATGTCAAAGATGACTCTACTTTGAGAAGGAGGTTGGACTAAATACCTCCCTGAGGTCCCTTCCAACCTAGATTATCCTATGATCTTAAAAAAAAAATTGCCAAAAAACCCCCAATGAACCAACAACATCACTTTATGCAGCATCTGTTCTCCTTTCACAGTTCATTTATTTGCAGTCCTGATAAGACATTGCTTTTATAAGCAGGAAAAAGCCCAACAATTTGTAAGCCTTGTATCTTTTAATGCATTTCTTTTTGGTTTTGGTGTTGCTCAGTTGCCTTAAAGTAATTCCATTTGCACAGAGATGCTAGACTGGAATTCTGGTATATGTGTATGTATTGGGTCTGGCTGGAATGGAGTTAACTTTCCCCATAGCAGCCTTCATAGTGCTGTGCTTTGTATTTGTAGCTAGAAGGGTGTTGATAACACACCAATGTTTTGGCTACTGCTGAGCAGCGCTCCCACAGCATCAAGGCTGTCTCTCCAACCCTGAGAGCCTGAGCCAGCTCAGGTTGGGTCACTGCTGCACTTGCACTGCTTCTTGTAAGGCTTGTCCTCCATTGGTTCAGGTGGTTCTTGCTATAGTAATTCCTATAACATGCAACTCAGATCATGGGTTACAACAATTTAAAGGTATTTCCATTACAATCTCCACCCCTGGCCCCTTTGGACCAGACCATTGGGTTTAACATTGCAATGAACTCCTCCCCTTGCCCCTGCTCCGGCTTGGACTTATCCACAGACTGCAGTCCCTTAGGGGTTTACCTGCTCCAAGTGGAGCCTTATCTATGAGCCGCGGTCTCTCCAGGGGTTTACCTGCTGCGGCATAGACTTATCCACAGCCACAGACGCTTTGAGGTGCACCTGTTCCAGCGTGACCTTCTCCATGGGCCACAATGCCTTCAGAGATATACCTACTCCAGCGTGGCCTTACCCACAGCTACAGTCTCTTCAGAAGTAAACCTGCTCCAACATGGTCTTACCCATGGCTGCAGTCCCTCCAGGGGCGTACCTGCTCTGTCGTGGGCTTATCCATGGCCACATGCTTTGAGGTGCTCCAGTGTGACCTCATGCACAGCCACTGATGCTTCAAGGTGTACCTGCTGCAGCATGGACTTATCCACAGCCACAGATGCTTCGAGGTGTACCTTCTCCAGCGTGGGCTTATCCTTGGGCCACAATCCCTTCGGAGGTACATCTGCTGCAGCACAGACATAACCATGGCCACAGACGCTTTGAGACATACCTGCTCTGGCATGGGCTTATCCACAGCCACAGATGCTTCGGGGTGTCCTGCTCCTGCATGGACTCATCCACAGGTCACAGTCCCTTCGACTTGAGTTCACCCTGGAGTTCCAGCCTGTCCAGTACAGCAGCACAGAAACAGCAGCGATGCCCTGGCCATCTGCCAGCCCAGGTGCATGGCCATTGCTGTTATCAAAATGTTCCCAGGCACAGCAGAGTAAGATGATAAGCAGTACAGCAGTACAGCAAGCAGCAAAAGCAAAAAGCAGCCACTAACGAGCACTAGACTCCAATATACAGTAAGGCAAGCAAGCCCCATGGCAAGCACAGAAGCCTGCCGATTAATGGCTAAACAGCAATAACAGCTATAAATTCGATCTAGCACATTCCAGTTAAATCTGTCGTTATCTCAAACCCTTTGAGCCCCACGTTGGGTGCCAAAAAGGACTGTCATGGTTTAACCCCAGCTGGGAACTAAGCACCACACAGCCGCTCACTCACTCCCCTCCAGTGGGATGGGGGAGAGAATCCACCCACCCTTTTTACTAGACTGAAGTGTCTGAATTATCTTTCCAATGACTGGAAAAAGGGAAACATCACCCCCATTTTTAAAAAGGGTAAAAAGGAGGACCCTGGGAACTACTGACCAGTCAGCCTCACCTCCATGCCTGGGAAGATCAAGGAGCAGATCCTCCTGAAAGACATGTCGAAACATATGGAAGGCAGGGTGGTGGTTAGAGACAGCCAACAGGGCTTCACCAAGGGCAAATTGTGCCTGACAAATCTAGTAGCCTTCTACGATGGGAGTGACTGCATCAGTGGACAAGGGAAGAGCTACGGATGTCATCTACCTGGACTTCTGTAAGGCCTTTGACACAGTCCCCCACAACACTTTTACCTCTAAATTGGAGACATATGGGTTTGATGGATGGACTGTTAGATGGATAAGGAATTGGCTGGATGTCCATGTCCAAAGAGAAGTTTTTTACAATGAGGGTGTTGAGGCCCTGGAACAGGTTGCCTAGAGAAGTTGTGAATGCCCCATCATTGGAAGTGTTCAAGGTCACACTCGATGGGGCTTTGAGCAATCTGATCTAGTGAAAGATGTCCCTGCCCATGGCAGGGGTGTTGGAACTAGATGATCTTTAAAGGTCCCTTCCAACCCAAACCATTCGATGATTCTATGAAATTCAAATATGCAAGCCCACTTGTTGTTCAAGTGGAAAAATAATTTATTGTTCCCTTTGAACACTCAGAACCTGCAACCCTGAATCACAGGCAGACAAGAAAGCTTCATCAATTACTCTGCTTGCTCTCTCCCTCCCCTCCCCTTAAAAAAATAGCCAGACAATCTTTATGCATTATTGCTAAGGGCCATCTTTTTCTAGGACCCCTTAAACTCACCATTGCTTAGATTGTAATCAGTACAGCCAGTAAGAATTAAACTCCTGTTTGTGTCTGTCTGGCCTGAATTTCCCACATGAAAGCATCCAGTAAACTTTGTGAAGTTTATTTTGCGGAAGCCATATGATTTCTGTTTACCTACTGGTACAAGTCTAGCTCAGACCCTTCTCCCCATATTTTACTAAAAAACAGTGGTGGTTAGCCTGCTGTTCCTTTTTGTTGCCAGATTCAACCCTCTTTTAGTTTTATTCTTCTCTGCTTAAGTAATTTGTATACCCCAGTAAATTCCCAGCTGACTCATGCACCTTGTATTGGGTTTACATGGCAAGGTTTTGGTAGTGTGAGGGGCTGCAGGAGTGGCTTCTGTGAGTAGACACCAGGAGCTGCCACCATGTCAGACAGAGCCAGTTCCAGCCAGATCCAAAACAGACCCGCCACTGGCCAAAGCTCAGAAGTTGTCTGAGAGAGGAGTGAGAACATGTGAGAGAAACAACTCTGCAGACACCAGGGTCAGTGAAGAAAGAGGGGGAGGAGGTGCTCCAGGCGCTGGAGCAGAGATTCCCCTGCAGCCCGTGGTGAAGACCATGGTGATGCAGGTTGTCCCCCTGCAGCCCATGGAGAGGATCACGGTGAAGCAGATATACTCCCTGCTGCCCGTGGAGGAACACAGCAGAGCAGATATCCACACTGCAGCTTGTGGAGGACCCCATGCTGGAGCAGGTGGATATGCCCTGAAGGAAGCTGCAGCCTATGGAGAGGAACCCACACAGGAGCAGGTTTCCTGGCAGGACCTGTGGCCTGTGGGGGACCCAGCTGGAGCAGTTTGTTCCTGAAGGACTGCAGCCTGTGGAGAGGACCCATGCTGGAGCAGGGGAAAAGTGTGAGGAGGAAGGAGTGGCAGAGATGAAGAGTTATGAACTGACCCCAAACCCCCATTCCTCATCCTCCCTGCGCTGCTTGGCGTGGGGTGGGGGGAGGAGGTAGAGGAGTTGGGAATGAAAGAGTGAAGTTGAGCCTGGGAAAAAGGGTGGGGTGTGGGGGTAAGGTGTTTTTAGTTTTCTCTTTGTTTCTTACCATCCTACTCTATTTTTAATTGGCAATAAATCATAGAATGCTAGAAACATTAAGGTTGGAAAAGACCTCTGAGATCATCGAGTCCAACCATTAACCTAACTGCCAGGTCCACCTCTAAACCATGTCCCTAAGCACCACATCCACATGTTTTTTGAACACTTCCAGGGACTGTGATTGCACCACTTCCCTGGGCAGTCTGTTCCAATGCCTAACCACTCTCTCCATGAAGAAACTTTTCCTAATATCTAATCTAAATCTCCCCTGGCACAACTTGAGGCCATTTCCTCTTGTCCTGTTGCTTGCTATCTGGGAGAAGAGACCAACCCCCACCTCGCTACAACCTCCTTTCAGGTAGTTGTAGAGAGCAATAAGGTCTCCCCTGAGCCCCCTCTTCTCCAAACTAAACAACCCCAGCTCCCTCAGCCGCTCCTCATAAGACTTGTGCTCTAGACCCCTCACCAGCTTCATTGCCCTTTTTTGGACACTCTCCAGGACCTCGATGTCCTTCTTGTAGTGAGGGGCCCAAAACGGAACACAGTACTCGAGGTGCGGCCTCACCAGTGCCGAGTACAGGGGCACTATCACCTCCCTGGTCCTGCTGGCCACACTATTCTTGATAGAGGCCAGGATGCCATTGGCCTTCTTGGCCACCTGAGCACACTGCTGGCTCATGTTCAGGCAGCTGTCAACCAACACCCCCAGGTCCTCTTCTACCAAGCAGCTCTCCAGCCACTCCTCCCCAAGCCTGTAGCGTTGCATGGGGTTGTTGTGACCCAAGCGCAGGACCCGGCACTTAGCCTTGTTGAACCTCATACAGTTGGCCTCAGCCCATTGATCCAGCCTGTCCAGATCCCTCTGTAGAGCCTTCCTACACTCCAGCAGATCAACACTTCCACCGAACTGGGTGTCATCTGTAAATTTACTGAGGGTGCGCTCAATCCCCTCATCCAGATCATCGATAAAGATATTGAACAGAACCAGCCCCAATACTCCCCCTCAGTGGGATTTCACAGAATTAATCTTTGCTAGTTTTGTTTTGCCTTCTTAGGCCACACAAACAGCCTCTCAGTATATTCATTTTGTGTCCACATATTGTTTTCCCACCCAAGATAGATAGATACATGCTTTCACTTTAAAAGCAGCAGCATTTTCCCCAGTTCTAATACTGCTTTGAGATGCAGCAATGTACTTCTCCCATTGACACAAGCATCTACAAAGGCTGCTGGGACAGTTCAGTTAGGGAATGACAGTCTACAAGACCTTCGGTACCATTTAAATCCTGAAGCACTGCTAAACATATATTAGCTCCAGTTAAGCTGTGGAACAGTTGTTAATAAAAAGGGTTTATTAGAAAGTTATTGTCTCATGAACTTGCATTGATATCAAAACCATAAAGATGACAATGCATGTGAGTCTGAGGTGTCAATGGGAATGTGACTTTTATGGCTAAGAAAACTTCACATATTTGTATTAGCTATTTTATACTAGCATTAAAGCAGGAAACAAAATCAGCTGTTCATGTCAAATACAACTGTATGCCTGAAGACAGCAGCTGTTGTTACTTTCTCTTTAAAAGACAAGATCGAGTTTTTTAAGGCCTAGTCCTAAAAACATTTTATCTAGTGAAAAAATAAGCTTAAGATTTACTTATGCTGATTTCTGGGCTCCTACATTCCAGCCAGCCAGAGGCACTGACATCTATTGCTGCCCTTCCCTCTAGCCCTATTGGGTCTGGTTGCTGAGCTCTGTGCATCCTATAGATACATCCTATAGACAGGGTTGAGTGGGAAGCAGGCAGGAAAGGGGAAAGAAAACATTCTCTGTTCTATGAGATGGTGATATGAATACAGCGCTGTGTTGTTGGGCATTAGTCAGTACATTTAACAAAATGGAATAGCATCAATGCTTCTATTTCCCTGTCCCACTTCTGGTGACCAGTGTCCTTTAACCACAAACTCAAAACAAGAAATCAGTCCAGCATCAGAACAGCAGCCCACTGAAGTCAACTGAAATATCCTCATGTGTGAAAAGGTCTGCAAGTTGTACTGAAAGACTCCAGCCTATATTCTCACACTGTCATTTTAAAAGATGCTTATTAAGTAAAACATTTTGTTGTTTAGTGTTTTGTGGTTTAGTGTTTCTTACTTCAATACATTGGACAGTTTGACTGGTGTTGTAAATGAATGTCTTTTTTTTTTTTTGTATTTATGACATATATCCTTAACAAGTCTTTCTTTGTTCTTGCTCCTTTCTCTGACCATTCCCTCTAGAAAAGCATTCTGGATTACTTTGGAATATATACTGGTCAAAATATCAACACTTATGAATAAATATACTAATCTATTGTCTAGCTATACATAGTATCTGAGGGTCATGTTGTTTTCAGTATAACCCATCAAGAAATTCATCTAGTACTGAGAAGGGCACACCCATGCACACATTAAAGAAAAATAATCCACATGTTTGTGCATATTATGTTAATTTTGAATCTTCCTTTGTTCTATGGAGAATAGTAAAAATTAATATTTTCACCTGTCCTGTTTCTTTTACTTGCAGTCTTAGCTTTGAATTTCCTGAGGTTCAAATGGCTGTTTTAAACAAATATTCTATTCCCCTTAATTTATTTTTTTCTTTTTGATAAGATACTGTTTATTGACAAGCCTTATGTATCTATATATTTCTATAAAGTTTTAAGCCTATACATTCAAATGGAAAATGATACATTTGGAGACCAAAGACATCAGAACCAATGAACAGCCATTAGCGGTCAATCAAACATTATCAACTTTCATATCTGTGATTTACAGAAGAGTTTTTTAAAAGGCTATTTGAAAATCAAGTTAATTCAGCTCTATTGGATAATATCAGCTAGACAAAACAAAATGTTCTTTGTCTGGTTATATCCAACTTCAGTGTTACACCTCCTTGCCCTATCTCCTTGTTATTTTGTAGACTTGAAATCCATTGACCTTTCACAGTTCTTGTTAGTCTTATTTCAACTCCATAAGGAAGCGTCATATAAATGATATTTTAAGAAAAGGCATGCGATCCATAACCTTTAGAAAGTTAACATTTAAATCTATATATCTTAATATTAGGTAAAGTTATTTTTGTTTCACATTTTTGTCTTCTCTAAAATGGTGAAATTGGTATGCTTTCTGGTGCCTGTTGTCAATCAACATTAATACTGACGGGAAGCAAACCACCACCTCACTTTCCCTGTGCCAGGTGTTCATTAATTGTAAAACTGAATAATGGATAATAACACATCCTAGTGTATTTATCAACCCACCTATCTTTTTACAGTGCAAAAGAAGTCATTTGAGACTCTATGTAGGTTTTTTCAGCTCTTCTTATTCATTAACAAGGAGCTGCCTGCAAAGGCTGCTGAGTGAAAAAGAGACCATATTACCTGGAAACAATAATGGAGTGCAACACTGCATGAAAATAGTAATTAGGTTTGACCAAGGCCAGGATACAGTTGCTATAATCAGTATCACTCAGAATTAATTTCATACTTATGAAAGGATATGAGGTGAGATTGATTTAATGGTGACCAAAGCTACCCTTTTCCCCATGAACTCCAAACCTTTGAAAGAAAAGGAAAAAAAAGAGAGAGAAATCATCATATTATTAGCACTAGAGTTAGCAGCCTTGTCCCCTTAAAGAAACAATGCATTGCCATTTTAATGAGCTCTAAGGGAACAATAGGATAATTATCTTCTGAACACACAGACCATTGTAATGCTCATTAGGTTTTTAAAGCTAAAACCAAAGTTAAAACACTAAAAATATGTTTTCATACTTCATAAACTTCACATAGAAAGCAAGAATGATGTATATAAAGAATGGCATTCTAATCCTTGAAGAACTACAGTGCAGCAGTACAATAAACAAAGAGGAAGGGAATTTATCTAATTTGAAAGCACTTGATAGGCAGTTAAGCTACCTATCTTTGCTTCTTTCAGATAAACAAATTTCCCATACCAAACTAGCTTTCCATCACTGTTTGATGACTGTGTATTACTTTTGATCCTTGATTTTCCACTGAAGTAATAAGAAAATTCTTCTTTTTCAGCAGAGGAAAACTAGCTGTTCAGTAGTATCCTAGAGTAAATGTTGTGCAGATTCTTAAAAATTCTTGATGGGAATCAATGGATTTTTAAAAAGTCTGGCTGAAAGCTAAGATAAATTTGTGTGAGAGAGACAGGAAATTGAAGTGCATTTTGTTTTTAAAGCTATGGAACATTTATATCAAGTGCTATATTAAACCTGGTATCTGTTTGTCTCTTTATCTTTTTCAGTCTTCCTGCCAAGTGACTGCTAATAAATAGAATTAACCTGTGCTGTCTGTTCTTATACTATAGACCCATACACAGCAGCTTCATTATATTTAGTCAGTTTTCTTTCAGCAGACATCTAAAAAATGCACACAACCAGGTGAACCAGACAAGTTGAAATCACTGTTGAGATGCAGACAACACCTCCTCATACATACATTAAACTACATTCTTTTTCATTAACTAGATCCAGTTAGTCTTGGAGTACCTCTTATCTGTATTTGTTTAAGAGAGGCAATTCATTCATGTACCTTACTGAAAAGGGCCCTATATGGTTTAAAAAGGCTTATTAAGTAACTGAAGATTAGACCATTATGGTTTGCCTCTTCAGTTCTCCATGATTAGATTTCTTAATTGCTTTGCAGCAGTTGTATTTGCTAAGGGCCAAATGCTGCTGCCGCTGCAGTTCATGACATAATAATATTGATTTCAATGAAAACAGGAACTTGTAGCACTAAACTTTCTTTTGCTGAGCAGAATTATACATTGTAGCCTTTGTATGTATCCTTTATGAGCATTCTATCCTGTTTGTAGAGCTATAGCTACCCATGTGATGAAACACAGCTATGTTCTTGTTTGGCAATATGATTAAATATTGCAAAGAAATAATTTGTGCTAACTACTGCAGTTATGACTTGAAACAGTTTTAGATTATTGTAACAATAAGTGCTGTAAGTTTCTAAACTGGTGTTTTTTCCACCAGTCAATGGATTCAAATCTGGGTGTCTGAATTGTGCCTAAATCCATTTAAAACAAACAAAAAAGAAACTAAATAAATCTAGCCTGGTTTTAAGTACTCACAAATATCAGTGAAGTCAATGGGAGCTGCAAATGTTAAGCACTATTAAACAAACAAAATCAAGACAGGGTTTGGCAAACATTCTTTTTCCCACCTTTGGAATGAAAACTCTTTAAGGAAATAATGCTTCCTAATTCCTGCTCATCTTGGGGATGAAAACTGACCAGAATGAAATTTGGTGAAGGAACTTGAATGCAGGTGATGAGAATGAGAAATAACCTTATGCAACAGCAGATTTTGCCTTGATTGTATACAAGGATTTCTGCTCTTGTGGAAGTGGAGAGCTTAGCTGGGTCTCATGTTATTTAACTGCTAAATAATGAGCTTTCTTTTGTAAAATGTAGGCTTCTCTTAAATAGGTGGTTATTCTTTAGACAGTCAGAGACTAGCAGTTCTAAAGTAACAGCATCAGTTTGACGTGACATCTTGTACTTAAGGCCTGCATTTTAAAATGTAAATTGATACTTAGAATCATAGAATCATAGAATCATAGAATCGTCAAGGTTGGAAAAGACCCTTAAGATCATCGAGTCCAACCGTTAACCTATCACTGCCAAGTCCATCTATACCATGTCTTCGAGCACCACATCTATCCGTTCTTTAAATACCTCCAGGGATGGGGACTCAACCAATTCCCTGGGCAGCCTGTTCCAATGCTTGACCACCCTTTCGGTGAAGAAGTTTTTCCTAATATCTAACCTAAACCTCCCCTGGCGCAGCTTGAGGCCTTTTCCTCTCGTCCTATAACTCGTTACGAGGGAGAAGAGACTGACCCCCACCTCGCTACAACCTCCTTTCAGGTAGTTGTAGAGAGCAATAAGGTCTCCCCTGAGCCCCCTCTTCTCCAAACTAAACAACCCCAGCTCCCTCAGCCGCTCCTCATAAGACTTGTGCTCTAGACCCCTCACCAGCTTCATTGCCCTTTTTTGGACACTCTCCAGGACCTCGATGTCCTTCTTGTAGTGAGGGGCCCAAAACGGAACACAGTACTCGAGGTGCGGCCTCACCAGTGCCGAGTACAGGGGCACTATCACCTCCCTGGTGCTGCTGGCCACACTATTCTTGATAGAGGCCAGGATGCCATTGGCCTTCTTGGCCACCTGAGCACACTGCTGGCTCATGTTCAGGCGGCTGTCAACCAAAAACCATACTTAAACCATACTTAAAAAAAACATACTTAAACCATACTTAAAACCATATCCAAAAATAGAGTTCCATCAGTAAATATTGGTTTAGACAGAAACATCTGTGTATTATTTTCCCTTGATCCTCATTTTTACTGCCACAGAGTTCTGGCTAGCACTTACAATCAGTTCTATTGAGAGTGACATAATTCTTGGCCTACCGTTCTATTTCTTGCCCTTTTATTTAGTACTATATCATAAAAGAAACATGATTTTTATTTATTTATTTAGGGATGTATTTTACTGGTAATTGGTGAATTTACAAAGACCAAAATATTGCACAAACTTAAAAGTTTATTTAATCTCCTAATCTTTAAATTTAAAAAGTTTCAAAAACATTAAGGTAAGAAGTCTAAAGACAATCTGCAGCATGTAAAACAATAAAATCAGCACAAAGAGACTTGATAGCCCAAATTACCATAACATTATTATAATTTAATGTTTACATTTTAGTAGCATTTAGAGTCCAGTATAAAAGTCATGGAGTTACTTTATTAAGCATTGTACAAAGAGAGAGACAGGTCTTTGTTTTAAACCTCTAATAGTCTAGGGCCCCAGTTCTGCAAATGGCTGCTTGTAGGCACTTTTGCTTGTGTACCAAATATGATTCTTCACCTGCACAAATCTAGGGGCTGGAATCTCTTGACCAAAAGATTTGAAAAAGGCAGAGCTACATTTATAGATTTTAAATGTACAAAGGCACCTATGGCTGTAGAGAGGTTCTCAGTGTTTTGAACACTTCTGAAAATGTTACTTTGTTCTTAAATAAATCTTCCTGTTCAGCCCACAGACAAGTCACTTCCTTTCACTTTCTTAAGGTGAGATCCACCTTTCCTCTCTGTCCTGGTTTCAGCTGGGATAGAGTTAATTTTCGTCTTGGTAGCCGGTATGGGGCTGTGTTTTGGGTTTAGGATGAGAACAATGTCGATGATACACTGATGCTTTGGTTCTTGCTAAGTAGTGCTAAGCTGTCTCTAAATAGGTGCTAAGTGGCGCTCACACTGGTCAAGGACTTTTCAGCCTCCCCTGCTCTGCCGGGGGCACAAGAAGCTGGGAGGGGGCACAGCAAGGGGGAGTGCTGACCCAGACTGGCCAAAGGGCTATTCCATACCATATGACGTCATGCTCAGTATATAAGCTGGGGGAAGAAGAAGGAAGGGGGGGACATTGGGTATGATGACGTTTGTCTTCCCGAGTAACCGTTACGTGTGATGGAGCCCTGCTTTCCTGGGGATGGCTGAACACCTGCCTGCCAATGGGAAGCAGTGAATGAATTCCTTGTTTTGCTTTGTTTGCGTGCACGGTTTTTGCTTTGCCTGTTTAACTGTTCTAATTTATTTTACTTCAATTATTAAACTGTTATTGTCTCAACCCACGAGTTTTCTCCCTTTTACCCTTCTGATTCTCTCCCCCATCCCACTGGTGGGCAGTGAGCGAGCGGCTGTGTGGTGCTTAGTTGCTGGCTGGGGTTAAACCACGACACTCTCATCCTGTGTAATCAAGTTTTGTGTACGCAGTACCTTAGCCATTCTTTTCCTTCACTACAAAGGTGTTCTCTCAATGCTTTTCGAAAAATAAAATCTGCTCTCTTTGTGATATATTTTCTATCTACAATCTGAAGCTATTATTATGCTAATAGAGATATGTATAGTAATTGTGCTGGTGTTCAAATACCACAACCATTACTTTTTTGTTTTCCTTATTAAAAAAAAAAATACCCTAAGGTCAACACTGAAGACTAACAGTCTACAAGGTATAATCAAAAATGAAGATTTTCAAGGATCACCTCCTCCGAGCTCAAGAATGGTCCACCCCAACATGTAGGAAGTCAAGCAAAGGTGACAGGAGGCCTGCATGGATGAACAAGGAGCTCCTGACTAAACTCAGATGTAAAAATGAAGTATACAAGGAAGCAGGGACAGGTAACTCAGGAGGAATAGAGACACTAACCGAGCATGCAGGGTTAGGAAAGCCAAAGCTCACCTGGAGTTGAATCTGGTGAGGGATGTGAAGGGCAACAAGAAGGGTTTCTATGAATTTATCAGCAGCAAAAGTAAGACTAGGGAAAACGTGGGTCTGCTGCTGAATGGGGCAGGGGACCTGGTGACGCAGGACATGGAAAAGGCTGAGGTACTCAATGCCTTCTTTGCCTCAGTCTTTACTGGTAAGACTGGCCTTCAGGAATGTAACCCTTCAGGAGATGATCCTTCCTCTTTATTCAGCGCTGGTGAGGCTACACCTGGAGTCCTGTGTCCAGTTCTGGGCTACCCAGTACAAGAGACACATGGACGTACTGGAGGGAGTCCAATGAAGGGCCACAAAGATGATTAAGGGACTGGAGCATCTCTCCTATGAGGAAAGGCTGAGAGAGCTGGGACTATTTAGCCAGAGAAGAGAAGGCTCAGGGGGGATCTTATTAATGTCTATAAATACCTGAAGGGAGGGTGCAAAGAGGATGGAGCCAGGCTCTTGTCAGTGGTCCCCAGTGACAGGACCAGAGGCAATGGGCACAAACTGAAATAGAGGAAAATCCATTTAAACAAAATAAAATACTTTCTAATACTTTTAAATTTTTGATCAAACACTGGAACAGGTTGTCGACAGAGGCTGTGGAGTCTCTGTCCTTGGAGATATTTAAAACACAACTGGACACAGTCCTGAGCAACCTGCTTCAGCTGACCCTGCTTTGAGCAGGGGGTTGGACTAGATGATCTCAATAGGTGCCTTCCAACCTCAGCTTTTCTGTGATTCTGTTATCATTAAAGCCATAGGCAGATTTCAGTTCCTGTAAAATAAGTAAATTACATTCTCTGCAGTAATTATCCACCTGTGCCCTCAAGTTTCAAACTAAAACAGATTTCCTCAGTCAGTCATTGATCTTTGAAGTCGGCTACAAACACTGATGGACCCGTAATGTTCTACTTTGCTGTAGGCTCTAGGACCTGAGGTAAAGGTAGTAGTACTTACCTTAGAGATATCTTACTTTTCTTGGAAGACAAAATCCAAGACACCCATATTTAACTTTTTCTTCCTTTCTCTCAATCCTATGATGCTCAAGTGATGCCAGCTGGAGAGGAATCTGAAAACAATAGAGTCTGGACTCTGTTCCCTGGCTCATAGCTTCAAAAGAGCACTTCAGCAAGGAAATGCCAGGACAGCATTTCTCACCACCATTTTGGGAGGAATTTCTTGTTTCTTGCATATGTAAATGCAAAGCTTCTAAAAAGACCATTTTTAATGTTGTCTCTCAGGGATTTCAGACCAACAGAACTCACTTCAGAAGAAAAAAGTCCATATCTACCCATCTGAACTGCCTCAACCAGAAGTGAATATTGAGCTGTTTTCCTTCTTGCACTGGCATAATCAAAATTAAAAATGATCTAATCGAAAGCTAGGAAAGTAAGTAAATCCATGATCATACAGAAGACAAAATTCACTTCAGGTCCCTTTTCCTGAGTGCTGCCATCTCCTCGGTATTAACTGAGATTAACTAGATGAACTTCCAGGATGAAATAGAAGCATTGGTCTGTTCCCAGAGCTATATTATTGGTATTAGTGAGACTTGGTGGAATGAGTCCCACGATTGGAGTGCTGGGATAGGCTGTTCAGGAAGGATAGGAAGGGCAGGCGAGGTGGAGGAGTTGCACTGTATGAAAGGGAGTGGTTTGACTTACAGTTAGGGATGATGTGGTTGAGAGCCTCTGGGTGAGGATTAGGGGGATGGAAAACAAAGGAGATGTTGTAGTGGGAGTCTACTACCGATCGCCCAGCCAGGATGATAGCACTGATGAGTTATTCTATAGGCAATTAGGAGAAATTTCTGTATCGGTAGCCTTAGTCCTTATGGGAGATTTCAAATTCCAAGGCGTCAACTGGGAATACCATACTGCTGTAACAAGCAAGTCTGAGAAATTCTTGAAGTTTGTGGAAGATAATTTCTTGTTATAAGAGCTCAGTGAGCCAACTAGGAAAGATGCCCTCCTAGACTTGTTGTTTGTGAATAGAGAAGGACTCGTGGGAGATGGGATGGTAGGTGGCTGTCTTGGCCACAGTGATCATGAAATGGTTGAGTTTAAAATTTTCAATGTAATGAGAAAAAAGGTCAGCAGAATTGCTACCCTGGCTTTCAAGAGAGAAAACTTTAAGCTACTCAAGGAGCTACTTAGCAGTGTCCCCTGGGAATCTGCTTTTGGGGGCTTAGGAATCCATGAGTGCTGGTCAGTTTTTAAGAAGCACCTTTTAGAAGCACAGGAGCAGGCAATCCCATTGTGCCATAAATCAAGCAAGAAGGGCAGAAGACCAGCTTGGCGGAAGAGGGAACTCTTTTTGGAACTCAGGAGGAAAAAGAAATTGTATGATCTCTGGAAGCAAGGTCAGGCTTCGCAGGAAGATTACAGAGCTGTGGTTCATCCATGCAGGGAGAAGACATGAAAGGCCAAAGCTCAATTAGAGTTGAAACTGGCCGGTGTTGTGTCAGACAACAAGAAATGCTTTTTTAAGAATGTTAATAGCAAGAGGAGGTCTAAGGAAAACATTGGACCAATACTTGTTGAAGATGGTCACCTGACAAATAGGGATGAAGAAAAAACGGAAGCATTCAATGCTTTTTTTGCCTCAGTCTCTAATAATACTGATAGACCTTGGGCTGCCCGGTCCTCTGAGTCGGAGGACCACGACTGCAGGGAACAGTGACTCTCCATTTGCGGACACTGAAATTGTAAGGGACCAGCTGTATCAGCTGAACGTTCATAAGTCCATGGGGCCTGATGGGATTCATCCCAGAGTACCTGGAGGAGCTAGCAGATGTGACAGCAGGACCCCTCTTGATCAACACAACCCCCACCAAAGGTCTTGGGAGTCTGGGGAGGTCCCTGCTGACTGGAAGCTAGCCAACGTTACTCCAATTTACAAGAAGAGCATGAGGGAAGACCCAGGAAACTACAACCTGTTAGTCTAACCTCAGAACCTGGGAAAATTATGGAGAAGATCATACTGGGTGCTATTGAAAGGCATTTAAAGGACAATGCAATCATCAGGCACAGTCAACATGGGTTCACAAAGGGAAAGTCCTGTTTAACTAATTTGATATCCTTCTATGATAAGGTCGCCTGCCTAGTGGATGAAGGGAAAGCGGTAGATGTAGTTTCTCCTGGATTTTAGGAAGGCTTTTGATACTGTCCCTCACAGCATCTTTCTGGACAAGTTGTCCAACTGTGGGATGAGCAGGTACACAGTGCGCTGGGTGAAGAACTGGCTGAACAGCAGAGCTCAAAGAGTTGTAGTGAATGGGGCTGCATCTGGCTGGTGACCAGTCACCAGCGGTGTTGCTCAGGGCTCAATTCTAGGGCCAGTTCTGTTCAATATTTTTATCAATGATCTGGATGCAGGAGTTGAATGCACCCTTAGCAAGTTTGCTGATGATACTAAACTGGGAGGTGCTGGTGACTCTCTTGAGGGCCGAGAGGTCTTGCAGAAGGATCGAGATAGATTGGAGCATTGGCCAATCATGAATGGGATGAAATTTAGCAAGACCAAATGCCGGATTCTGCACCTGGGACGGAGTAACGCCGGACACAAGTATAGATTGGGAGAGGAGTGGCTGGAGAGCAGCCCTGCAGAAAGGGATCTGGGGGGGGCTGGTTGACAGCAGGCTCAATAGGAGTCAGCAGCGTGCCCTGGCAGCCAAGAGGGCAACCTGCATTCTGGGGTGCATCAAACACTGTATAACCAGACGGTCAAAAGAGGTGATTATCCCTCTGTATTTAGCTTTGGTGCGGCCTCACCTTGAGTATTTTGTGCAGTTCTGGGCCCCACAATTTAAGAAGGATGTTAAGGGACTTGAATGCATCCGGAGGAGGGCAACAAAACTGGTGAAAGGGCTGGAAGGCATGTCCTATGAGGAGCGGCTGAGGACTCTGGGTTTGTCTAGTTTGGAGAGAAGGAGGCTGAGGGATGACCTCATTGCTCTCTACAGCTTCCTGAGGAGGGGAAGTGGAGCGGGAGGTGCTGATCTCTTCTCCCTGGTATCCAGTGACAGGACGCATGGGAATGGTTCAAAGCTGCATCAGGGGAGGTTCAGACTTGACATTAGGAAACACTTCTTTACCAAGAGGGTGGTCAAACCCTGGAAGAGGCTTCCTGGAGAGGTGGTCGATGCCCCATGCCTGTCAGTGTTTAAGAGGCATTTGGACAATGCCCTTAATAACATGCTTTAACTTTTGGTCATCCCTGAAGTGGTCAGGCAGTTGGACTAGATGATCATTGTAGGTCCCTTCCAACTGAACTATTCTGTTCTTTTCTGTTCTGTTCTATTCTATAGCTAATAACTGAAGAATATTAAACCTTGCTGGCTGTCCAATCAAATGGAAGGAAGTCTAAGGAAATCAAAACTCTCACCAGACAAATTAGATCCAAGCTGATGGCAACTAAACAGAACTCATGCTGGGGGGACTTTCATAACCTGATGAGGGTTTTTTAAAATTTAACGATGATGGGTGTCTATGCATAATGGGGATTAATTTGTCTGAAATTAGACTTCTCCTGTGGCCACTGAAAAAAGAAAAAAATAAAGAGACAAGGTGGTGTAAAAGTAGTAGATGTTAGGTGTTTGAGCATTGGGCATTAGCATATAGTGAGAACAGGGTTTGAGGAGGGTGGTGAAATGCTTTGGAAACCCTCTATATCTTGAAGGAGCAGTGCCTAGGAACAGTAGTATAGTGACATCATTTTATCCGTAGTTACTTACCTGTTTGGCATTTCAAGTCAGGCTGTGGGAAAGGGATGAGCCCTATACTTCCAAAAAAAACCCCCACGGTTCCACACTCTCAGGGACTAGAATATGCCAGGCCCCACACTTTCCAATACATTCCAATTAATCGCCACCACTTTTCCTGTCTTTTGATATACACATAGATATCATTCCTTTAGTCTATGGGCCATCCCTCTAAAATGTCCGTTGAGTTCATTTAGTCCACGACTTTCGGCTCCATCTGCCATAATAGTCTTTCAGAGCAGGAGAGATGGTGTGTGGTGTTGGACTGTTGCATGCTGAAGCCAGTTCTGGTTCCATGACCGCTGCACTCTGCTCGGTTTCATCAACGTTCATTCTTCATTAATCTGGGTGATTCTTACTGTATACTGTTGATATGCCACATATAGTAATCATTGAAGTGATGACATCCAGTATTATATAGCAACTAACGTTATACACTTGAGTTCATTAGCTATTCTCACCCAAAATCAAATCCCCTTGAGGTACACATCGGACTTCCCCATCCTCTCGCATTACGCACCAAGTGCACCCAGGTCCTTGAGCAAAAGCAATCCCACGAATGGGTTTGCTTCTACCCAAGGCAGGAGTAACCCAGACGGTCTTCCCCAGCATCTTTTTTATGATGTGCACTACAGGGACTTTATCCCCCTCTACAGTACGTAAAAGTCTTGATTGGGCAGGGCCAGCTCGACTGGCAGATCCCCTAGTGTTGACTAACCAGGTGCCCTTTGCTAGATGTGTATCCCAATGCTTGAATGTCCCACCACCGATTGCTCTCAGTGTAGTCTTTAACAGTCCATTGTATCGTTCGATTTTCCCGAAGGCTGGTGCATGACAGGGGATGTGATATACCCACTCAATGCCATGCTCTTTGGCCCAGGTGTCTATGAGGTTGTTTCGGAAATGAGTCCCGTTGTCTGACTCAATTCTTTCTGGGGTGCCATGTCGCCATAGGACTTGCTTTTCAAGGCCCAGGATAGCGTTCTGGGCGCTGGCATGGGGCACGGGATAAGTTTCCAGCCATCCGGTGGTTGCTTCCACCATTGTAAGCACATGGCGCTTGCCTTGACGGGTTTGTGGGAGTGTGATATAATCAATCTGCCAGGCCTCCCCATATTGATATTTCAGCCATCGTCCTCCATACCAGAGAGGCTTGAACCGCTTGGCTTGCTTGATTGCAGCACATGTTTCGCATTCATGGATAACCTGTGCAATAGTGTCCATGGTCAGGTCCACCCCTCGATCACGAGCCCATCTCTATGTTGCATCTCTTCCTTGATGGCCTGAGGTGTCATGGGCCCACAGAGCTAGAAATAATTCATCCTTACGTTGCCAGTCCAGATCCACCTGAGCCACTTCAATCTTAGCAGCCTGATCCACCTGCTGATTGTTTTGATGTTCTTCAGTGGCCCGACTCTTGGGTATGTGAGCATCTACATGATGTACTTTTACAACCAGGTTCTCTATCCGGGCAGCAATATCTTGCCACAATGTGGCAGCCCAGATGGGTTTGCCTCTGCGCTGCCAGTTGCTCTGCTTCCATTGCTGCAACCACCTCCACAGGGCATTTGCCACCACCCATGAGTCAGTATAGAGATAGAGCATTGGCCATTTTTCTCGTTCAGAAATAGCCAAAGCTAGCTGGATGGCCTTCACTTCTGCAGATTGGCTCGATTCCCCTTCCCCTTCAGCAGTTTCTGCGACTTGTCGTACAGGATTCCATACAGCAGCCTTGCACCTTCGATGGTTTCCCACAAGACGACAGGACCCATCAGTGAACAGGGCATATTGCTTCTCATTTTCTGGCAGTTTATTATACCGTGGGGCCACTTCAGTACGCAACACCTCCTCCTCTGGTGATATTCCACAATCTTTGCCTTCTGGCCAGTCCATGATCACTCCCAAGATTCATGGGCGACTGGGGTTTCCTATCCGAGCCCGTAGTGTGATCAGTGTGACCCACTTACTTACTCCACGTAGCATCAGTTGCATGATGTGTAGAGGGGACCCTCCCTTTGAACATCCAGCCCAGCACCGGCAGTCGGGGTGCCAGGAGGAGCTGTGCTTCAGTACCAACCACTTCTGAAGCGGCTCGAACCCCTTCATATGCTGCCAATATCTCTTTTTCCGTTGGAGTATAGCGGGCCTCGGATCCTCTGTATCCCCGACTCCAAAACCCTAGGGGTCGACCTCGAGTCTCTCCTGATGCTTTCTGCCAGAGGCTCCAGGTAGGGCCGTTCTCCCCGGCTGCAGTGTAGAGCTCATTTTTGACATCTTGCCCTGCACGGACTGGCCCAAGGGCTACTGCATGAACTGTCTCCCGTTTAATTTGTTCAAAGGCTTGTCGTTGCTCAGGGCCCCATTTGAAATCGTTCTTCTTCCGGGTCACTTGACTGATAGAGAGGGCTTACGATGAGACTGTAATTTGGAATATGCCTTCTCCAAAAACCCACAACGCCCAAGAAAGCTTCTGTTTCCTTTTTGCTGGTTGGTGGGGACATGGCTGTTATTTTGTTGATCACATCCATTGGGATCTGACAACGTCCATCTTGCCATTTCATTCCTAAAAACTGGATCTCCTGTGCAGGTCCCTTGACCTTACTTTGTTTTATGGCAAAACCGGCCTCCAGAAGGAGTTGGACTATTTGCTTCCCTTTCTCAAAAACTTCTGCTGTATTGCCCCGCACGATGATGTCATCAATGTATTGCAGGTGTTCCGGAGCTTCACCCTGTTCCAGTGCAGTCTGGATCAGTCCATGGCAAATGGCAGGGCTGTGTTTCCACCCCTGGGGGGCAGTCGATTCCAGGTGTACTAAACGCCCCTCCAAGTGAAAGCAAACTGTGGCCTGCACTCTGCTGCCAAAGGGATTGAGAAAAACGCATTAGTGATGTCAATTGTGGCATACCACTTGGCTGCCTTTGACTCCAATTCATATTGAAGTTCTAGCATGTCCGGCACGGCAGCGCTCAGCGGCAGTGTGACTTGGTTCAGGCCCCGAGAGTCTACTGTTAGTCTCCACTCTCCATTAGATTTTCGCACTGGCCATATGGGACTGTTAAAAGGTGAGCGAGTCTTGCTGATCACTCCTTGGCTCTCCAGTCGACAAATCAATTTATGGATGGGAATCAGGGAGTCATGTTTGGTGCGATATTGCCGCCGGTGCACTGTTGTGGTAGCGATTGGCACCTGTTGTTCGTTGACCCTCAGCAACCCCACAACAGAAGGGTCCTCTGAGAGTCCAGGCAAGGTGGACAGCTGTTTAATTTCCTCCATCTGCAAGGCAGCTGTACCAAAAGCCCACCGGTACCCTTTTGGGTCCTTGAAATACCCTCTCCTGAGGTAGTCTATGCCAAGGATGCACAGAGCCTCTGGGCCAGTCACAACGGGATGCTTCTGCCACTCATTCCCAGTTAGGCTCACTTCGGCCTCCAGTACAGTCAGCTGTTGGGATCCCCCTGTCACTCCAGAAATACTGATGGGTTCTGCCCCTTTATAGCTTGATGGCATGAGGGTACACTGTGCACCGGTGTCTACTAAAGCCTTATATTCCTGTGGGTCTGATGTGCCAGGCCATTGAATCCACACAGTCCAGTACACCCAGTTGTCCCTTTCCTGCACCTGGCTGGAGGCAGGGCCCCTCTAGTCCTGGTCGTAGCATTCGTTACTCACTTCTTGTAAATGCGAATCAAAAGTCCCTTTATTAAGATCGGAAGCAATATCAGCCCTCCTACTCTGTCTGGGGAGCTGCCCACTGGAAACTGGAGCAGCAATTTTCCTGGAAGAACCACCTTCTGTAGTTGTTTTTCCTTGCAACTCACATACCCGTGCCTCTAGGGTCGAGGTAGATTTTCCATCCCACTTCCTCATGTCCTCTCCGTGCTCATGCAGGTAAAACCACAGGGTGGCCCGTGGTGTGTATCCACTATATCCTCTCTCTTAAGCAGAAGGACGCTTACTCCTAATGGCTGAGATACTGGTCCGTACAGGTGAGGAGTAGGACATGTCCTCTTTGAATCGCTGGAACTCCCGGGATAATTTCTCAGCTAGCACGTCAGGCAGTTTCTCCACAGCCGAGATGCAGGCCCGTAGGGAGGAAGAGAGACTTTCTTCGTATTGTTGGAGTTGGCCAGCCATTTCATCCACAGTTGGTCCCTCTCCAACTTTCCAGGTCATTACTGCCAATGAGTTTGCATACGATGATGGTGCGCTCCGTACAAACTTCCGCCACATGGATCGTGTGCACTGGACTTCATCTGGATCTTTGGATAGCTGCTCGTTGTCAAGGTCATTATAAATTACCTCCAGCACAGCTAATTCCCTCAGGTACTGGATACCTCTCTCCATGGTGGTCCACTTGCCTGGGTGACATATAACATCTTCCTTGAAGGGATACCTTTCCTTCACACCTGACTGGAGTCGCCTCCAGAGGCTTGTGCCCCTTTTCCAATGGCTTTGTCAATGCCCCCTTCCCTAGAAAGGGATCCCAGCTGTTTGGCTTCCTTACCCTCTAATTCCAGGCTACTGGCCCTGTTATCCCAGCATCAGAGCAGCCAGGTGATGATGTGCTCACCTGGACGACAGCTGAAATCTTTTTGCATATCTTGCAGCTCACTCAGGGACAGGGATCAGGTGGTTACCATCTCATTTATGGGTTCTGCCTCTTCCTCCTCCTGTTCTCGTGATGGCCCTGGCTCATCATCAGCCCTTACTAACATGCTTTAAATTCTGGTCATCCCTGAAGTGGTCAGGATGTTAGACTAGATGGTCGTTGTAGGTCACTTCCAACTGAACTATTCTGTTCTGTTGTATTCTGTTCTGTTGTATTCTATTCTATTCTATGCTAACAATATTCAGTTTTTAAACTTGCTAGTAAAAATGAAGATCTGTTACTGAATAAATTTGAAAGTGTACAGATTTATTCAGTCAAAGACTGCCACCAAATACAATTGTTTAGAGAAAAAACAAACATTCCTCTCTGGGCCAGTTTTTCCCCTTTTGCTAGTATCTTATAAAGTGAGGATACTATACATTTGGAAACTTTGTTACCAAGCTAATTTTTTCAATTCAGAAGTGTTTATGTGTGGAAGAAGTGGCTAGATTAGGCACTTGATGATAGGATGCAGAACTTTTCACTTCTATGTTACTGAGTTGAATTTGGTCCAGGCTGCTTAGAGTTGAAGTTTTGCATGGCTATCTAATGGGAAAGAGTGAGGCAGTTTTATTCCAATTTCTCATAACAAATAACCATTTTATAAATTACAAGCCACCATCTCCAGAGCTGTAGCTGTCTATCTAAGCTAAGAGTCAAAAGAGCTAGTAGCACAAGTGTACACTCTCCCTTGTCAAGATGCACTGGATGCATACTGTGCAGGTAACTTGCTCCTTTGCTATCATCTCCAGTGCAGCCCTGAAAACTGGCACATTTCAAGAACACTGCATTTACTATAAAGAAAATAATTTATTGTGTGAAAGCTGTTCTGCTATGGATACAGGAAAGTGGTATATTTTTTATCTCTCTGGACAAATGTTCTCCCTAGGAACTCAGAACTTTAAACAAAGTTAAAAATAGCTGTTTATAAACTGGGAGGGGATGCTTTTAAATGATTTGCCCTCAATTATATTTTTTTTTAAATCTGTAATGCATGCTTATTTTAGTAGATAATTTATCCCTGCTTCTACTAATGAATAAAGGCCAGGTTCTGCCTGGAAAAGTCATGAATTTTCCCATTGATTTCCAGGGTAAGGGACTATAACAAAATCTATGCAGGGAGTCCCCCTAGGGACCAGTTAGATTTGATGAGGGCTCCACAGTACTTCAGGAATTTTTGCCTGTCCCTCTTTGCAAGATCAAGCATGGTGTGCAGGACTCAGGGTAGGGGATTTAAGCCGTACCTATACCCAGATGAATGCACAGAATCAATGTGGAAGAAGGATGGGGGGGGCTTCCCGACTGCATAGCCACAGTCATGACACATTGTATGGACTATCCAGATTCATCTCTCCTCTTTCCCTTATACCAGGCAGCTGACAGTAAGGCTGCATCTGGTAATGGATGTAGAAAAAATGGCTACTGGAAATAGGTTGAGATAATTACCAGAGTTAGTGGTTGCTACATTTAAGTATTATAACTTCAAAGTTCTAGGCCTGATAATAAAATTACTTATGTGCATTATGGATCCTTTCTTTCCTGCTGTTAACAAGTCTTCCCTGGTGTGTAAATTATTAATGATATGACAGAACTGTTCTTAAATTTTTTTAAAAGCCATCCTACAATATTCTAAGATGCTCTTTCTGACACTTCCTGAAGCAGTAAAAAAATGGGTCTGTTGTTGCAATTAACAAAGTTGATGCTGCTAAACATTGTAAGCAATAAACATGAGGCTTTTTTATTTCAGATGATAAAACTCTAATGCATTTCTAATTATTGCTCATCCGGGAAGACCACTGTGTTGACTTTTGAATTTCCATATCTCTTAGAGGTAACACATATTTTTGTTAAATAAAAAAAATGAAAACCAAACCAGTTGGTTATCTTGTGCTTGACTTCGTATGAATAAAATTAAATTCTTATTATGTTACAGGTACAATTTACATAGTAAGTAAAAGACATGGCATGCAT
Organism: Platalea leucorodia; assembly: GCF_965183815.1. Lineage (NCBI taxonomy): Eukaryota > Metazoa > Chordata > Aves > Pelecaniformes > Threskiornithidae > Platalea > Platalea leucorodia. Next base: position 32,585,801 of record NC_138859.1, read on the forward strand.
TTTAATTCTAGCAGACACACTAGCGATAATAAAGTGAGAGTGTTCTAATTAAATTACAAATCCTGCATTTAAAGACCTTACTTAAGAAAAAAATGGTTGTATTATTCACACAAGCAATCAGTTATAAAAAAACAATTGGGTATAATCAATGTCAAAATCATCATTGCTGCAATATGGTGATATAGCTTTGGGTTTCTGATATTTTTTGTTTTTTTCCTTTCTTTAGAGGATGAGCTATATCCCTGCTGCATGATGCAGCCAAGCCAAATAGTCTCTATGCATAGGCTGATTTTCAGGGACATTGTAAGCCTGTCCTGCGAGTGAAAGTAGGGCTACAGAAGGCAAGGCTGCTCACTGTACTCAAAGAGGCTCAGGAATCCTTGTGGAGAGTAGGGAAGGGAGGAAGAACACAAGCAGAACTGGTCTAGCAAGGTACTGTGTGGCCTTGTTTCTTAGCAACTTTACAGGAGAAGACTCTTTGTAGCAGGTGTGTTAAAGTGGCATTATGCCACTCAGTGCTGAGCAAAGCAACCTTACTAGGTCATGCCAAGTATTTGGAAGGAAATATCAGGCCTGTAGCAGAGCAGCTGCATCAAAGATTTTCTTGATTAAACCCTTTAGTTCTTAGGAGTCACATTCTGAAGGATCTGCTTTTTTCTTACACAAATCACAGAATCATGGACTGGTTGAGGTTGGAAGGGACCTCTGGAGGTCATCTGGTCCAACACCCTCTGCTCAAGCAGGGCCACCTAGAGCTGGTTGCCCAGGACCATGTCCAGACAGTTTTTTAATATCTTCAAGGAGGGAGACTCCACAACCTCCCTGGGCAACCTGTTCCAGTGCTCAGTCATCCTCACAGTAAAAAAGTGTTTTCTGATGTTCAGACAGAACCTCCTGTGTTTCACTGTGTGCCCATTGCTTCTTGTCCTGTCACTGGACACCACTGAAAAAAGACTGGATTTGTCTTCTTTGCACCCTCCTTTCAGATATTTATACACATTGATGAGATCCCCCCTGAGCCTTCTCTTCCCCAAGCTAAACAGTCCCAGATCTCTCAGCCTTTCCTCATAGGAGAGATGCTCCAGTCCCCTAATCATCTTAGTGGCCCTGCGCTGAACTCTCTCCAGTATGTCCGTGTCTCTCTTGTACTGAGGAGACCAGAGCTGGACACAGTTTTGTGTCCAGTTTTATTGAAATCTTGAAATAACTAAAGAAAATATGAGAGATCCCCTTCTTTCTGCCTTCATGCATCCATTCCATGAACATGCCCCTCTCTCTGGGCCATAGCAATAGACAGCAGCCCAGCTATCCTGGCCTGCGCAGTCTCCTGACCCCCAGTTAGTCCCTGTGCCTGAGCTGGCATTTGTCCTCAGTCCTGCCCCTGGCCACTCCTTCTCCCATGACAGGTTATAGCTAGCAGACAAGCTCTTGCTCTTTTGTTTCTACCATTGTGCTCCTTTTCTTCTGCCACCAGGGGCTCCTGCTGCCACTCATCTCAGCCTGCCATGGACTTGGGTGGTCTCTGTTCCTTTATCTCACACCAAAAGAAATGGTCCAGCGGGTTCTGATGTTGGTCATGGAGGAAAGCTGCTGCTGCAACGTTTTTTCCATGTGATGCCCTCTGTAGTGCCTGTTAAGTCACTCTGGATCATTTACATATCAGAATCATGTGGATGACACCTCTTCACATCTATTAATTTTCTCAAAAGGACCTAGGAGGTCCCAGGCATCCTTAAGATCAGCTTCAGTTATCATCTCCTGCATTTCTGAAATGGCGGCAGGAGATATCAAAGTCTTCTTGATTCCCAGCCAAAAGCCTACATAGGTTTTCTGGAGAAGATAAGTACAGACCTGTCAAATGTTGCTGAGCTACATGATATAATCTTGTTTGTTAAAACTTGGCTTAGAAGTTGCAGTAGAGAAAGATGTGGGGAACTGTATATTCTAGAAACTCTTGCAAGAGCCAGCTGGCACCATTTCTTGTGTGTTTTAATACACTTGGTTGACCCTGTATTACTATGTTCTTATTATATCAGCGCAATAAAATGTGCTGCACACTCCTAAACAAAAGTACTTTGCTAGAATTAATTTCCCATGCTACAGTTCTGCTACAGATTGTACAGAGGAAGAATACAACTATTATAACAAAACGGTATTTGAAAAATTAAAATATTTAGAGAGATATTAAACCCCCAAACTCTTTGAATTCTTTGAAGGTCCTTTTTGCTAGAAAACCCAAAGCCCTCTCTAAATATTGAGCTATACAACATGCTGGTATGAATTCCACTTATAAGAGGGCCAGCAGAGATTCAGAAAAAAATTCAGGAGAATAGTGTGGATCCCTATTCCAAAATTATTTCAGAAATATTTGGCTACTGAGCAACTTAAAGACTATTCCAAAAGCTGTTATAGATGTTGTCCAAACTCTTAAAATGATTTTGGAAATCATAAAGTTCTGCTTCAATTTTAGCAGAACAGTAATTTAGAAAGCTTTATTTCAATGAACCATTGGAAATGACTTTGGGTTAAAGCTAATCTTTTTCTTCCTTTCCTTCTTTTTCACAGATTACAGAAGGTCTGGGAAGAGGGACCCAAAAAATCTGGTTAATATTCAAGGATGAAGAAACGCTGAGAGAGTTGGGGTTGTTCAGCCTGGAGAAGAGAAGGCTCTGGGGAGAACTTATTTCGGCCTTTCAATACTTGAAGGGGGCTTATAAGATGGAGAGAGACTTTTTACCAGGGCCTTGTATTGGGATTACATGGCAAGGTTTTGGTAGTGGGTGGGGCTGCAGGGGTGGCTTCTGTGAGAAGATGCCAGAAGCTGTCCCAATGTCCAACAGAACCAGTCCCAGCCGGCTCCAAGACAGACCCACCACTGGCCAAAGGTGAGCCAATCACTGACAGTGGTAGCGCCTCTGTGATAACATATTTAAGAAGGGGTAAAAAATGCTGCCACAACAGCAGCTGGGAGAGAGGAGTGAGAATATGTGAGAGAAACAACTCTGCAGACACCAGGGTCAGTGAAGAAGGAGGGGGAGGAGGTGCTCCAGGCGCTGGAGAAGAGATTCCCCTGCAGCCCGTGGTGAAGACCACGGTGAGGCAGGTTGTCCCCCTGCAACCCATGGAGGTCCATGGTGGAGCAGATATCCACCTGCAGCCCGTGGAGGACCCCACGCCAGAGCAGGTGGATGTGCCCTGAAGGAAGATGTGACCCCATGGAGAGCCCACGCTGGAGCAGGCTCCTGGCAAGAAGTGCAGCCCTGTGCAGAGGAGCCCACGCTGGAGGAGGTTTTCTGGCAGGACCTGTGTCCCTGCAGGGGACCCACGCTGGAGCAGTCCATTCCTGAAGGACTGTACCCCATGGAAAGGACCCATGCTGGAGCAGTTCATGAAGGGCTGTCTCCCGTGGGAGGGACCCCACACTGGAGCAGGGGAAGAGCGTGAGGAGAAAGGAGTGGCAGACACAAAGCGTTATGAACTGACCACAACCCCCATTCCCTATCCCTCTGCACTATTCAGGAGGGGAGGAGGTAGAGAATTCAGGAGTGAAGCTGAGCCCAGGAAGATGGGAGGGGTCAGGGGAAGGTGTTTTTAGATTTTTTTCTTATCCTGCTCTGTTTAATTGGCATTAAATTAAATTAATTTCTTCAAGTTGAGTCTGTTTTGCCCGTGACAGTAACTGGTGAGTGATCTCCCCAGCCTTATCTCAATCCACAAGCCTTTTGTCACGTTTTCTCTGTCTCCTGTCCAGTTGAGGAGGGGGAGTGATAGAGTGGCTTGGTGGGCACCTGGCGTCCAGCCAGGGTTAACCCACCACAGGCCTGTAGTGACAGGACAAGGGGCAATGGTTTTAAACTAAAAAAGGATAGATTTAGATTAGACATAAGGAAGAAATTCTTTATGATGAGGGTGGTGAGACACTGGAACAGGTTGTCCAAAGAAGTTGTGGCTGCCCCATCTTTGGAAGTGTTCAAGGTCAGTTTGGATGGGGCTTTGAGCAACCTGGTCTAGTGAAAGATGTCCCTGCCCATGACAGGTGGTTTGGAACTTGATGTTCTTTCAAGATATCTTCCAACCTAAACCATTCTATGCTTCTATGATCACCTCCTCCAAGCTCAAGAATGGTCCATCCCAACAAGTAGGAAGTCAGGCAAAAATGTCAGGAGGCCTGCATGGATGGACAAGGAGCTCTTGACTAAACTCAAACACAAAAAGGACACATAAAGAATGTGGAAGTAGGGACAGGTCACCTGGGAGGAATATGGAGATATTGTCTGAGCATGCAGGAATGAGGTTAGGAAAGCCAAAGCCCAACTGGAAATTAATCTGGCAACGGATTGCAAAGGCAGGAAGAAGGACTTCTATAAATACATAGATGATAAAAGGAGGACTAAAAATGAATAAAATGTGGGTCTGCTGCTGAATGGGGCAGGGACCTAGTGACACAGGACATGGAAAAGGCTGAGGTACTGAATGCCTTCTTCACCTCAGTCTTTACTAGCAAGGCTGGCCTTCAGGAATGCCAAGTCCCAGAGACCAAGGGGAAAGGCTGGACCAAGGAAGATGTACCCTTGGTGGAACAGGATCAGGTGAGGGAATACTTAAGTGAACTGGACATCCATAAGTCCATGGGCCCTGATGGAATTCACCCATGAGTGCTGAGGGAGCTGGCAGATGTCATTGCAAGGCCACTCTTTACAGTCTTTGGTTATCATGGTGACTGGGAGAAGTGCCCAAGGATGGGAGGAAATCAAATGTCACTCATATCTTCAAGAAGGGAAGGAGGAGGACCCAGGGAACTACAGTCTGGCCAGCCTCACCTCGATCCCAAGGAAGGTGATGGAGCAGCTAATCCTGGAAACCATTTCCAGGCACAGGAAGGACAAGAATGGAATATGGAAAGGAACAGGAAGACCCATCTCATTAACACGTGGCTCAGAGGCTGGTGCCAGCGGTGGAATTTTGGGTTTTTCAATCATGGGGCAGTTTACATGGCACCAGGCCTGCTGGAGACAGATGGGGTTCACCTGTCGCAAAGGGGGAAAAGGATTCTAGCTCAGGAGTTAGCAGGCCTCATTGAGAGAGCTTTAAACTAGATGCAAAGGGAGAAAGGGATAAAAACCAGGCTTGCTAGGGATGAGCCTAGGGGTGGCATGCCTGTGTTGCAGATGAGATCAGTAGCCCAACTGAAGTGCATTTACACCAATGCACGCAGCATGGGCAATAAGCAAGAGGAGCTGGAAGCCATTGCGTGGCAGGAAAACTATGACATAGTCACCATCATGGAAACGTGGTGGGATAACTCTCATGACTGGAGTGCCACAATGGATGGCTATAAGCTCTTCAGAAGGGACAGGCAAGGAAGGAGAGGTGGTGGGGTAGCTCTATATGTTAGAGAGTGCTTTGATTGTATAGAGCTCAATGAAGGTAATGATAAGATTGAGTGCTTATGGGTAAAGATCGGGGGAAGGCTAACAAGGCAGATATCCTGGTGGGAGTCTGTTCAAGACCACCCAACCAAGATGAAGAAACAGACGAAGTATTCTACAAGCGGCTGGCTGAAGTCTCACGATCGCTAGCCCTTGTTCTCGTGGGAGACTTCAACTTACCAGATCTCTGCTGGAAATACAACACAGCAGAGAGGAAACAGGCTAGGAGGTTCCTGGTGTGTGTGGAAGATGATAACTTCCTGACGCAGCTGGTAAGCGAGCCAACCAGGGGAGGTGCCCTGCTGGACCTGCTCTTTACGAACAGAGAAGGCCTGGTGGGTGATGTGGTGGTCGGAGGCTGTCTTGGGCACAGTGATCATGAAATGATAGAGTTTTCGATTCTCGGAGAAGTAAGGAAGGGGGTCAGCAAAACCGCTACCCTGGACTTTAGAAAGGCAGACTTTGGGCTGTTCAGGAGCCTGGTTAACAGAGTCCCTTGGGAGGCAGTCCTGAAGGGCAAAGGAGTCCAGGAAGGCTGGATGTTTTTCAAGACGGAAGTCTTAAAGGCCCAGGAGCAGGCTGTCCCCATGTGCCGAAAGACAAGCTGGCGGGGGAGAAGACCGGCCTGTCTGAACAGGGACCTTCAGCTGGAACTCAGGGAAAAAAAAGAGAGTTTACCATCTTTGGAAGAAGGGGCAGGCAACTCAGGAAGACTACAAGGCTATTGTTAGGTTATGCAGGGAGAAAATCAGAAAGGCGAAGGCCCAGTTAGAACTTAAACTGGCCACTACAGTAAAAGATAACAAAAAATGTTTTTACAAATATATCAGCAAGAAAAGGAGGGCCAAGGAGAATCTCCATCCTTTATTGGATGTGGAGGGAAACATCGCCACAAAGGATGAGGTGAAGGCAGAGGTACTTAATGCCTTCTTTGCCTCAGTCTTTAATAGTCAGACTGGTTATCCTCAGGGTATTCAGCCCCCTGAGCTGGGAGACGGAGATGGGAAGCAGAATGAAGCCCCAATAATCGAAGACGTAACAGTTAGCGACCTGCTCCTCCACCTAGATGCCCACAAGTCTCTGGGGCCAGATGGGATCCACCTGAGGATACTGAGGGAGCTGGCAGAGGAGCTCGCCAAGCCACTCTCCATCATTTACCAGCAGTCCTGGTCAACCAGGGAGGTCCCAGCTGACTGGAGGTTAGCTAATCTGATGCCCATCTACAAGAAGGGTCGGGAGGAGGATCTGGGGAACTACAGGCCTGTCAGCCTGACCTCGGTGCCAGGGAAGGTCATGGAGCAGATCATCCTGAGTGCCATCACGAGGCACGTACGGGACAACTGGGGGATCAGGCCCAGCCAGCATGGGTTTATGAAAGGGAGGTCCTGCTTGACCAACCTGATCTCCTTCTATGACAAGGCGACCCACTTAGTGGGTGAGGGAAAGGCTGTGGATGTTGTCTACCTGGACTTTAGTAAAGCCTTTTCCCGTTTCCCACAGCATTCTCCTGGAGAAACTGGCTGCTCATGGCTTGGACAGGCATACCCTTTGCTGGGTAAAAAACTGGCTGAATGGCCGAGCCCAGACAGTGGTGAAAAGGACCTGGGGGGTGTTGGTTGACAGCTGCCTGAACATGAGCCAGCAGTGTGCTCAGGTGGCCAAGAGGGCCAATGGCATCCTGGCCTCTATCAAGAATAGCATGGCCAGCAGGACCAGGGAGGTGATAGTGCCCCTGTACTCGGCACTGGTGAGGCTGCACCTCGAGTACTGTGTTCATTTTTGGGCCCCTCACTACAAGAAGGACATCGAGGTCCTGGAGAGTGTCCAAAAAAGGGCAATGAAGCTGGTGAGGGGTCTAGAGCACAAGTCTTATGAGGAGCGGCTGAGGGAACTGGTGTTGTTTAGCCTGGAGAAGAGGAGGCTGAGGGGAGACTTTATTGCTCTCTACAACTACCTGAAAGGAGGTTGTAGCGAGGTGGGGGTTGGTCTCTTCTCCCAGATAGCAAGCAACAGGACAAGAGGAAATGGCCTCAAGTTGTGCCAGGGGAGATTTAGATTAGATATTTGGAAAATTTTCTTCATTGAGAGAGTGGTTAGGCATTGGGACAGACTGCCCAGGGAAGTGGTGCAATCACAGTCCCTGGAAGTGTTCAAAAAACGTGTGGATGTGGTGCTTAGGGACATGGTTTAGAGGTGGACCTGGCAGTTAGGTTAATGGTTGGACTCGATGATCTCAGAGGTCTTTTCCAACCTTAATGTTTCTAGGATTCTGTGATTGTAAGAAAGCCATCAGGAGTAGTCAGCATGGATTCACCAAGGGGAAGTCATGCTTGACCAACCTGATAACCTTCTGTGATGAAATGACTGTCCCTGTAGATGAGGGGAGAGCAGTGGATATTGTCTACCCGGACTTCAGGAAGGCCTTTGACACTGTCTCCCATTAGGTCCTCATCGAGAAACTGTTGATGTATATGGGCTGGATGAGCAGACAGTGAGGTGGACTGAAAACTAGTTGAACAACTAGTGGTGATCAGTGGCAGGTAGTCTAGCTGGAGGCCAATAACTAGCAGTGTACCCCAGGGGTCAATACTGGGTCCAGTCCTGTTTAATGTCTTCATTAATGGTTTGGATGATGGGGGTGAGTGTACCCTCAGCAAGTTTACTGATGACTCAGAACTGGGAAGAGTAGATGATATGCCAGAGGGCCGTGCTGCCATCCAGAGGGAACTTGACAGGCTGCAGAAATGGGCTGACCATGCAGTTCAACAAGGGCAAGTGGTGCAAAGTCCTGCACCTGGGAAGGAATAATCCCATGCACCAGTATATGATGGGGGCCACCCAGCTGGAAAGCAGCTTGGCAGAAAAGGCCCTGAGGGTCCTGGTGGACACCATGAGCCAGCAGTGTGCCCTTGCCGCAAAGAAGGCTAATGGTATCCTGGGCTGCATTAGGCAGAGTGTTGCCAGCAGGTCGAGGGAGGTGATCCTTCCCCTCTACTCAGCACTGGTGAGGCCACACCTGGAGTCCTGTGTCCAGTTCTGGGCTCCCTTGTGCAAGAGAGACACGGACATACTGGAGGGAGTCCAACGAAGGGCCACAAAGATGATGAAAGGACTGGAGCATCTCTGATATGAGGAAAGGCTGAGAGAGCTGGGACTGTTTAGCCTAGAGAAGGCTCAGGGGAGATCTCATCAGTGCATTTAAATACCTGAAGGGAGGGTGCAAAGAGGATGGAGCCAGGCTCTTGTCAGTGGTGCCCAGTGACAGGACCAGAGGCAACTGGCACAAACTGAAATACAGGAGGTTCTTGTCTGATCATAAGGAAAGACTTTTTTACTGTGAGGGTGACTAAGTACTGGAACAGGTTGCCCAACCATTCTGTGATTCTGTGAAATGAGTAAAGCATTAAATTTACTATTTGCTAGCCAAGATAACAAATAATTTTTCATTGCCTCAAAATTATATGCTGCATATTTATAATGCTTATCTTATGTTGTTGGTGATATATGAATCTGAATAATATATACTTTTGGTTTAAGGAAATCTGTTTACAAACTCTAATAGTTTAAAACAGACTGCAAAAATAGTTAAACTAATAGTCTGCTATCGATCCTGCAAAGCAGAAAGTTTTGAAACTGGTTCATGAATTACTGCCACCTGTGTATCAATGCCTTAGTGATATTGCAACTTTGAAATCCATTCTTCAGTGATCTTTTCCCTAACACAGAAATGAAGTGGTAGTTACTTTCTTGATATATTGAAGTCTTTCTTGAAGAATGTGAGTAGTGCTAATGCACAACAAAAATGGGAATGACTATAGATTCTCTTCTTTTATTTTTTTTTTTTAAAACTTGAGATATTAATGAGCTGCTTAAGTGTTACAAGCACTTTTTGTTTCCTTTTATTCCTCTCACAGACTTTCACTGTTCTCTATATAGTAAGGAGAGGAGTTGTCTTGTGGTTATGTAGATAGGTGTGGGTCAACTGACTTATCAACTCATAAAATTTCTCAGACTGTCAAACTCTTAATTGAAAGCACTATAAAAGTTGAAATGTTTTTCAGGTCATAGTTTGAGCTGTGGAATTACAAAATTTCCTTCTGGAATTTTGACCCATTTCCCCCCCCTTCTGCCCCCCCCCTCCCCCCAAGCCTCTTTAAGCACAGTTAGAATATTTTCAGCTCAAGAATGCCAATACTAATTTCCTAATACTCTTCATATCTATCACAATAAAGAACAACATTACTTTTAATTCCTTGTTTAAGAAAAAAAAAATCTTGTAAAAGGCCTAGAAATCATGTTTCCTCAGCTGAAAGCTTTAAGTCCATTGGTTTCCAATATTTGAGAATATTTGACACCATTAATGGCTGTGAACTTAATAAAGACTGTGTTGTGCCATTTAATTACTTAAATTAAGAAAAAAAAAAATATATCACAATTAGTACATAGAGCACTAGAAATATCAAGCTCTTGGCTGACAGACTCATACCGAAGTGGACTACTTTAATTTTTGTTTTCTTTAAGCTGAATGCAATAGGGAGTTTACAAACTTCAAGTCTTATGACTGATGCAGTACCAAAAGTAACATCTGGTGTTGTAAGTTCTTCTAATAGCATGACTGAGCACTTTTCTCTGATGGTTCCCCCCGTAAAGAAGTATCTTCAACTGTTTTTGAGTTTTGGGTTTCAATTTATTGTGTGTTCCAGAGTAGTAGTAGCACAACATCTCTCAGCTGTAACTAAGCTCCTAAGCAGGATAACTATAGTGTTCTTGAGTATTAAATTGTGTTTTAAAAACAAATAAATAACCCCCCCACACACACAAAGGAAACCCCAAACTTACCGTATTGCTTCATCATTTAAAGAGAATAACAAGTACTGATTATTTGTGATGTTCTAGGTGTTCTTGACTTGTTTTTCCTTGATCCATGGTTTCTCAGTTCTGCCCTGCTCCCAACACACTCTCAGCCTTTTGCTCTAAGAATAGAATCATAGAATCATAAAATCATAGAATCATAGAATGCTTTGGGATGGAAAGGACCTTTAAAGGTCATCTAGTCCATCCCCCCTGCAATTGGCAGGGACTTCTACAACTAGATCAGGTTGCTCAGAGCCCCATCTAGCCTGGCCTTGAATGTTTCCAAGGATGGGGCATCTACCACCTCTCTGGGCAACCTGTTCCATCCAGTGTTTCACCACCCTCATTGTAAAAAATTTCTTCCTTATATCCACTCTGAATCTACCCTCTTTTAGTTTAAAACCATTACCCCTTGTCCTATCACTATTGGCGCTGCTAAAAAGTCTGTCCCCATCTTTCTTATAAGCCCCCTTTAAGTACTGAAAGGCCACAATAACGTCTCCCCAGAGCCTTCTCTTCTTCAGGCTGACCAACCCCAGCTCTTTCAGCCTTTCCTCATAGGAGAGGTGTTCCATCCCTCTGATCATTTTTGTGGCCCTCCTCTGGACCCACTCCAACAGGTCCATGTCCTTCCTGTGCTGAGGACCCCAGAGCTGGACACAGTACTCCAGGTGGGGTCTCACCAGAGCAGAGTAGAGGGGCAGAATCACCTCCCTCGACCTGCTGGCCATGCTTCTTTTGATGCAGCCCAGGATATGGTTGGCTTTCTGGGCTGCGAGAGCACATTTCTGGCTCATGTCCAGCTTTTCATCTGTCAGTACCCCCAAGTCCTTCTCCTCAGGGCTGCTCTCAATCCCTTCATCCCCCAGCCTGTATTGATATCGGGGATTGCCCCGACCCAGGTGCAGGACCTTGCACTTGGCCTTGTTGAACCTCATGAGGTTCACACAGGCCCATTTCTCCAGCCTGTCCAGGTCCCTCTCGATGGCATCCCGTCCCTCAGGCGTGTCGACTGCACCACTCAGCTTGGTGTCATCTGCAAACTTGCTGAGGGTGCACTCGATCCCGCTGTCTATGTCATTGATGAAGATATTGAACAGCACTGGCCCCAGTACGGACCCCTGAGGGACACCACTCGTCACTGTTCTCCATCTGGACATTGAGCCATTGACCACTACCCTCTGCATGCGACCATCCAGCCAATTCCTTATCCACCAAACAGTCCGCCCATCAAATCCATATCCTTCCAATTTAGAGAGAAGGATGTTGTGGGGGACCATGTCAAAGGCCTTACAGAAGTCCAGAGAGATGACATCCGTAGCTCTTCCCTCATCCACTGATGTAGTCACTCCATCATAGAAGGCCACTAGGTTGGTCAGGCAGGGCTTGCCCTTGGTGAAGCCGTGCTGGCTGTCCTGAATCTCCTCCATGTGCCTTAGCATAGCTTCTAGGAGGATCTGTTCCATGATCTTCCCAGGCACAGAGGTGAGGCTGACAGGTCGGTAGGTCCCAGGGTCCTCCTTTTTACCCTTTTTAAAAATGGGTGCAATGTTTCCCTTTTTCCGGTCCCCCGGGACTTCACCTGACTGCCATGACTTTTCAAATATGATGGAGAGTGGCTTGGCAACTACATCAGCCAATTCCCTCAGGACTCTGGGATGCATCTCATTGGGACCCATGGACTTATGCACATTCAGGTTCCTCAGGTGGTCACGAACCTGATCTTCCCTTACAGTGGGAGGACCTCTGCCCTCCCGATCCCCATCAAATGGCCCGTTGACTCGGGAGGTGTGAGGAGAGAGGTTGCCAGTGAAGACTGAGGCAAAGAAGTTGTTGAGTACCTCAGCCTTCGCCTCGTCTGTTGTTACCAGCTCGCCACTTCTGCTCATCAGAGGGGGTACGCTTTCCTTAACCTTCCTTTTCTGGTTAATGTACCTATAGAAGCCCTTCTTATTATTCTTTGCATCCCTCGCCAGGTTCAGCTCCAGCCGAGCCTTGGCCTTCGTGATCCCATCCTTACACAACCGGGCAGTGTCCCTGTACTCTTCCCAAGATACCAGTCCTTTCTTCCACTGCCCGTGCAATCTCTTCTTGCCCTTTAGTTTGACCCACAGGTCATGGCTCAGCCATGCCGGCCTCTTCCCTTCCTTGCCCGATTTCCTGCACCTGGGGATCGAGAGCTCTTGTGCCCTATGGAAAGCATCCTTGAAGACGTGCCAGCCCTGTTCTGCTCCCTTGTCCCTGAGGGCCATTTCCCAGGGGGTCCTGTTGATCAACTCCTTGAAGAGCTGATTAAAAATAACTTACTATGTTTTTCAGCTCAGAAATCTTGCTTTTAAAAAGATGCCTCATAAATCCTCCCATGGAGGTTGTCTATCTCAGCATGAACAAACACTGCACACCACAAGGCAGATGAACTCTCAGGAAGAAAATTGGCAAGAGTGGAGACAGAGATGAGCAGGTACAGCTTACTGTTATCTTTGGTTTCCTGAATGTCGTGGTTTAACCCCAGCCGGCAACTAAGCACCACACAGCCGCTCGCTCACTCCCCCCACCCCAGTGGGATGGGGGAGAGAATTGGAAGAGTAAAAGTGAGAAAACTCATGGGTTGAGATAGAGACAGTTTAATAGGGAAAGCAAAAGCTGCACATTCAAGCAAAGCAAGGAATTCATTCACTAGTTCCCATCAGCAGGCAGGTGTTCAGCCATCTCCAGGGAAGCAGGGCTCCATCACATGTAACGGTTACTTGGGAAGACAACCACCATCATTCTGAACATCTCCCCCTTCCTTCTTCTTCCCCCCAGCTTTATAGGATGAGCATGATGTCATATGGTATGGAATAGCCCTTTGGCCAGTCTGGGTCAGCTGTCCTGGCTATGCTCCCTCCCAGCTTCTTGTGCACCTGGCAGAGCATGGGAAGCTGAAAAGTCCTTGACCAGTGTAAACTCTACTTAGCAACAACTAAAACATCAGTGTGTTATCATCAACATTATTCTCATCCTAAATCCCAAACGCAGCACTATACCAGCTACTAGGAAGAAAATTAACTCTATCCCAGCTGAAACCAGGACACTGAAATATGTTGCTCTATGAAGTTAAATCTCATGGATAAAGAGAGATGGCTGGGGAGAAAGAAAGAAAGAGTTTCAGTAGAAGGTCAGACTGCCTCTTCTGTCAAGTCTAGTGAATGGCTGTTCAGTATATTAGTAGCTTAGAGCCAGTACCTGCTGCTGCTTGCACACCTCGTAGGTGAGATGTGAAATTTGGAGTGTGGTAGAGGGGGATTTATATAATTTGGACAAGAAGCAGAAGTATTGCCATGGGAGGATGGCGAAGAGCTGTGGTGGAAGCAAAGCTGGGGATGTTTAGGTGGAGTGATATATGGATATACAGTACAGATCCATAGTAAACCAGGCTTTGTAAGTTCTGTTAGGCATGTGTCCTGGTTTCAGCTGGGATAGAGTTGATTTTTTCTTCCTAGTAGCTGGTATAGTGCTGTGTTTTGGATTTAGGATGAGAATAAGGCTGATAACACACTGATGTTTTGGTTGTTGCTAAGTAGTGCTTACACTAAGTCAAGGACTTTTCAGCTTCCCCTGCTCTGCCAGGTGCACAAGAAGCTGGGAGGGAGCATAGCCAGGACAGCTGACCCAGACTGGCCAAAGGGCTATTCCATACCATATGACATCATGCTCAGTATATAAACTGGGGGGAGTTGGCCGGGGGGCAGCGATCACTGCTCGGGGACTGGCTGGGCATCGGTCAGCAGGTGGTGAGCAATTGTATCGTGTATCACTTGCTTTGTATATTATTATTATATTATTATTATTATTACTACTACTACTACTACTACTATTCTATTTCATTTTACTTCAATTATTAAACTGTTCTTATCTCAACCCACGAGTTTTCTGACTTTCACCCTTCCAGTTCTCTCCCCCATCCCACTGGGGTGGGGGAGTAAGCGAGTGGCTGTGTGGTGCATAGTTGCCGGCTGGGGTTAAACCATGACAGTCCTTTTTGGCGCCCAATGTGGGGCGAAGGGTTTGAGTTAATAACATATTAACCAGAGTGTATTAAGGAATTTGTATCTGTTAACAGTTGCTGGTCATAATATTGATTCATCTGTTCTCAGTATTAGTCTACCTGATCTGCACCATGCTCTTGTTTTTGCAGTACATGTTGAAGACTGGTGTTGGGTTTTGCAGTTTGCTGTGCTCTGCAGTGATTAGTGATGTTTTGCTTTGGAGACTTATTATTAAAATACTGACCTTGAGCATTATCTGGTATTTGGGTTCTGTAGCGAAGTCATTATTGTACTTTGGGTACCACCTCATGGAGACAATTAGCAATTATACCTCTTCCTCTGAGAGGGTTTTTATGGAGGAAATACAGAATGGCACCTTCGCTGCCTTCTTCTATGATGTTTCCTCCTTCATTACAACAACTTTTCAGTATCTTGAACATCCTTGGGTAGTTAAGATACTTCTATTGGTAGTTCTTGGGAATATTGTTTCGGTTTTGTCTAAGGTTAATAAGCATTTTAAGAATATCATCCAGAGATCTGCCCAAGGCTGGCAGGGTGCATGGGAGAGTATGGGCAAATGCCTAGGACAGTGGGCCCCTCCAGTGTTTTGGAACTTCACCCCTGAACAAGTGCAGAATCCTGAAAAACTAGTAAAGTATTTGGAAAAAGTATGCTGTCACCCTGGCAATTCTAGGGAGACACAAATCACTGCAATGTGCTGGGGCCTGGCCCATGCCTACAGAGCTGTATTAAACACTATTCAGAACCCTCAAGGGGAAGAGAAGGTCTCTGGATCTGACGACAAAACGACTGGCGCTGCAGCTATGCCAGCCCGGGCAACAGGCACTGCATCTATGCCAGCCCTGGTGACAGGCACTGCAGCTATGTCAGCCCCTGTGACAGGCACTGTGACTATGCCAGCCCCGGTGACCAGCGCTACAGCTATGCCAGCCCCTGTGACAGGCGCTGTGACTATGCCAGCCCCTGTGACGGGCGCTGTGGCTACGCCAGAGAACCAACCCGTGCCAGTATCAGTTGCCCCTATACAGAAGAAAAAATACACGAGAAAATCAACTCGTTTAGTAAGGGCTGATGATGAACCAGGGCCATCACAAGAACAGGAAGAGGAAGAGGCAGAACCCACAAATGAGATGGTAACAACCCGATCCCTGTCCCTGAGTGAGCTGAGAGATATGCGAAAATATTTTAGTCGTCGTCCTGGCGAGCACATCATCACTTGGCTGCTATGATGCTGGGATAATGGGGCCAGTAGCCTGGAATTAGAGGGTAGGGAAGCCAAGCAGCTGGGATCCCTTTCTAGGGAAGGGGGCATTGACAAAGCAATTGGAAAAGGGGCACAAGCCCTCAGCTTCTGGAGGCGACTCCAGTCAGGTGTGAAGGAAAGGTATCCCTTCAAGGAAGATGTTATATGTCACCCAGGCAAGTGGACCACCATGGAGAGAGGTATCCAGTACCTGAGGGCACCCCGACTGCCGGTGCTGGGCTGGATGTTCAAAGGGAGGGTCCCCTCTACACATCATGCAACTGATGCTACGTGGAGTAAGTGGGTCGCACTGATCACACAATGGGCTCAAATAGGAAACCCCAGTTTCCTATCCAAAGATCCAGATGAAGTCCAGTGCACACGATCCATGTGGCGGAAGTTTCTATGGAGCACACCATCATCATATGCCAACTCATTAGCAGCAATGACCTAGAAAGATAGAGAGGGACAAATGATGGATGAATTGGCTGGCCAACTCCAACAATACGAAGAAAGTCTCTCTTCCTCCCTACGGGCTTGCGTCTCGGCTGTGGAAAAACTGTCCCGGGAGTTCCAGCGATTCAGAGAGGACATGTCCCACTCCTCACCTGTACGGACCAGTATCTCAGCTATTAGGAGTAAATGTCCCTCTGCTCAAGAGAGAGGATATAGTGGATACACACCACAAGGCACCCTGTGGTTTTACCTGCGTGACCATGGAAAGGACATGAGGAAGTGGGATGGAAAATCTACCTCGACCCTAGAGGCACGGGTATGTGAGTTGCAAGGAAAAACAACTACAGAAGGTGGTTCTTCCAGGAAAATTGCTGCTCCAGTTTCCAGTGGGCAGCTCCCCAGACAGAGTAGGAGGGCTGATATTGCTTCCGATCTTAATAAAGGGACTTTTGATTCGCATTGACAAGAAGTGAGTAACGAATGCTACGACCAGGACTAGAGGGGCCCTGCCTCCAGCCAGGTGCAGGAAAGGGACAACTGGGTGTACTGGACTGTGTGGATTCAATGGCCTGGCACATCAGACCCACAGGAATATAAGGCTTTAGTAGACACCGGTGCACAGTGTACCCTCATGCCATCAAGCTATAAAGGGGCAGAACCCATCAGTATTTCTGGAGTGACAGGGGGATCCCAACAGCTGACTGTACTGGAGGCCGAAGTGAGCCTAACTGGGAATGAGTGGCAGAAGCATCCCGTTGTGACTGGCCCAGAGGCTCTGTGCATCCTTGGCATAGACTACCTCAGGAGAGGGTATTTCAAGGACCCAAAAGGGTACCGGTGGGCTTTTGGTACAGCTGCCTTGCAGATGGAGGAAATTAAACAGCTGTCCACCTTGCCTGGACTCTCAGAGGACCCTTCTGTTGTGGGGTTGCTGAGGGTCAACGAACAACAGGTGCCAATCGCTACCACAACAGTGCACCGGCGGCAATATCGCACCAAACATGACTCCCTGATTCCCATCCATAAATTGATTTGTCGACTGGAGAGCCAAGGAGTGATCAGCAAGACTCGCTCACCTTTTAACAGTCCCATATGGCCAGTGCGAAAATCTAATGGAGAGTGGAGACTAACAGTAGACTCTCGGGGCCTGAACCAAGTCACACTGCCGCTGAGCGCTGCCGTGCCGGACATGCTAGAACTTCAATATGAATTGGAGTCAAAGGCAGCCAAGTGGTATGCCACAATTGACATCACTAATGCGTTTTTCTCAATCCCTTTGGCAGCAGAGTGCAGGCCACAGTTTGCTTTCACTTGGAGGGGCGTTTAGTACACCTGGAATCGACTGCCCCCCAGGGGTGGAAACACAGCCCTGCCATTTGCCATGGACTGATCCAGACTGCACTGGAACAGGGTGAAGCTCCGGAACACCTGCAATACATTGATGACATCATCGTGCGGGGCAATACAGCAGAAGTTTTTGAGAAAGGGAAGCAAATAGTCCAACTCCTTCTGGAGGCCGGTTTTGCCATAAAACAAAGTAAGGTCAAGGGACCTGCACAGGAGATCCAGTTTTTAGGAATGAAATGGCAAGATGGACGTTGTCAGATCCCAATGGATGTGATCAACAAAATAACAGCCATGTCCCCACCAACCAGCAAAAAGGAAACAGAAGCTTTCTTGGGCGTTGTGGGTTTTTGGAGAAGGCATATTCCAAATTACAGTCTCATCGTAAGCCCTCTCTATCAGTCAAGTGACCCGGAAGAAGAACGATTTCAAATGGGGCCCTGAGCAACGACAAGCCTTTGAACAAATTAAACGGGAGACAGTTCATGCAGTAGCCCTTGGGCCAGTCCGTGCAGGGCAAGATGTCAAAAATGAGCTCTACACTGCAGCCGGGGAGAACGGCCCTACCTGGAGCCTCTGGCAGAAAGCATCAGGAGAGACTCGAGGTCGACCCCTAGGGTTTTGGAGTCGGGGATACAGAGGATCCGAGGCCCGCTATACTCCAACGGAAAAAGAGATATTGGCAGCATATGAAGGGGTTCGAGCCGCTTCAGAAGTGGTTGGTACTGAAGCACAGCTCCTCCTGGCACCCCGACTGCCGGTGCTGGGCTGGATGTTCAAAGGGAGGGTCCCCTCTACACATCATGCAACTGATGCTACGTGGAGTAAGTAAGTGGGTCACACTGATCACACTACGGGCTTGGATAGGAAACCCCAGTCGCCCATGAATCTTGGGAGTGATCATGGACTGGCCAGAAGGCAAAGATTGTGGAATATCACCAGAGGAGGAGGTGTTGCGTACTGAAGTGGCCCCACGGTATAATAAACTGCCAGAAAATGAGAAGCAATATGCCCTGTTCACTGATGGGTCCTGTCGTCTTGTGGGAAACCATCGAAGGTGCAAGGCTGCTGTATGGAATCCTGTACGACAAGTCGCAGAAACTGCTGAAGGGGAAGGGGAATCGAGCCAATCTGCAGAAGTGAAGGCCATCCAGCTAGCTTTGGCTATTTCTGAACGAGAAAAATGGCCAATGCTCTATCTCTATACTGACTCATGGGTGGTGGCAAATGCCCTGTGGAGGTGGTTGCAGCAATGGAAGCAGAGCAACTGGCAGCGCAGAGGCAAACCCATCTGGGCTGCCACATTGTGGCAAGATATTGCTGCCCGGATAGAGAACCTGGTTGTAAAAGTACATCATGTAGATGCTCACATACCCAAGAGTCGGGCCACTGAAGAACATCAAAACAATCAGCAGGTGGATCAGGCTGCTAAGATTGAAGTGGCTCAGGTGGATCTGGACTGGCAACGTAAGGATGAATTATTTCTAGCTCTGTGGGCCCATGACACCTCAGGCCATCAAGGAAGAGATGCAACATAGAGATGGGCTCGTGATCGAGGGGTGGACCTGACCATGGACACTATTGCACAGGTTATCCATGAATGCGAAACATGTGCTGCAATCAAGCAAGCCAAGCGGTTCAAGCCTCTCTGGTATGGAGGACGATGGCTGAAATATCAATATGGGGAGGCCTGGCAGATTGATTATATCACACTCCCACAAACCCGTCAAGGCAAGCGCCATGTGCTTACAATGGTGGAAGCAACCACCGGATGGCTGGAAACTTATCCCGTGCCCCATGCCAGCACCCAGAACGCTATCCTGGGCCTTGAAAAGCAAGTCCTATGGCAACATGGCACCCCAGAAAGAATTGAGTCAGACAACGGGACTCATTTCCGAAACAACCTCATAGACACCTGGGCCAAAGAGCATGGCATTGAGTGGGTATATCACATCCCCTGTCATGCACCAGCCTTCGGGAAAATCGAACGATACAATGGACTGTTAAAGACTACACTGAGAGCAATCGGTGGTGGGACATTCAAGCATTGGGATACACATCTAGCAAAGGGCACCTGGTTAGTCAACACTAGGGGATCTGCCAGTCGAGCTGGCCCTGCCCAATCAAGACTTTTACGTACTGTAGAGGGGGATAAAGTCCCTGTAGTGCACATCATAAAAAAGATGCTGGGGAAGACCGTCTGGGTTACTCCTGCCTTGGGTAGAAGCAAACCCATTCGTGGGATTGCTTTTGCTCAAGGACCTGGGTGCACTTGGTGCGTAATGCGAGAGGATGGGGAAGTCCGATGTGTACCTCAAGGGGATTTGATTTTGGGTGAGAATAGCTAATGAACTGAAGTGTATAACGTTAGTTGCTATATAATACTGGATGTCATCACTTCAATGATTACTATATGTGGCATATCAACAGTATACAGTAAGAATCACCCAGATTAATGAAGAATGAACGTTGATGAAACCGAGCAGAGTGCAGCGGTCATGGAACCAGAACTGGCTTCAGCATGCAACAGTCCAACACCACACACCATCTCTCCTGCTCTGAAAGACTATTATGGCAGATGGAGCCGAAAGTCGTGGACTAAATGAACTCAACGGACATTTTAGAGGGATGGCCCATAGACTAAAGGAATGATATCTATGTGTATATCAAAAGACAGGAAAAGTGGTGGCGATTAATTGGAATGTATTGGAAAGTGTGGGGCCTGGGCATGACGTAGATGGTATGGAATAAGGGGTGGATACTGTCCTGGTTTCAGCTGGGATAGAGTTAATTTTCTTCCTCGTAGCTGGTATAGTGCTGTGTTTGGGATTTAGGATGAGAAGAATGTTGATGATAACACACTGATATTTTCTATGTTGCTGAGCAGTGCTTACACTAAGTCAAGGACTTTTCAGCTTCCCATTCTCTGCCAGGTGCACAAGAAGCTGGGAGGGGGCATTGCCAGGACAGCTGACCCAGACTGGCCAAAGGGCTATTCCATACCATATGACATCATGCTCATCCTATAAACTGGGGGGAGTTGGCTGGGGGGTAGTGATTGCTGCTCAGGAACAGGCCGGGCATCAGTCAGCGGGTGGTGAGCAATTGCATTGTGCATCACTTGCTTTGTATATTCTATTATTATTATTATTATTACTATTACTATTATTATTATTATTCTTTATTGTTATTATTATTATTTCTTCCTCTGCTGTTCTATTAAACAGGCTTTATCTCATCCCATAGATTTTAGGGTTTTTTTCTGATTCTCTCCCCCATCCCACTGGGGGGCATAGAGGGTGAGCAAGCGGCTGTATGGTGCTTAGTTGCTGACTGGGGTTAAACCACAACATGTGGGTATAAAATATAAAAGCACTTTATATGGCATTTGATGGCCTGATCTTAAGTGCTTTGTGTTCATTTAGATGTACTTAAGAAATGAAAATATTTTTTTCCCTTGTCACCCACGGTTAGTTTTTTAAATCATCAGATAAATTTATTAATGTTCATTCAGAAACCTTAATTAATTAGGAAGAGCAAAGCAAACCTTAAAGTGCTTACAAATGTCAGCCTGGCAGTCTGTTGTGATTTAACTCCGGCCAGCAACTAAGCACCACACAGCTGCTCGCTCATTCCCCCACAGTGGGATGGGGGAGAGAATCAGAAGAGTAAAAGTGAGAAAACTCAGTGGGTTGAGATAAAGACAGTTTAATAGGGAAAGCAAAAGCCGCACACGCAAACAAAGCAAAACAAAGAATTCATTCACTACTTCCCATCAGCAGGCAGATGTTCAGCCATCTCCAGGAAAGCAGGGCTCCATCACGCATAATGGTTACTTGGGAAGACAATCACTCCGAAAGTCCCCCCCTTCCTTCTTCTTCCCCCAGCTTTATATGCTGAGCATGACATCATATGGTATGGAATATGCCTTTGTTCAATTGGGGTCAGGTGTCCCGGCTGTGTCCCCTCCCAACTTCTTACACACCCCCAGCCTACTCACTGGTGGGGTCGTGTGCGAAGCAGAAAAGGCCTTGACGCTGTGTAAGCACTGCTCAGCAATAACTACAATATGAACTCAACAAACGTTTTAGAGGGATTGCTTATAGACTGAGGAAATTATATCTATGTGTGTGTATATATATATCTCAAAAGACTGGAAAAGTGGTGCTGATTAATTGGAATGTATGGGAAAGTGTGGGACCTGGCCATGACGTAGATGGTATGGAATCAACATGGAATCAAGATGGCATGGCTTCAACAAGGCTAAGTGCCAGGTCCTGCACTTGGGTCACAACCACCTCATGCAACGCTACAGGCTTGGGGAAGAGTCTCACAATCCCTAGCCCTTGTTCCCGTGGGAGACTTCAATTTACCAGATATCTGCTGGAAATACAACACAGCAGAGAGGAAGCAGTCTCAGAGGTTCCTGGAGTGTGTGGGAGAGAACTCCCTGACACAGCTGGTAAGCGAGCCAACCAGGGGAGGCGCCCCGCTGGACCTGCTGTTTACGAACAGAGAAGGCCTGGTGGGGGATGTGGTGGTCAGAGGCTGTCTTGGGCTCAGCGACCATGAAATGATAGAGTTTTCAATTCTAGGAGAAGTAAGGAAGGGGGTCAGCAAGACCGCTACCCTGAACTTCAGTAGGGCAGACTTTGGATTGTTTAGGAGTTTGGTTGAGAGAGTCCCTTGGGAGGCAGTCCTGAAGGGCAAAGGAGTCCAGGAAGGCTGGACGTTATTCAAGAAGGAAATCTGAAAGGCGCAGGAGCAGGCCGTCCCCATGTGCCGCAAGTCGAGCGGGCGGGGGAGAAGACCGGCCTATCTGAACAGGGAGCTTTGGCTAGAACTCAGGAAAAAAAGGAGAGCCTACCGCCTTTGGAAGAAAGGGCAGGTGACTCAGGGGGATTACAAGGATGTTGTGAGGATATGCAGGGAGAAGATCAGAAAGGCGAAGGCCCAGCTGGAACTTAAACTGGCCACCGCTGTTAAAGACAACAAAAAAAGTTTTTATAAACATATCAGTGACAAAAGGAGGGCCAGGGAGAATCTCCCTCCTTTGTTGGATGCAGAAGGTAACCTTGCCACGAAGGATGAGGAGAAGGCTGAGGTACTTACTTAATGCCTTCTTTGCCTCAGTCTTTAATAGTCAGACTGGCCATCCTCGGGTTTTTCAGGCCCCTGAGCTGGGAGATGGAGATAGGATGCAGAGTGAAGTCCCAGTTGTTGAAGAGGTGGCAGTCACTGACCTGCTCCTCCATCTGGATGCGCATAAGTCCATGGGGCCAGATGGGATCCACCCGAGGATACTGAGGGAGCTGGCAGAGGAGCTGGCCAAGCCACTCTCCATTATTTATCAGCAGTCCTGGTCAACCGGGGAGGTCCCGGATGACTGGAAGCTAGCAAATGTGACGCCCCTCTACAAGAAGGGTCGGAAGGAGGATCCAGGGAACTACAGGCCTGTCAGCCTGACCTCGGTGCCGGGGAAGGTCATGGAGCAGGTCATCTTGAGTGCCATTATGCAGCAAGTGCAGGACAACTGGGGGATCAGACTCAGCCAGCATGGGTTTATGAAAGGGAGATCCTGTTTCACTAACCTGGTCTCCTTCTATGACAAGGTGACCCGCTTAGTGGATGAGGGGAAGGCTGTGGATGTTGTCTACTTGGACTTTAGTAAGGCCTTTGACACAGTCTCCCACAGCATTCTCCTGGAGAAGCTGGCTGCTCACGGCTTGGATAAGTGCACTCTGCGCTGGGTTAAAAACTGGCTGGACGGCCGAGCCCAGAGAGTGGTGGTAAATGGAGTCAAATCCAGTTGGCGGCCGGTCACGAGTGGTGTTCCCCAGGGCTCAGTACTGGGGCCAGTCCTCTTCAACATCTTCATTGATGATCTGGATGAGGGGATTGAGTGCACCCTCAGGAAGTTTGCAGATGACACCAAATTGGGTGGAAGTGTCGATCTGCTGTGCCTGTGCCTGTATGAAGGCCAATATAATGCGTTTAGTGTGTTTCTGCCAAAGCTACCACAAACAGAAATTACATAAGAAATGCACTTGATCCAAAAGAGTAAAACAATCTTTAACTTAAACAGATAGACTAATTTGTTGTCCCTATGATGTCAGTTAGGACAAATACTTGCATTTGAAATTAATTTTGGTTCTTGACTCTATTGAAAAGGAATATTTAAAATGCTGAATTACTGAAGAATGTATAGCGATTTTTCTTGTATGATGCTGCATATGAATGTTTTGAATTATTTCCAGTATTTTAACTATTTTTGACAAAAACAGCGGAGATGGACAAATAATTTAGTGCATTTATTGGGTGATGCTTAAAGAAATATTTCAGTACGCTTTTTTTCTAGATTCCTTTTAAATGATTGTCTGCTCCAGATTTGTGTTTTCTTTTCCATGTAACTCATTCACACAGATCCTCAGACATCTCAATTCACTGTGGATAATAAAGTTTGGGCTATCCTGGTATGCTTAAAGATGCCCTTGCGAGTATTTAACTTTGAACAGACTTTTTTTCAAGGCAAACCGCAAATAAGCTGTACCAGCTGGAGTTACAAAGTGTTTTGTGAAGCTACTGAACTTCTATGCTGGCAGCTACTGGGATGTTATTTTCTTTTACAGAGATA
The DNA here is from genome assembly GCF_965183815.1 of Platalea leucorodia. NCBI lineage: Eukaryota > Metazoa > Chordata > Aves > Pelecaniformes > Threskiornithidae > Platalea > Platalea leucorodia. The sequence continues at coordinate 32,609,810 of NC_138859.1, forward strand.
TCTTCAACTTATGTCTCGCCAAAAAAGATTGTATTGAACTGCTTTCTGTTTAATTAAGAGGAAATACAGAAAGCTATATTGACAAACAATTAATGTTTGTGTCGTGGTTTAACCCCAGCCAGCAACTCAGCACCACGCAGCCGCTCGCTCACTCCCCCCCCAGTGGGATGGGGGAGAGAATCAGAAGGGTAAAAGGGAGGAAAACTCGTGGGTTGAGATAAGAACAGTTTAATAATTGAAGTAAAATAAATTAGAACAGTTAAATAGGCAAAGCAAAAAAAACCCGTGCACGCAAACAAAACAGAACAAGGAATTCATTCACTACTTCCCATCGGCAGGCAGGTGTTCAGCCATCCCCAGGAAAGCAGGGCTCCATCACGCGTAACGGTTACTTGGGAAGACAAACGCCATCGCGCCTAATGTCCCCCTCCTTCCTCCTTCTTCCCCCAGCTTATATACTGAGCATGATGTCATATGGTATGGAATAGCCCTTGGGCCAGTCTGGGTCAGCCCTCCCCCCGGCTGTGCCCCCTCCCAGCTTCTTGTGCACCCGGCAGAGCATGGGCAGTTGAAAAGTCCTTTACCACTGTGAGCGCCACTTAGCAACTACTTAGCAAGAACAAAACGTCAGTGTATCCTCGACATTGTTCTCATCCTAAACCCAAAACACAGCCCCATACCGGCTACCAAGACGAAAATTAACTCTATCCCAGCTGAAACCAGGACATTTGGATGCTGTCCTTGGTTTTTGATTGTTGCTAATGCTAATATGTGCCTCCTTAAACAGTATAGCCAAGTTCTTAACTTTCTAGGCTTCTGAAGCAGTCCTAGCAGTGGGGTAATAACCTGATAATCCTTTTGAAAATTGCCTGAGCTAATTAGCTTCAGAATTACTTTTAAGGTACAGGTTTACTTTGTTCGGTACTTCTTGTATCATGCATGCTATAAAGCAATCATTTCTGGGAAATAAAAGAATTGTACAGTCTAACTATTGGGTGGTAAAATGGTCAGACAAAGTAAGCCCAGTTATAAACAGTTGATTTTTATTCATATCTTACTGACATATAGGCTACACTCCTGTAAAAGTTGCATTGGGATTCTTTTATTTTAAAAGTAACTTTAGAGTAATACCAAAGTTGTAACATGATAGTTATGTTACAGTTCTGAAGACATTTTATATCCCTCTTTATGGAAAAAAAAAGTCAAAACAAAACCTAAATGCTATCACGAGATTCAAGGTTGGAGAGTAGATTGGTTTGTAGTACAGCTACATTTCAAACAGTTTTCTGCAGTCACAAGGGACTGAGCATAAAGAATGGAGGTACAGTGTGGACTGTACATATTATTTTGACAAATTCTGTGTTAACTTTTATTTTGCTAGAATAAAAGTTTAATGAAATAGTTGACAGGGGCATGATCACTGTTAGAGTGCAGTGTTAATATTCCATAAACATGAAGGCTCTTGGGGAGAATGACTTTTTTCCTATCTTCCCACCACTGCACTGATTAGACAGTAAAGGAGTTATGACCCTGAAATAAACTTTATATAGAAAGGCCAATGTCAAACACAGCCATGTGGCCACTTCCTGTAAATACTGACCAGCCTCAGCTATACTTTTCCAGGATGTTGCTTTATTGTCCTAATCAGTAGGTGAGGGATACTCGGCTTTTAAAGCTTCCTGGAGCCATATCCACAGGGAGTGGGATACATTACCCTGTGCTTCTCTCAGCTGCTGGATAATCATAGGGTTTTGCGAGATGACATCCAAGAACTTCCATTCTTTAGGATTTAAATGTACATTATCTCCTCCAAAGTCCAATATTCACAATATCCAGTGTGCTGGCCTTTCTCTTGGCTTTTGCTGATATATTTTTGTTAAACCTTGCAACTTAGGCTGTATAAAATTGCACACTGAGATAGTGTGCTGGAGTGTCCCCTGGGGGCCCCTTTGCTTTGTGAATCACTAATGGCCAGAGGGAAACGCTGTTGCCACACATCCTCCGATCCCTCTGTCCACTTGTCCTCACCAGAGGAACAAGGATCCTTGTCCCACCATTCATTCTTCTGGTAAATAACTCGTACCTCAGTGGTGCCCTTCCCGGGTTGCACTGTGGGCGCCTGCACTGCCATTTGCTGCCCAGGAGCTGCTGTGCAGAGCTGCGCCTGCAGCTTGTAGTTTTTTGCATCAGCTCTAGACACTCCCATGCTCATTTGAAGCATGATAGTAACAACCAAAGATGGCGCAAATTTTCCTTGACTTTTCCTTTCTCTAGCCCCTGTTTTCTAAGACAACATAATACTTCAGCTGGGGTAGGCATTCCTTCTCAGTTTCCCAATGCACTGGGGAAACTGCCTGGGTCAAATGCCTTGCAAATACCCTCCATGGCTGTGTGTGGGGCCAGTCAGGCACAAGGTTTCTCTCTTACTCGTTCTTTCTACAGAAAGACATTTCTCACTGGGATCTGCCAACCACACCAAATGTTTTGCACCAGGAGGTGCTGCTCTGTTATGATCCCAGTAAAAAAGGCACTCGGACTCTCTAAGGCATAATTTTAAAATGCTTTTTATTAGAACTAACACTGCAAGAAGAGAATAGCATAGATAATCTTACATCCCTTTAGATGGTGGGAACCCCAGGTGGCATAGCATCGAACAGGCCTCTGATCCAAGCACAGCAGGCTGTGCAGACCCTGTCCATGGAACAGATTTCCAGGTTTCCCCTCTTTTGGTCATTCAAGCTATTATAGGATTTTTCTTACAAGAAAACAATTCTTGCTGCACTCCTAGATGTAGAGAATTGCTAGTGCAAAACAACAAGATGTCTCAAACAGCCTGGGTACTAAAACCAGAATGCAGAGCGACAGTCGCTAGGACCCAGGACCAGACAGTACCCTGGAGTGAGGGTGAGGGAGGGAGCCCTGTGGAGACAGGGCAGCCTTGCCTCGGCCCCATTCCCCGTGGTCTGTGAAGCATCTTATTCCCCCCTCCCCACACCTACTGCCTGGGGGACAGTCCTGGTATTATTTCTCTTGGTTTGACTGGTCGCTCCTCTTAATTCAACTGGTACCTCTGATGTAATTTTCCAATTAGCAAAACTACTAACCACTTGTGCCTTGGGAAAGGAATTTGGGAGGGAGCTAAAAGATAACAAACTGTGGAAAACTAACGGCTCTAACCTTGAAGAAGAGCTAACAAGCCAATAAAAGTGAACATCTTGGCACCAAAGACTGGACGGTAGCCAGAGAAGCATGAAGTTTGATAAAACTGCAGAAACTGGGTGAAAGGTAAATGCGGCGAGGGGAGATCGCGACCACCGACTCAATTCAGGACCGAAAAGACTTGCCCCCCCACCTGAAAGGAGCATGCGTGCTAATTTACATAGCAAGCGAGGCTAATTTAAATACAGTAAATCAATAGTGTATGAAATGTTAATCACTAACCAATAAGTGTAAATTTAGGTGGGTTTATACTAATCATGTAGCCTGATAAATGTGCTGTAGTTTGTATGACGGTGTGCTCGTGCCCGTGCTCGTGTTCGTGCTTGTGTGTGCTTGTACACGTGTGATTTGTGGAATTATTATCACCAAGCACCCTGTGCAGAATCAACATCTCTGTAAGAACCTTCACTTCTCCTCACTCTTCTCCTTCTTTCCTCACCTAATACCCCTGTTGGCAGGACCAACGCTGGATCCAGGACTGGTCATTCTCTTTTCCTTCTCTCTCTCTCTCTCTCTTTCACTTTTCCTAAGGTGATTAAGTTGTTAAATTGTAGTCAGGTACTGCACGGCCTACCTTGACTTTCCATAAAGCCGCATAGCTGGGGTAGATATAACCGTGAGAGGGTTGGTGGGTATTGAATATTTGTACTCAATATTTGTCTCTATAGAAGCTTTCTATTAAAGCTGGTGTTTGTGTACAGACCTTGAGTGTTGGACCACCTTAATCCACACCGAGAGGATTTGTGAATCTTAGTCACTCCTCCCCCCTCCTCCCCAGGTGGGACATGACACTAGATAAAGGTAAAGCCATGCAGGTGGCATTATTGCCGGTACCAAGTGGGAGATGCCTGCAGGCTCCTCTGTTAGAATGAGCTGGCTGAGATTATCCTGCAGCCAAGGGCTATGCATAGCACAACACAGGCCTGAAGGCCAAGCCCTATATACAGCACAGGCCTGGGCCTACTCAGGTTAACTGTTATGTAGATCACTAACTCCTCAATGTACAGTGGTCTTCTGGTCAGGATCACTACAACAAGGAACCATGAACTTTTTATATCTGCTATGCTTTGCTATATAGAATCATAGAATCATAGAATCGTCAAGGTTGGAAAAGACCCTTAAGATCATCAAGTCCAACTGTTAACCTATCACTGCCAAGTCCATCTATACCATGTCCTCAAGCACCACATCTATCTGTTCTTTAAATACCTCCAGGGATGGAGACTCAACCACTTCCCTGGGCAGCCTGTTCCAATGCTTGACCACCCTTTCGGTGAAGAAGTTTTTCCTAATATCTAACCTAAACCTCCCCTGGTGCAGCTTGAGGCCGTTTCCTCTCGTCCTATCACTCGTTACGAGGGAGAAGAGACTGACCCCCACCTCGCTACAACCTCCTTTCAGGTAGTTGTAGAGAGCCATAAGGTCTCCCCTCAGCCTCCTCTTCTCCAGACTAAACAACCCCAGTTCCCTCAGCCGCTCCTCATAAGACATGTGCTCTAGACCCCTCACCAGCTTCATTGCCCTCCTCTAGACATGCTCCAGCACCTCAATGTCCTTCTTCTAGTGAGAGGCCCAAAAAGGAACACAGTACTCGAGGTGCGAGTACAGGGGCACTATCACCTCCCTGGTCCTGCTGGCCACACTATTCTTGATAGAGGCCAGGATGCCATTGGCCCTCTTGGCCACCTGGGCACACTGCTGGCTCATGTTCAGGCGGCTGTCAACCAACACCCCCAGGTCCTTTTCCGCCAGGCAGCTCTCCAGTCACTCTTCCCCAAGCCTGTAGTGTTGCATGGGGTTGTTGTGACTCAAGTGCAGGACTTGGCACTTAGCCTTGTTGAATCTCATACAGTTGGCCCCGGCTCAATGATCCAGCCTGTCCAGGTCCCTCTGCAGGGCCTTCCTACCCTCCAGCAGATCAACACTTCCACACAACTTGGTGTCATCTGCAAACTTACTGAGGGTGCGCTCGATCCCCTCATCCAGATCATCAATGAAGATGTTGAACAGGACCGGCCCCAACGCTGAGCCCTGGGGAACACCACTCGTGACCGGCCGCCAACTGGATTTGACTCCATTCACCACCACTCTCTGGGCTCGGCTGTCCAGCCAGTTTTTAACCCAGCGCAGAGTGCACATATCCAAGCCATGAGCAGCCAGCTTCTCCAGGAGAATGCTGTGGGAGACTGTGTCAAAGGCCTTACTAAAGTCCAAGTAGACAACATCCACAGCCTTCCCCTCATCCACTAAGCGGGTCACCTTGTCATAGAAGGAGACCAGGTTAGTGAAACAGGATCTCCCTTTCATAAACCCATGCTGGCTGAGCCCGATCCCCCAGTTGTCCTGCACCGAGGTCAGGCTGACAGGCCTGTAGTTCCCTGGATCCTCCTTCCGACCCTTCTTGTAGAGGGGCATCACATTTGCTAGCTTCCAGTCATCCGGGACCTCCCCGGTTGACCAGGACTGCTGATAAATGATGGAGAGTGGCTTGGCCAGCTCCTCTGCCAGCTCCCTCAGTACCCTTGGGTGGATCCCATCTGGCCCCATGGACTTGTGCGCATCCAGATGGAGGAGCAGGTCAGTGACTGCCACCTCTTCAACAACTGGGACTTCACTCTGCATCCTATCTCCATCTCCCAGCTCAGGGGCCTGAAAAACCCGAGGATGACTAGCTTGACTATTAAAGACTGAGGCAAAGAAGGCATTAAGTAAGTACCTTAGCCTTCTCCTCATCCTTCGTGGCAAGGTTACCTTCTGCATCCAACAAAGGAGGGAGATTCTCCCTGGCCCTCCTTTTGTCACTGATATGTTTATAAAAACTTTTTTTGTTGTCTTTAACGGCGGTGGCCAGTTTAAGTTCCAGCTGGGCCTTCGCCTTTCTGATCTTCTCCCTGCATATCCTCACAACATCCTTGTAATCCCCCTGAGTCACCTGCCCCTTCTTCCAAAGGCGGTAGGCTCTCCTTTTTTTCCTGAGTTCTAGCCAAAGCTCCCTGTTCAGATAGGCCGGTCTTCTCCCCCGCCCGCTCGACTTGCGGCACATGGGGACGGCCTGCTCCTGCGCCTTTCAGATTTCCTTCTTGAATAACGTCCAGCCTTCCTGGACTCCTTTGCCCTTCAGGACTGCCTCCCAAGGGACTCTCTCAACCAAACTCCTAAACAATCCAAAGTCTGCCCTACTGAAGTTCAGGGTAGCGGTCTTGCTGACCCCCTTCCTTACTTCTCCTAGAATTGAAAACTCTATCATTTCATGGTCGCTGAGCCCAAGACAGCCTCTGACCACCACATCCCCCACCAGGCCTTCTCTGTTCGTAAACAGCAGGTCCAGCGGGGCGCCTCCCCTGGTTGGCTCGCTTACCAGCTGTGTCAGGGAGTTCTCTCCCACACACTCCAGGAACCTCCGAGACTGCTTCCTCTCTGCTGTGTTGTATTTCCAGCAGATATCTGGTAAATTGAAGTCTCCCACGAGAACAAGGGCTAGGGACTGTGAGATTTCCCCCAGCTGCTTGTAGAATACTTCATCTGTTTCCTCGTCCTGGTTGGGTGGTCTGTAACAGACTCCCACCAGGATATCTGCCTTATTAGCCTTCCCTCTGATCTTTACCCATAAGCACTCAACCTTATCATTACTGTCGTTAAGCTATAGACACTCCCTAACATACAGGGCTACCCCTCCCCCTCTCCTTCCTAGCCTGTCCCTTCTAAAGAGCTTGTAGCCATCCATTGCAGCACTCCAGTTATGTGAGTCATCCCACCACGTTTCCGTGATGGCGACCACATCCTAGTTTTCCTGCCGCACAATGGCTTCCAGCTCCTCCTGTTTATTGCCCATGTTGCGTGCATTGGTGTAAATGCACTTCAGTTGGCTCTTCTCCAACACAGGCATGCTACCCCTAGGCTCATCCCTAGCAAGCCTGGTTTTATCCCCTTCCCCCTTTGCATCTAGTTTAAAGCTCTCTCAATGAGGCCTGCTAGCTCCTGGGCCAGGATCCTTTTCCCCCTTTGCGACAGGTGAACCCCATCTGTCTCCAGCAGGCCTGGTGCCATGTAAACTGCCCCATGGTCGAAAAACCCAAAATTCCGCCGCTGGCACCAGCCTCCAAGCCACGTGTTGATGAGGTGGGTCTTCCTGTTCCTTTCCATATGCCTCCCGGCTACTGATGGGATGGAGGAAAACACCACCTGTGCTCCTGATCCTTCAAGCAATCACTCTAGTTCTCTAAAGTCCCTTTTGATTGTCTTGATGCCACTATCAGCTACCTCATCACTGCTGACTTGAACAACCACTAGTGGATAATAATCGGAAGCTTTCACCAGCCTGGGGAGCTTCTTGGTAATGTCTCTTATCCTTGCCCCAGGGAGGCAGCAGACTTCCCTATGGGATGGGTCCGGTCGGCATATCGGGCCCTCTGTTCCCCTTTCTGAGG